>NC_074695.1:31578460-31944293 GCF_029448725.1 Salvelinus fontinalis
AGTAGGTGTCATTGTTTAAAGCAGCTGTCTGCTTCTGTTTCTCTCTATTGTAGAAAAGAGGGATGTGATGATCTTGTTATTGTAGGCCAACTTGAATGACCTCATAGTCTTGAAGATAAATGGTAAGTCTATGTGGTGTTGCCTGTAGGACCCTATAGACTGTCATTCATAATAATTTAGACAACTTTGATTAGCCTTCTGTTACTTTTGATAACTGCCCCTTTAATTATAAGGGGAGAAAATATTGTGACAAAGTCCCACGTCAATCATCAAAAACTTTTGAATGATTCATATCTCATATATGTTGGCACAGAAATAAGCCTCCTCTGCCTTGTCCTAGTTATTAAACCGGGTATTGTATGACGATTTTTCCTTACCTGGTACCGTCCGTCATACGGGAGGCTTGGTTACACTACATCAACGCGGTAAAAGAATGGGAGATTGTAAATAGTTTGACGGCCTTACATTTCTCCCGCTGTCTTAAATGAACTGTTTACCCAAGAGGCTGATTGGTTACAAAAACGAAACGTCCGTTTGTATACAGAAATGCCCACAGCCTGTATATACAGTATATCGCCAAGACACGCTAACATAACACCTCACTAAGAACGCCACGGGTTGTGGGACCATCTATTAGGCGTTGAGAAAGGTCAAGAGAGTGTGCGACAAGAGTGGTAAGTAGAGAATCATTCAAGGGAACAACGACATGCAGGTGGAAATAGAACCAGTCTCACACAGAACGTTTGCACACATGCAAACACACGTACACACACGCACACACATTCGCAGTCTTACATTGGTACACAGTCCCTCCTCAGTCTTATCGGTGAGCAGTGAGACTGAGCTTGATCTCAGTATGGAAAAACTTGCAGCGGACATTAAAGCAAATAGGAATGAGTGTGCTTTCCTGGCCAGACTTTCAGTCTTTGCTGCTGGAGATAGCAGCTCCAGCAACCCTCCCACCTCTTTCACAAACCTGCCTGCAATAGCTGGCTGGCATACAGGCGCACACGTATGCTCGTAGGCCTACACACATGTGCATGCTTAAAGTCATCATATACTAAGGTACACACAGTCAGAGAGAGAGATATGGGAAGGGGGGGGGGGGGGCTGAAGGAACAGCCCTCTCTGTGTGATGTGTTTGAGTCTGGTTCTCTCTGGTCAGTGGAGCCTGCTGCCTGTCAACTGTGAGTGGTCTTATCTTCCCCAAACATTGACTTAACCCTTTGTCTTACAGGACCTGGGACAATGAGACAGGCCCGAGGAATCCCAGCAGAGAGCCACAGAGACAGGCTGCTTGTTTTCTGATACCCTACTCCCTTCCCTTCTCTGGCCTGGTCTGCCTGACTACACCCTGCCTCTGCCTCACACATCACACACACCAAGGCTGCATGGAGCTACTGGTGACTAGCCTCTCCTTCTCTCCTCTCTCTGCATTTCTAACTCATCATCTAATCTCTCCTCTCCTCTCCCTCACTCACCCTTTCCTTTCCCCTCCCTTAATCGCTCCACCCCAAAATGTAATTTGTTTAAACTTTAAGGTATACAGTATATTTCCTTGTCTTGATTTATTTGATTCACTAGTTTCTTGTTCTAGACCAGCTGGCTCAAAGTATTTATGTCTTCTTTCTAATTCAAGCAGTCATCTCATACAGAGTATGCCGTAAATACCGCTGGTTATCTATGTGCGTTTAGAAGTTACTTGTCAGAAGAATGCTGCAATCAACCTTTGTCTTTGTGTCCACTTAGGGGTTGAGGGTTGGGGTTGGGGGGATGATGGGGGTTGGGGGGGGGTTCAAAGGGGGTAGAGGCTTCATCAAGCGGAACAGGACTGGCCCTCTGAGAGGAGAGGATGGTTCTGATCTCCCCAGAAAGTCAAACACTCCTCCTTTGTGCTCTATTTATGATCCCCCACCTTACAACCCAATCAGTGGCCCAGAAGTTGAACAGCCATTTTTTTCTCCTTCCATCCATCCCTGGCAGGCAGGGAGTTGAGTAAAGCACTTCTGTGAACTCTTGATCCCAAATGGAAGAGGACTGCAATGAGGAAAGGAAGGGGGGAAAAGAATGAGGAAAGTGACAGAAATACATCCAGCTCTCCTCCGCACACTCCCATGTATAATCAAACAAATCAGGATTCAAAATATTTCAAAATAGGAGGATCTGGATCTGGAGTTGCCTCTATAAATCTGTGAGGCCGTCTAACCCTAACCCTAACTAACCCTCAGCATACCCTCCTGGATTTAACCCACTGGATCACAGCTCTTTTTATCTTTTCTCTCTTTGGTCTTTCTCTGGTCTCTGCATTCTTACTGTAAAATAAATAGAGTGCATCTATGTGCAGGAAACTGAGGCGAGGCATTGCTCCAGATTATGCAAAGTGCATTTTCAGAAGCACAGACTCACAGAAAACAGGGAGGGAGAGATGAAGAGAGAGAGAGATGAAGAGAGAGAGAGAGAGAGAGAGAGAGAGAGAGAGAGAGAGAGAGAGAGAGAGAGAGAGAGAGAGAGAGAGAGAGAGAGAGGAGAGAGAGAGAGATGAGAGAGAGAGAGAGAGAGAGAGAGAGAGAGAGAGGAGAGAGAGAGAGAGAGAGAGAGAGAGAGAGAGAGAGAGAGAGAGAGTGAGAGTAGTACAGAAAAAGGTTGAGAGAGAAGTATCGATGTGAGAAGTAGGAACAAACACAAACACTTGTTTAGATCTGACCAGAGGGATAGTCTGACAGGAGACAGTGGAGCGAGAGAAAGAGGGGAGAGGTGGAAGAGAATGAAAGAGAATTCCACATGGAGTCTTTACGATGGCCATAATGATCATTATTTAGTGCTGTGCTTAGGGTACAGGGTGGAATTACTGGGTATGACATCACCTCTGGAGCTTCATCAGAAGATCAAACAGACATGGCTGTTGGACCATGTGCACGGCATCGTTCATGTTTTAGACTTCAAGGAAGAGACGTGAGCGTTGTCCATATTTTAACAACATGCTCTCATCGAATTGAACACATGATGGAATTTCTGCTGTCTTAAATACTGTCAATTTCAGTTGAAGTAAATTAACCATTGCATGTAGGTTTTTGCTGAGCTTGGCAATGACCCTGGTGTCAGTGTCTGTGTGTGTGTGTATGTGTGTGAGTGCATGCGTGTGCGTGCGCATTGGTGCGTGTGTATGTGTCTCTCTCTTGGGGTTTCTCTCTGAGAGAAGTGGAAGACAGCATTCCTGATGAGTCAGTGACCTCGGGGCTAAATAGGGGTGATGATGAGGCTGAGCTTGAGTCATCGGTAGCTGATGGTCATGGGGGTGTCTGGTGATAGCTAATGAACAATGGGATGGAAAGGGAAAGATAGTGGACATGTAGTATAGGGGTGGGTTATGGATTGGGCTAGAGTGGAGGGGTTTGAAGGAAGGTGGGAGGTAGGGGACTTGGGGGATACTGGCTGTCCTGTCTCCTCCTGTCCGTTGTCTGGATGGGGGTCTGAAGTAAAAATAACACCGCTATGGAGCCTCCATATAGCCTGACGCTGACGCCTGTGCTGACACTGAGGTGGCGCAGTGGGAACCAGGGAGCCGCCCTCTCCTGGGGCCAGTACCTGGTACCCATCACTCCACACCTCCATCCCCACCCCCACTCCCACTCTCCTTCTCCTCCCTTCCCTCTCTCAGCCGCCCACCAGAGATGTTGCTCCTCTGAGGCTCCAGCTCAACAGATATGACTACACCCTCCTCCAGTCCAGTTTATTAGCCCCCTACCCATCCACAAGATCCCCAGTAATCCAATCTCTCACCATCCCCTGTAATTCAGACTGTAAAATACTTTACACTTACTGTAATAAGCAGATCCATGGGGCTTTTCAAATAACATGATGAGGCAGGGGTTCGTGAGATAGCGTTGTTCTTCCTTGTAAGCAGGAGTGGAAGCAAACATGCTCCTCTCTGTGTTACTACCACAGAAAGTAAATTCACCCCCACACAGACCTGGGCCATGAGAAGTGGGGACAGAACATATTTGGCACACTGAGGTCAGGAAGGGACATTTTTTGAGCTACACTATATTCACTAAAGTATGCGGACACCCCTTCAAATTAGTGGATTCGGCAATTTCAGCCACATCCATTGCTGACAGGTGTATAAAATGGAGCACACAGCCACGCAATCTCCATAGACAAACATTGGCAGCAGAATGGCCTTGCTGAAGAGTTTGCAAAATTTCTAGATTGCTAGAGCTGCCCCTGTCAACTGTAAGTGCTGTTATTGTGAAGTGAGAAGCATCGGCTCAGCTGCAAAGTGGTAAGCGACACAAGCTCACAGAATGGGACCGGTGAGTGCTGAAATGTGTAGTGCGTAAAAATGATCTGTCCTCTGTTTCAATGCTCACTACTGAATTCAAAACTGCCCCTGGAAGCAAAGTCGGCATAAGAACTGTTCGTCGGGAGCTTCATGAAATGGGTTTCCATGGCCAAGCCTAAGATCACCATCAGCAATACCAAGCATCAGCTGGAGTGGTGTAAAACTCACCGCCATTGGACTCTGCAGCAGTGGAAACGCGTTCTCTGGAGTGATGAACCACGCTTCACCATCTTGCAGTCTGACGGATGAATCTGGGTTTGGCGGATGCCAGGAGAACGCCACCTGCCCCAATGCATAGTGCCAACTGTAATGTTTGGTGGAGGAGGAATAGTGGTTGTTTTTCATGGTTCGGGCTAGGACCCTTAGTTCCAGTGAAGGGAAATGTTTATGCTACAGCACACAATTACATTTTATAAGATTCTGTGCTTCCAACTTGTTTGGAAGAAGGCCCTTTCCTGTTTCAGCATGACAATGCCCCTGTGGACAAAGCAAGGTCCATACAGAAATGTTTTGTCGAGATCGGTTTGGACGAACTCGACTGGGCTGCACAGACCTATGACCTCAACCCCATCGAACCCTTTTGGGATGAATTGGAACGCAGACTGCGATGCCAAGCCTAATCGCTCAACATCAGTGCCCGACCTCACTAACGCTCTTGTGACTGAATGGAAGCAAGTCCCCTCAGCAATGCTCAAACATCTAGTGGAAAGCCTTCCCAGAAGAGTGGAGGCCGTTATAGCAGCAAAGGGGGGGGGGGGGCACTCCATATTAATGCCGGAGATTTTGGAATGAGATGTTCGGCGAGCAGGTGTCCACATACTTTTGGTCATGTGGTGTATTTACCCAGAGTGACCACTGCGGTCAGGAAAAAACTTTGTTCTACCCAGTCCCAGTGTGGGCTATGATCCTGACCTGTCCGACTCTGTTAATCACTTTCCCCTGCGTTGAGTCAGCCTCTTATTCTCTTGGAGGATAATCAGAGCTTAAACGGCTGAATGATGCAAACAAACAGCACAAACAATCATCTTCAGATCTCTCCTTTTGATCCCCTCTGTCCATACTGCTCCTCCTCTCACTGCCCGACTGTCCTCTCCCCTTCATCCATTCCATTCTCTCCTCCCCTCTCTCTCTCTCTCTCTCTCTCTATTCAATTCAATTTAAGGGGCTTTATTGGCATGGGAAACATATGTTTACATTGCCAAAGCAAGTGAACTAGATAATAAGCGAATGTGAAATAAACAATAAGAATTAATAGTAAACGTTACACTCTCAAAAGTTCCAACAGAATAAAGACATTACAAATGTTGTACTACTTGCAAATAGTTAAAGTTCCAAAGGGAAAATAAATAAACATAATTATGGGTTGTATTTATAATAGGGCTTGTTCTTTGGGGTGGAAGGTAGCCTAGTGGTTAGAGTGTTGGGCCAGTAACTAAATTGTTGCTAGATCGAATCCCTGAGCTGACAAGGTAAAAATCTGTCGTTCTACCTCTGAACAAGGCAGTTAACCTAGGCTGTCATTGTAATAAGAATTTGTTCTTAACTGACTTGCCTAGTTAAATGATGGATAACATTTTTTTTAATCACTGCTTGCCCTTTTCTGGTGGCAACAGGTCACAAATCTTGCTGCTGTGATGGCACACTGTGGTATTTCACCCAATAGATATGGGAGTTTATCAAAATTGGGTTTGTTTTCGAATTCTTTCTGTATCTGTGTAATCTGAGGGAGATATGTGTCTCTAATATGGTCATACATTTGGCAGGAGGTTAGGTAGTGCAGCTCAGTTTCCACCTCATTTTGTGGGCAGTGTGCACATAGCCTGTCTTCTCTTGAGAGCCAGGTCTGCCTACGGCTGCCTTTCTCTATAACAAGGCTATGCTCACTGAGTCTGTACATAGTCAAAACTTTCCTTAAGTTTGGGTCAGTCACAGAGGTCAGGTATTCTGCCATTGTGTCCTCTCTGTTTAGGGCCAAATAGCATTCTAGTTTGCTCAGTTTTTTTGTTAATTCTTTCCAATGTGTCAAGTAATTATCTTTTTGTTTTCTCATGATTTGGTTGGGTCTAATTGTGTTGCTGTCCTGGGGCTCTGTGGGGTCTGTTTGTGTTTGTGAACAGAGTCCCAGGACCAGCTTGCTTAGGGGGCTCTTCTCCAGGTTCATCTCTCAGTAGGTGATGGCTTTGTTATAGAAGGTTTGGGAATCGCTTCCTTTTAGGTCGCTTCGTCTCTCTCACTCTCTGCCGTCTCTCCTCCTCCCCATCCTCATCTGCTATCCCCTCTCTCTCCCTGTCTGTCTGTCTGTCCCTCCACTGAGTTTGATGGAGAGGGAGAGGGATTGCGGGGGTTGAGTAAGCCTGGACTTGACCCCTGGTTTCTGGAATCCGTGGAGACGGAGTCTCCTCTCCAACAAACTCTAATGACACACACACACACGCACGCACGCATGCACTTCTACATGAACAACACTGATAGCCCCCATCCATCCACTCTCACCGACACACACATAGTGCTGCCTTGGCAACGGGGGACATGGAATCATGTGATGGATAGTGAGTTGGGCGCCTCCTAACAAATCCAAATGTCTTTACATCAGCGGCTGATGAATGCTCGGTACGTCCAACCAATCACTTTCCCCTGGAGCTCCTGGAGGTAAGGTGCTCTTTTCAGAAGTTGTAAACAGTGTTGAGGTTTGGACATAAGCAAATCAGATGCAGAGCAATCCATAGGTCACAATAAAGATAATTCTATACATTTTTCCCCAATTCCCATTCACCTAAGAAAGCAGTGTGAGAATCCAAAGTGCTAACATGAATCTCTCTCTCAGGCACTCCAGGAGCATTTCCCACTGAGCATGCCGTGCCAGCTCACAATAAATATAATCTCTGTCTATAATATACACACGGTGAGCGCTCAGCCACTAAGCTATCTATGGGTGCCGATGTTAAACTGTTTTAACTGTACTTTGGACCAAGGTGTGAGCCAAATGTCTCTCAGGGCCCATAAATCCAGTGTGACATAGTGTGTGTGGGAACATGGTTAGGACATATAGGGATAGCTAGTGCAGGGGAATGATGGGAGGGATGCCTTTATTGTTTGCACCTCAAGGGAACTTTTGTCCTGTTTTTACTCTCTTTCCTGTGCTTTTTCTCTCAAGGAAACAATCAAACCAGCGGTTGCGGAAGTCATCGTTTTCAGATGTCACCTTGTCATCCATCACAGCATTGTTTTCTGTCTTATTTTAGGGGTTTCTCTGCACGTCCGGTTGTTTGGAGGGTTTTTTGTTTTAAAAAAGGAGAAAATAGCTCTGTTGAATGGACCAAAATTGCTAATAATATCAACAGAGTACATTATTCATTTGGAAGGAAACGTGTGGACTCTCTCTCTCTCCCTCTCTCTCTCTCTCTCTCTCTCTCTCTCTGTCTCTCTCTCTCTCTCTCTCTCTCTCTCTCTCTCTCTCTCTCTCTCTCTCTCTCTCTCTCTCTCTCTCTCTCACACACACACACTCCCTTACTCTCTCTCTCTCTCTCTCTCTCGCTCTCTCTGCTGTTGGATCGATACAGTATTGCTGTCCAGGGTGAGTAGTGTTGACTCTACAGATAGCCGTATTTTCTATGGGCTGTTGAAGGGGCTGGGAGAGGTAGCACGGTTAAGCCCAGAAAATCTCACCTTTGTGGGAGGACAGAGAAGGTGTCGCATCAGACACTCCCGTGACCCCAGCCCAGGGGTCAGTCATCTACAGTGACCTGTGATAGGGACTACTATTGACTATTGACTATTGACCTTTATAAATGTAATGTACTATGATGTGGATCATTGTGTGCATAGTCCATATTGTAACCATAGTATAACCACACATTTTAACATCAACATTATAAATGCCAACTTAAGCATCAGTCTCAGTGGAGTTTTTCTGTCCAAGTACTGAGCACCTGCCTGGAAGTGTGTGTGTGTGTGTGTGTGTGTGTGTGTGTGTGTGTGTGTGTGTGTGTGTGTGTGTGTGTGTGTGTGTGTGTGTGTGTGTGTGTGTGTGTGTGTGTGTGTGTGTGTGTGTGTGTGCGCGCGCGCGCGTGTGCGTGCGTGTGTGCGCGCCTGTGTGTGTGCGTTTGTCTTGCATGTAGTTATTACCCCCTTGGGGAGATGCACTTTGGTTTATGGGGCCCTTGTATTACGACCCTTGTCCCGCACGTTCCTTGACCTTTAGCAAGGCGAGGTCGTGTTCTTGAAGGCACAGCAGTGTGTTGTTTAAGTCGGAGCGTGCAGCGCCCCAGCACCTCTCTTTATATGTCTCACTGGGGACTGAACAAACACTAACTAATAAACAATAGACACAACTAAGCAAACATCGGCTTACTGTGAAGGCTAAGTTAGCAGGAGGACAGAAAGACAGAGACGTTGGGAAATTAGATATACCGTAGAAGTATATCAATTGTCTGAATGAAAAGTACAGTACCACTCTCTCAAGCAAACACAGTGCATCCATACATGAGAATGATTGAAATGAATATAATACCCAACTATCAATCCTCTTGTATTCTACAGTAGTAACTTTAGTAACTTGGCCAGAAATCTGGCGTTGTGTTTTTGCTCAGAGAAAGATATGCCCACGCAGCCGTGCGGCCCGAGGTGAGGAGGGGAGCACATCAGGGAATCGAATAGTTAATCACAATATAATGGAAGTCACAGGGAGATGAGAGCCCCCCAGAGCTGCTAAAGCAAACATGACTGTGTCTGTGTTTTTTTTTTTGTAGTGGGGGGGTTTGCGGAAGGCAGGGTGGCAGGGAAGCTGCAGTGTTGGAGCTCTACTGAGAGCACTGACAGTGAAGAAAAAGCCATGTCTAGGGAATGTGGATCTTTTCAACTATTCCACCAAAGTAATCTTTGTGATCGAGTGGCAGGCTGGTTTTATATTTTAATTGTGACCTCTGGTGAATGCTTAGTTTAGTTTGGGTTCTTGTAGGGTGTCACAAGTAAAGGTTTAGTTCTTTAACTTCCAACTCAAAACATGCACATGAAAGACTAATGTGTTCATTGTATTAAAATGAACTGCCTCAGAAAGTACCTTTCTCAATCCCTCTCGCCACACAGATGTAGGATCTTAATTTGATCAGCCTGTTGCAGGGGAACATTCCTGCAATGCAGGATATTATAAACATTTAGTGTCTTTGAGGTTTAAAAAATGTCTCATACAAAAATGTCCATGAATTATAATCCACATAATGCACATTTCCTGCTGCTGCAGGATTATTTTCCTGCTGCAGAAAACTGTCTCAAATTAAGATCCTACATCTGTATCTCTCTATCCCTCCCTCTCCTTAGTAACAGTGTCTTTGTCTTTGTCTGGCATCCCTGGTGTTTCCCTCACCCATGTGCCACTGCTAACAGGGGGTTGTATAATCTAATGACTCAATAACATGTGTTTACAGTGTAATGGTATGCAGGACACTTAGCCCCGCTGGTTCCTGCAGGTACCACTGGCCAGAAGAGGCCCTCCTGGTGCTGGTAATGCTCCCCCCACCCACCTCTCTGGACCACTGCCAACATGAGCACCAACACACTTCTATCAACGCACTTCTGTAGTCCAAGATGGCGTAGCAGTCAGACGTCTTTGTCTTGTCGTGTCCCATGTATATATATATTATTTTCTTCGTATATATTTCAAATATATTTTTAATATTCTTTAGCTCAATATCAACATACTCTCTCGCAACCCTCTCCATATCCCCGGATTTCAACCGCAAGCTCTGGACATTTACACCTGGATCTCACAGCTAGCTAGCTGCTATCCGTGTGACTATTGGCTTACGTCAATCCCGGAGCAAACATCATTTATTCCGGCGCTAGCCAGCTAAAGAGTTCCATCAGCCACTCCTGGGCTACAATCACCTATCCGGACCCGTTTTACTGCCGATGCGGAGCCCTACCGGGCCTTCACGACTGGACTACCGACGTTATCTGCCCGAGGGAGTTATCCAACTGGCCCCTCCGTCGCGACGTTACCTGAACGCCCATCTGCGGCCCGCTAATCGTTAGCTGTCTTATCGGCTGCTATCTGAATAGGTCTATCGGAAAATTTTTCTTGGGTCACTTTAACTATATCTATTTTGCCAATTGGATTGAACCCCTCTACCACACGGAACCCCACTAATCTATCGTCGGAAACGCATGAGGTGGCTAAAAACAGACCTCCATCCTATGCTAGCTTGCTACCGATGACCCGGCTAGCTGTCTGAATCGCTGTTACCCCAACCAACCTCACTACTCACTGGACCCTTATGATCACTTGACTAAGCATGCCTCTCCTTAATGTCAATATGCCTTGTCCATTGCTGTTCTGGTTAGTGTTTATTGGCTTATTTAACTGTAGAGCCTCTAGCCCTGCTCATTATACCTTATCCAACCTTTCAGTTCCACCACCCACACATGCGATGACATCACCTGGTTTCAAAGATGTTTCTAGAGACAATATCTCTCTCATCATCACTCAATACCTAGGTTTACCTCCACTGTATTCACATCCTACCATACCTTTGTCTGTACATTATACCTTGAAGCTATTTTATCGCCACCAGAAACCTCCTTTTACTCTCTGTTCCGGACGTTCTAGACGACCAATTCTCATAGCTTTTAGCCGTACCCTTATCCTACTCCTCCTCTGTTCCTCTGGTGATGTAGAGGTGAATCCAGGCCCTGCAGTGCCTAGCTCCACTCCTATTCCCCAGGCGCTCTCTTTTGATGACTTCTGTAACCGTAATAGCCTTGGTTTCATGCATGTTAACATTAGAAGCGTCTTCCCTAAGTTTGTTTTATACACTGCTTTAGCACACTCTGCCAACCCGGATGTTCTAGCCATGTCTGAATCCTGGCTTAGGAAGACCACCAAAAATTCTGAAATCTCCATTCCTAACTACAACATTTTCAGACAAGATAGAACAGCCAAAGGGGGCGGTGTTTCAATCTACTGCAAAGATAGCCTGCAGAGTTCTGTTCTACTATCCAGGTCTGTACCCAAGCAATTTGAACTTCTACTTTTAAAAATCCACCTCTCTAAAAACAGCCATCCTACAATCTAAGCTTGATGACCTCAATCTCACACAAATTATCAATGAACCTACCAGGTACCACCCCAAAGCCGTAAACACTGGCACCCTCATAGATATCATCCTAACCAACTTGCCCTCTAAATACACCTCTGCTGTTTTCAACCAAGATCTCAGCGATCACTGCCTCATTGCCTGCATTCGTAATGGGTCAGCGGTCAAACAACCTCCACTCATCACTGTCAAACGCTCCCTAAAACACTTCAGCAAGCAGGCCTTTCTAATCGACCTGGCCGGGGTATCCTGGAAGGATATTGATCTCATCCCGTCAGTAGAGGATGCCTGGTTATTTTTTTTAAATGCTTTCCTCACCAACTTAAATAAGCATGCCCGATTCAAGAAATTTAGAACCAGGAACAGATATAGCCCTTGGTTCTCTCCAGACCTGACTACCCTTAACCAACACAAAAACATCCTATGGCGTTCTGCATTAGCATCGAACAACCCCCGTGATATGCAACTTTTCAGGGAAGCTAGAAACCAATATACACAGGCAGTTAGAAAAGCCAAGGTCAGCTTTTTCAAGCAGAAATTTGCTTCCTGCAACACAAACTCAAAAAAGTTCTGGGACACTGTAAAGTCCATTGAGAATAAGATCACCTCTTCCCAGCTGCCCACTGCACTGAGGACAGGAAACACTGTCACCACAGATAAAACCACTATAATTGAGAATTTCAATAAGCATTTTTCTACGGCTGGCCATGCTTTCCACCTGGCTACCCCTACCCCGGTCAACAGCACTGCACCCCCCACAGCAACTCGACCAAGCCTTCCCCATTTCTCCTTCTCCCAAATCCAGTCAGCTGATGTTCTGAAAGAGCTGCAAAATCTGGACCCCTACAAATCAGCCGGGCTAGACAATCTGGACCCTTTCTTTCTAAAATTATCTGCCAAAATGGTTGCAACCCCTATTACTAGCCTCTCTTTCGTGTCGTCTGAGATTCCCAAAGATTGTATAGCAGCTGCGGTCATCCCCCTCTTCAAAGGGGGGGACACTCTTGACCCAAACTGCTACAGACCTATATCTATCCTACCCTGCCTTTCTAAGGTCTTCGAAAGCCAAATCAACAAACAGATTACCGACCATTTCGAATCCCACCATACCTTCTCCGCTATGCAATCTGGTTTCAGAGCTGGTCATGGGTGCACCTCAGCCACGCTCAAGGTCCTAAACGTTATCCTAACCGCCATCGATAAGAAACAATACTGTGCAGCCGTATTCATTGACCTGGCCAAGGCTTGCGACTCTGTCAATCAACACATCCTCATCGGCAGACTCGATAGCCTTGGTTTCTCAAATGATTGCCTCGCCTGGTTCACCAACTACTTCTCTGATTGAGTTCAGTGTGTCAAATCAGAGGGCCTGTTGTCCAGACCTCTGGAAGTCTCTATGGGGGTGCCACAGGGTTCAATTCTTGGACCGACTCTCTTCTCTGTATACATCAATGATGTCGCTCTTGCTGCTGGTGAGTCTCTGATCCACCTCTACGCAGACGACACCATTCTGTATACTTCTGGCCCTTCTTTGGACTCTGTGTTAACAAACCTCCAGACGAGCTTCATTGCCATACAACTCTCCTTCCGTGGCCTCCAATTGCTCTTAAATACAAGTAAAACTAAATGCATGCTCTTCAACCGATCGCTGCCCGCCCCTGCCCGCCCGTCCAACATCACTACTCTGGACAGTTCTGACTTAGAATATGTGGACAACTACAAATACCTAGGTGTCTGGTTAGACTGTAAACTCTCCTTCCAGACTTACATCAAACATCTCCAATCCAAAATTAAATCTAGAATTGGCTTCCTATTTCACAACAAAGCATCCTTTACTCATGCTGCCAAACATACCCTTGTAAAACTGACCATCCTATCGATCCTCGACTTCGGCGATGTAATTTACAAAATAGCCTCCAATACCCTACTCAATAAATTGGATGCAGTCTATCACAGTGCCATCCGTTTTGTCACCAAGCCCCATATACTACCCACCACTGCGACCTGTACGCTCTCGTTGGCTGGCCCTCGCTTCATACTCGTCGCCAAACCCACTGGCTCCAGGTCATCTACAAGACCCTGCTAGGTAAAGTCCCATCTTATCTCAGCTCGCTGGTCACCATAGCAGCACCCACCTGTAGCACGCGCTCCAGCAGGTATATTTCACTGGTCACCCCCAAAGCCAATTCCTCCTTTGGCCGCCTTTCCTTCCAGTTCTCTGCTGCCAATGACTGGAACGAATTCCAAAAATCACTGAAGCTGGAGACTCATATCTCCCTCACTAACTTTAAGCATCAGCTATCAGAGCAGCTTACAGATCATTGCACCTGTACATAGCCCATCTGAAAATAGCCCATCCAACTACCTCACCCCCATATTGTTTTTGTTTTTTTGCTCCTTTGCACGCCAGTATCTCTACTTGCACATTCATCTTCTGCACATCTATCACTCCAGTGTTACTTGCTAAATTGTAACTACTTCGCCACTAAGAACTATTTATTGCCTTACCTCCCTAATCTTATGTCATTTGCACATACTGTACATATACTTTTCTATTGTGTTATTGACTGTACGTTTGTTTATTCCATGTGTAACTCTGTGCTGTTGTTTGTGTCACACTACTTTGCTTTATCTTGGTCATGTCGCAGCTGAAAATGAACTTGTTCTCAACTGGCCTACCTGGTTAAATAAAGGTGAAATAAAAAAATATTTGAAAAAATCAACTACTACCAACTAATTTCTATCAGTAACTACCAGCTCACTTCTAGCATCTTCTACCAACTCACTTCTAACAACTACTACCAACTCACTTCTATCAACTACTACCAACTCACTTCTATCAACTACTATAACTCACTTCTATTAATTACTATCAACTCACTTCTATCAACTACTACAACTCACTTCTATCAACTACTACCAACTCACCTCTATCAACTACTACCAACTCACTTCTATTAATTACTATCAACTCACTTCTATCAACTACTACAACTCACTTCTATCAACTACTACCAACTCACTTCTATCAACTACTACCTACTCACTTCTATCAACTACTATCAACTCACTTCTATCAACTACTACAACTCACTTCTATCAACTACTACCTACTCACTTCTATCAACTACTACCAACTCACTTCTATCAACTACTACCAACTCACTTCTATCAACTACTACCAACCCACTTCTATCAACTACTACCAACTCACTTCTATCAACTACTACAACTCACTTCTATCAACTACTACCAACTCACTTCTATCAACTACTACCTACTCACTTCTATCAACTACTACCAACCCACTTATATCAAATACTACCAACTCACTTCTATCAACTACGACCAACTCACTTCTATCAACTACTACCAACTCACTTCTATCAACTACTACCAACTCACTTCTATCAACTACTACCAACTCACTTCTATCAACTACTACCAACTCACTTCTATCAACTACTACCAACTCACATCTATCAACTACTACCAACTCACTTCTATCAACTACTACCAACTCACATCTATCAACTACTAAAACTCACTTCTATCAACTACTACCAACTCACTTCTATCAACTACTACCAACTCACTTCTATCAACTACTACAACTCACTTCTATCAACTACTACAACTCACTTCTATCAATTACTACCAACTCACTTCTATCAACTACTACCAACTCACTTCTATCAACTACTACCAATTCACTTCTATCAACTACTACCAACTCACTTCTATCAACTACTACCAACTCATTTCTATCAACTACTACAACTCACTTCTATCAACTACTACAACTCACTTCTATCAACTACTACCAACTCACTTCTATCAACTACTACCAATTCACTTCTATCAACTACTACCAACTCACTTCTATCAACTACTACCAACTCATTTCTATCAACTACTACAACTCACTTCTATCAACTACTACAACTCACTTCTATCAACTACTACAACTCACTTCTATCAACTACTACAACTCACTTCTATCAACTACTACCAACTCACTTCTATCAACTACTACAACTCACTTCTATCAACTACTACAACTCACTTCTATCAACTACTACCAACCCACTTCTATCAACTACTACAACTCACTTCTATCAACTACTACCAACTCACTTCTATCAACTACTACCAACTCACTTCTATCAACTACTACAACTCACTTCTATCAACTACTACAACTCACTTCTATCAACTACTACCAACCCACTTCTATCAACTACTACAACTCACTTCTATCAACTACTACCAATTCACTTCTATCAAATACTACAACTCACTTCTATCAACTACTACCAACTCACTTCTATCAACTACTACCAATTCACTTCTATCAACTACTACAACTCACTTCTATCAACTACTACCAACTCACTTCTATCAACTACTACAACTCACTTCTATCAACTACTACCAACTCACTTCTATCAACTACTACCAACTCACTTCTATCAACTACTACCAACTCACCTCTATCAAGTACTACCAACTCACTTCTATCAACTACTACCAACTCACTTCTATCAACTACTACCAACCCACTTCTATCAACTACTACCAACTCACCTCTATCAACTACTACCAACTCACTTCTATCAACTACTACAACTCACTTCTATCAACTTCTACCAACTCACTTCTATCAACTACTACCAACTCACTTCTATTAATTACTATCAACTCACTTCGATCAACTACTACCAACTCACTTCTATCAACTACTACCAACTCACTTCTATCAACTACTACCAACTCACTTCGATCAACTACTACCAACTCACTTCGATCAACTACTACCAACTCACTTCGATCAACTACTACCAACTCACTTCTATCAACTACTACCAACTCACTTCTATTAATTACTACCAACTCACTTCTATCAACTACTACCAACTCACTTCGATCAACTACTACCAACTCATTTCTATCAACTACTACCAACTCACTTCTATCAACTACTACAACTCACTTCTATCAACTACTACCAACTCACTTCTATCAACTACTACCAACTCACTTCTATCAACTACTACCAACTCACTTCTATCAACTACCACAACTCACTTCTATCAACTACTACCAACCCACTTCTATCAACTACTACCAACCCACTTCTATCAACTACTACCAACTCACTTCTATCAACTACTACCAACCCACTTCTATCAACTACTACCAACTCACTTCTATCAACTACTACCAACTCACTTCTATCAACTACTACCAACTCACTTCTATCAACTACTACCAACTCACTTCTATCAACTACTACAACTCACTTCTATCAACTACTACAACTCACTTCTATCAACTACTACCAACTCACTTCTATCAACTACTACCAACTCACTTCTATCAACTACTACCAACTCACTTCTATCAACTACTACAACTCACTTCTATCAACTACTACAACTCACTTCTATCAACTACTACAACTCACTTCTATCAACTACTACCAACTCACTTCTATCAACTACTACCAACTCACTTCTATCAACTACTACAACTCACTTCTATCAACTACTACCAAC
Organism: Salvelinus fontinalis; assembly: GCF_029448725.1. Taxonomy (NCBI): domain Eukaryota; kingdom Metazoa; phylum Chordata; class Actinopteri; order Salmoniformes; family Salmonidae; genus Salvelinus; species Salvelinus fontinalis. Next base: position 31,595,452 of record NC_074695.1, read on the forward strand.
TCACTTCTATCAACTACTACCAACTCACCTCTATCAACTACTACCAACTCACTTCTATCAACTACTACCAACTCACCTCTATCAACTACTATCAACTCACTTCTATCAACTACTACCAACTCACTTATATCAACTACTACAACTCACTTCTATCAACTACTACCAACTCACTTCTATCAACTACTACCAACTCACTTCTATCAACTACTATCAACTCACTTCTATCAACTACTACCAACTCACTTCTATCAACTACTATCAACTCACTTCTATCAACTACTACCAACTCACTTCTATCAACTACTACCAACTCACTTCTATCAACTACTATCAACTCACTTCTATCAACTACTACCAACTCACTTCTATCAACTACTACAACTCACTTCTATCAACTACTAAAACTCACTTCTATCAACTACTACCAACTCACTTCTATCAACTACTACAACTCACTTCTATCAACTACTACAACTCACTTCTATCAACTACTACAACTCACTTCTATCAACTACTACCGAATCACATTTGGGGCTCCCGAGTGGCGCAGCGGTCTAAGGCCCTGCATCTCAGTGCTAGAGGCGTCACTACAGACCCTGGTTCGATTTCAGGCTGTATCACAGCCGGCCATGATTGGGAGTCCCATAGGGCTCAGTGTTGTCTGGGTTAGGGTTTGGCTGGGGTAGGCTGTCTTGTAAATAAGAATTTGTTCTTAACTGACTTGCCTAGTTAAATAAAGATAAAATAAATATAAACTTCTATTAACTCCCTTCCATTTTGGACAGAACTCATATCTTTACGCATTATGATCAGTGTGGGTTGATGATGTCTTTCCACTAAAGCATTTGTCAAGGTACAAATAGGTTGCAGGAACAGTTTTTTTCTTGGTACTGTGGCCTTTGCAGAACACTACCCTAAATGTCTCCAACTGTCAGTGTTAGGACTATTCTGAAACAGTATTTGGCCATTAGGTAACTCATTGTGTCATTCATTGGCCTTTGCTAACTAAAGTAGGACTGTGAGTGACATAACCCCTTTTGGTGTTTAGAGGGTACATAAGTTCAGGGTTTATCTCTTCTGCCCTGACTGAGGAAACTGTGAAGCGATTCCTGGAATCCTGCACTAGGACAGACGGAGAAAGGACACTGCAGTGATTATAACATGCAAAAGGCATTCACACGCCGTAGTGGAAAAACATCATCCATTGGCCGGCCCTGAGAAATCAAAACCCATGCAAACACACATACGCTCACGCACTTACGCACTTACGCGCGCACACACACACACGCACACACACACACACACACGCACGCACGCACGCACGCACGCACGCACGCACGCACGCACGCACACACACACACACACACACACACACACTCACACACACACACACCAAGCACACAGGTCTGCGTTCCTCAATTTAAGCACACTGTCACGCAGAGCGATGAGTGAGGCCTTTGGGGAATCACTGTGGAGACAACGCGTGGAAGTTTTGATTTAAGAGCTGAATTTAACCTAAATAAATGCCTGCACTACCCTCCCTACTCCCGCCACCCTGCTACACTCACAACCACATACACACCATCAGGATAACTGTTGAGTTTAAAGACAATATCCTGTTTTCCGCCATGGACGGAGGAATAATTGAATGGAGTGGCCGGGGTGCGCGACCCTGGGAAAGACTTGTGTTACTGCTGCCTGGCCAAGAGGAAAAGCCATCGCTCGCTATGGACCTCAGCCTTAGTCACTCACACTATCTCTGCTCTATGTGCCTTTCCCCTGTTGGTCTATCTGGCGGACCCCCAAGTGAGCCGTTCTAATTCCATCACAGAAGACAGAGCGCTACAGACCTGCAGAGGGATAACATCTCTCCTGGGACTGGGAATCGCACACACATACATTTCCCAGAAGGATGGATCGAAGACATCGTAGTAGAGCAACTACAGAAACTAAAGAGTACTATCTAACAAAAAGAACAATCATGGCCTTGACACTTCAGTGACGCTGGCATTGGTGTTCTTAGGTCCAGCCACAAGGTTTTAGTCATCGACCTTGGCTGTCTCAGAAAATAGATTAGCTGTAGTGGTAAACTTTCTCTCACAATAGTAAATAGCATGACAGTGGCAGCTCCAACGTCGAGCAGAATACTGAGTCAAAGGCTAACCACAGAGCTACAGGACAGGGAGAGTGAGAGTGGGTGCAGGACAAAATACATGGCCTTGCATAGCCTCCTACTATGGGTAGTTCTTCCAGCCTGGCCCTACAAAGTGTTTCAAACTCCCAATTCTAATAAGTGTTTTCTCTGCATAATACCTAGAGGAGCAAGTGGCTGTGAGAGATGACCACTTGGCTCTCCAGAAGTCCCACTCAAATATTTTACACTGCCAACGACCACACGAACTCACTGGCTATTGAATGTAAATGTGGCTCAGGCTCCTAGGGTCCTGATTGACCCCGCTCCCCTGTGTGGACCTGTCTATTTAGCACTATATAGCATTTAGAACTGACCCTTTCAAGGGGGTGGGGTAATGCAAACACAACAGGGTTAGTGTTTGAAGCTGGGGGGGGCGGGGGGGGGGGGGCGTGAGTTGGAGGCTGTTGTTTACCTGCATACAATTGTTACTTATAATTCACAATATCCATGTGATCAGAAATAAAATATTTTTCAAGACAAACACGGCGAGGTGGAAGGACGATGGTATTTCTTTACGCGGCGTGTCCATCCTTCTTTGTCCTGAGGTTCATAACCCAAAATGCTCTAAAATGCCCATCCATAGCCCGTCATGCTTCTGCACGAGTGAGCTATTGAGTGTAAGAGTGTAATGACCCATTCATCATACAACACATTACTCTCTCATGCAGCAACTACCACCACACAAGATAAGAGTACAGAAACAAATTGGCAAATAGTCATAAAAGGAGGGTAGTGTCGCCACGAGGCAGTAAAGCTTATGGTTTGTCGCTGTCGCGCCACTATTTCCAAGTGCCGGGGCCAACGCGTGCCAGCCAGGCATAGTCCCCAGGGGCCATAAAGCACAGTTGGAACCCAACCTTTGGTCGACAACACTGGCTTGAGCAAGAGGAGCACACGCCCTCCTCACACAGACACAGACAGACAGACAGACAGACAGACAGACAGACAGACAGACAGACAGACAGACAGACAGACAGACACACACACACACACACACACACACACACACACACACACACACACACACACACACACACACACACACACACACACACACACACACACACACACACACACACACACATACATGTTCAACGACAACCATATAACCGGACAGGACAGATACTCCCTAGTTTCCAAATAAACCTAGACTACTGAGAAGGATACAATAGTAAAGAACTCTAATACACAGACAGAACCCACCCGAGAACATTCGTTTGAAACTAAATATTAATTGAAATATTGAATAAACAGACCAATTTTTTTTTACAGCCTACTATAATGTAGCTTGCATCTGTAGTTTGGCATCAAACAATTGTTTTGACTATAAATATCACACAGGATGTCAGCGGTTATGGAAATAACCCTGCAGTCCACATCAGAGACAAGTAAAAACTGATTTTTAAGTCATCTACTATATATAACTTAGTATGGCAGGTCATGCACAAAATAATTATTGAAAGGTAAACAATAAAATAAAAGTGGATTATTTTACAATTGTTTTTAAGTTACTTCATAAAATCAAGGAACAATTAATTTATCGGTTTATTAAACTAAACAGATTTCAAAGAGCATTGCAAAACCAACGAGACTATCAGACTTGGTTATACAACTAAAGTAGACTCAAGTCTCTGAACAATTTTAGGTTATAAAGTAACAATAGAATTCCCTTATATTTCAACCAAAACACAGCAAATAAAATTAGATGAACTTATTCAAAACAATTAAAATAAAAGTATTTTTCTTTGTCTTTATTTTTTTTTAAATTAAGTAATTGCACTTTAAATGAGCAGACAACACATTGTCAAAAGCCGAACTAAGAGAACAGGGGTCTTGGAAAAAATGAAAACGAATTCAAGTACACAATTATGACATCTAAAATAAAAAAGTGTTTATGCACTTTCAACATATCTGATAACATATACAGTATATACAGGTGTAAATGTAAATATATGCATCGTTTGTCAAATGAACAACTATGCAATTCATTACATAGAAAGCACATGTAAATGTATTCTTTCTATTTTAGATTTCATACCTTGAACACACAAGGCATTCTAGAAGGGAATGGACTTCTGGGATATGACATGTTGGCTTTGGAGTTTCATGACTGTTCTTATCGCAACATAAATAATGTATATAGAAGTTAATCATCTACACGCTAGCAATGAAACATGCTCAGCGGTAATAAACACTTGCGTGTTTTGTCCTTCTGGATTTGTGAATAACACTCCGTGATAACTTGTTGAACTGTTTCTGGTTATCGGCTGAAATACCACGTAAAACTGTGATGGTGATATTAGAAAAATATCAATAATGACAACAACAAAGACAACCACAACAAAAACTACAACTAGAAATAGTATTGATAGTAGCCAGTAAAAAGTTATTTCTATACATTCCACTTGATTGCCGTCGCTTCCTTCTGTTTTCTCCTCCCTCCAGCCATGGGAAAGAGAGTAAGTCTATAATAGGTAGTTCTTGTCACAAGTCTATATTATCCACAGTGAGCTGAGCTGGATCCAGAATCAGAACACGATGAGCTGCGGTCAAGCTCATGCCTGAGACAGAGCACACCAGGAGTTCTGTGGGGCGATGGACGTGGGCGTAAAGGGGTAGTTCTCGTATTTGATGTCGACATGTCCTGAACTGTCCAGATGTGATGAAGCCTTCAAAGAATAGAATGGGATATTTAAATGACGGACCACAAGGATAAGGTCTTTAGTAGGAACTAATGGGCTGAATTTGCTAGACTGTAAAGTAGCTGTAGTGATAAACTTTCTCTCACAATAGTAAATAGCACGACAGTGGCAGCTCCAACGTCGAGCAGAATACTGAGTCAAAGGCTAACCACAGAGCTACTGGACAGGGAGAGTGAGAGTGGGTGCAGGACAAAATACATGGCCTTGCATAGCCTCCTACTATGGGTAGTTCTTCCAGCCTGGCCCTACAAAGTGTTTCAAACTCCCAAATCTAATAAGTGTTTTCTCTGCATAATACCTAGAGGAGAAAAGTCACATCATCCCCTGTATGGGGAACCCAGGAGTGAGAAGCCTTACCTGGGACACAGAGGCTACGGTCTGTCCGGCGTAGGGTGAGGGAGCCATGTTGGGTTCACTCTTTATCGTAGATGCATGTTCCGAGACAGACAAGGAGGACGGTGAGTTGGTGCCTGAGGCTGACAACCCTCCTGAAGAAGACAGGCAGATATATGGGTGATTGACAGGTACAGGACATCATCAACCTGAATACACTTCAGACATTCTCTCTATATCTTTCTTTCCATTCCCCATTCTTACCTGTTGAGGGTTTGGACTTGGGCATCTTAGGTTTCCGTTTCCTGGTCTGAATGCTTTCCTTCTTCATGGCCAGTGGTCTGGGGACCTAAGAGGAGGAGAGGCCAATAATTTAGATCCGAGTTGTAACAAAGGCCAGCTTGCCTTGAAAACACACACAATGACCCCCTCCTCCCACCTCTCTCTTTTGATAACAACACCCATGATGACCTTGGAAAGCTTTTACAGCACATGAACAATACGCAGCCCACACTGCACTGCCAGGCTAATAGGGGCTAATTCTTACAGCAGGATTTTACATAGGATCCCACCAGGGCAAACGTTGTGTAAATTAGATGACATGAGTAGTGTAGGGTCCATGGGAAAGGTGTGTGTGTGTGTGTGTGTGTGTGTGTGTGTGTGTGTGTGTGTGTGTGTGTGTGTGTGTGTGTGTGTGTGTGTGTGTGTGTGTGTGTGTGTGTGTGTGTGTGTGTGTGTGTGTGTGTGTGCGTGACCTACCCCATGTAGTTTCATGTACAGGCCACAGGCGTTGCAGACAGGCTCTCCCTCTGCGTTGCGACGCCACAGCGTAGTCGTGCTGGTGAGGCAGTTAGTGCAGCACAAGCCAGCCCGGCGAGATGTGGTCTGCTATAGATGGAGAAGTAAAGACAAGGCGTCAATAGCCAATCAATAACCGATCAATAACCGATAACCGACTAGAACCAATCAGACAACTCAAAGAATTATTCAGACATTCTTCTGAGAGAGAGCTGGACCAAGGACAAGACCAGTTAAAGATGGATTGTATGACAGGTCTAAAGAATGAACACCTTAAAGGGATAATTCAACCCCCCCAAAAAATATATACATATATTGTGTTACTGACTCTGTTATACTTTGTGTAAAAATTTTGTTTGGGTGAAGTATCCCTTTACTATAAGTGACTTCCTTTTGTGTATTGTGCACAAGATTCCGCCATAGTATCCATGGAGAAACCAAACACTCAATGTACTGATAAGGACTTCACATGAGAAATTTTTCACATAGTGCTGGGCTAAGCACTAAGTACTCCTGGCTGAACCTGCCTCTCTATCAGCTTGTTATTGGACACAAGTGAGATTTTTCAGCAGAAACACGGTTGTTAAGTCATGCTGTTCTGTTGCCTCATACAGATCTGGCTAAAAACAGACAACCCAAGGGCAAGGTCAGTGAAGGACAAATACAAACAGAACAAGCACAGGCAGAGCAGAGCTGGGGTAATTCGCAGCAGCTGCTCTGAGAGGCTGGTTCCTGCCTGGGAAAAAGGCAGCAGTGAAGGCCTCTTTCTCTCACTCTACTACACTGACCTTCTTCAGACAATCACTGACCCACTATGTTCCATTCTTTTTCCACCTCCTTCTGACCACCAATTCCCGTGTTAACTGCTTTGACCTAGAAAAACCTAATATCTGCATATGACTTTTTTTCTTCTCAAAACCCACCAAATCAGTCAATACATTTAGTCATTAACATTCTTAAAACTCCATTTTTAAAGCTCATTGACTCTTTTAACAGCTCAAAAAGTATGTGGACACCACTTCAAATTAGTGAATTCTGCTATTTCAGCCACACCCGTCGCTGACAGGTGTATAAAATCGAACACACACCCATGCAATCTCCATAGACAAACATTGGCAGTACAATGGCCTTATTGAAGAGCTCAGTGACTTTCAACGTGGCACCGTCATAAAATGTCCCCTTTCCAACAAGTAAGATCATCAAATTTCTTCCCTGCTAGAGCTGCCCCGGTTACCTGAAAGTACTGTTATTTTGAAATGGAAACATCTAGGAGCAACAACGGCCCAGCCGTGAAGTGGTAGGCCACACAAGCTCACAGCTAAAGCGCTTAGCGTGTAAAAATTGTCTGTCCTCGATTGCAACTGACCTGCCTCTGGAAGCAACGTCAGCATAAGAACTGTTCATCGGGAGCTTCATGAAATGGGTTTCCATGGCCGAGCAGCTGCACACAAGCCTAAGATCACCATGCGCAATGCCAAGCGTCGGCAGGAGTGGTGTAAAGCTTGCCACCATTGGACTCTGGGGCAGTGGAAACACGTTCTCTGGAGTGATGAACCACGCTTCACCATCTGGCAGTCCAACGGACGAATCTGTGTTTGGTGGAGGAACCTTAGTTCCAATGAAGGGAAATCTTAACTTCACATCATACATTGTCATTCTAGACAATTATGTGCATCCAACTTTGTGGAAACAGTTTGTAGATTGCCTTTTCCTGTTTCAGCATGACAATGCCCCCGTGCACAAAGCGAGGTCCATTGAGAAATGGTTTTTCGAGATCGGTGTGGAAGAACTTGACTGGCCTGCACAGAGCCCTGACCTCAACCCCAAGGAACACATTTGGGATGAATTGGAACGCCGACTATGAGCGAGGCCTTATCACCCAACATCAGTGCCCGAACTCACTAATGCTCTCGTGGCTGAATGGAAGCGAGGCCACGCAGCAATTTTCCAACATCTAGTAGAAAGCCTTCCCAGAAGAGTGGAGGCTGTTAAAGCAGCTAAGGGGGGACCAACAACATATTAATGCCCATGATTTTGGAATGAGATGTTCGAAGAACAGGTGTCCACATACTTTTGTATATGTGGGCATAATAATGGGTCTACTCAATAAGATATATCTAGGACAAGTTATATACACTTTTATGGTGCTTACCAGGCGTTTCTGTGGTTTGATGAGCGGCCTGTTGATTCCGTTCATCTTGTGGTACAGGCCACAGGCATTGCACAGGTAGTGCCCGGTACCGTCTCGTCGCCACAAAGGAGTGGAGATGGAGCCGCAGTTTACACACTCACGACCCTCTCCCGGGAACTCCTCCAACATGTCTGTAATTTGATGAAGACAACATTTAGAGTTTTAATATTTTTTTGTATGTGGTGTTGCGTTGGTTTTAATGCATGATCACACTTGAGCAAAACATGAAGATGGCTGGAACTGGTTATGGAAATACCCTTGATCATCTTTAGTTAAATTGCATAATTCGTTAAATGTGGATAATTTTGTAAAATGAGAGGAAAATAATTTATTTTCGATTGCAAGTGCTATGTGTTTGCCTATTTGGATATTGGGTAAAAAAAAAGTTTTTGGGTCACATGTTGTATGTTTTCGATAAATAGAAAGGATAGGCTATAATACATTTTTAAAAAGGAAGAGAAAAATCCAGACATGAAAGCCATAAGTTTAGACATCTTTGATGTGTAAACCCATATCGTGAAGAGAACGCGTCAGCGCGTGATAAATGTCCCGGCTTAGCTCGCTCGAGTAGAATTTAAAGCCATCTCGGTGATTAAAATATATCTAGTCCGAATGTATCAATATGGATACAGGGTCATTGGCGTATCTATTAGGGCGGCTGGCGAGGCACAGGGCTCAGACGGGTGGAATGTCAATGGGGCTCTTATCAGTGTTAAGGATCCAGGGGTCCCCATATCAATCAAGCTACTGACAGGCGACGGCCTCCTACAATTAATTGCTAGAATTCCTTGTCCACATATTGAAAGAGGGTCAATAGATAAAAACAATAACAATAATGTTGAAAACAATAATAACAATAGAAAAAAACGTAGGGCCTAAAAATATATCTATATATTTTTAAAATCATGTTTAATGTCTTATTTTCCTCATGCGTAATGTAATGTGTGCGTAATGTGAGTGTGCCATGAGATATGTAAGTGCTATATCTAATATATTGACCACCACTTAAACCAAAACTTGGTGTCGATGACTAAGCCCACTTTTTATACACACACACACACACACACACACACACACACACACACACACACACACACACACACACCCACACACACCCACACACACACACACACACACACACACACACACACACACACACACACACACACACACACACACACACACACACACACACACACACACACACACACACACACACACACACTCACAAAACAACACACACATACACACGGACACAGACACACCACATACATACTCACATAACAATACACACACACACACACACCATATGTGTTAAATTACGAATGTGTATAGGTCTTTAAGTCAGCAAATCCAAAATAAATAGAAAATCCACAAATTAATTTCACCAGGATGAAAATGCGTTCCTATTTTTGATGTGAAACGAAGTAATCAACAGATTACTTGTTTGGGCTCCCGAGTGGGGCAGCGGTCTAAGGCCTTGCATCTCAGTGCCAAATGCGTCAGTACATACACCCTGGTTCGAATCCAGGCGGTATCACAACCGGCCGTGATTCGTCGTCCGGTTTTGGCTGGTGTAGGCCGTGATTGTAAATAAGAACTTGATCTTATTAACTGACTTGCCTAGTTAAATAAAGGTTACATTAAAAAAATCCTGGATATGGGCTATATGCCTACAAGAAACTGACGTCCTCATATCCATGCAACAGGGAAAGATCCTGCTTCAAAACACGTTAAACGTAATAGGCATTTTGATGTTCCACCTTCAAAGGACGTGTTTGCTGCTTGCCAAACGTGTATTGCAGACGCATTTCCAAATATCACTTTTCCGTCTGATCTGATCAAGGTGACAATTGGACAGTTTTCACTAGTGAATGTCTGTACTGATAATCAAAACACTGCAAAAGAAAACTGACAGGTAGTGGGGATTAAATTAGCACTTTAATTAATTGGTTTTAGCAACCTTCTCATTTAAAGAATGTGTATTGTGAACGCTGACAAAAAAGGTTACTTTTGTTAGGCTAATTGAATCCCAGTGACTGAGTACAATCGATGCTAGAGTTTACCACATAGAGTTTACCACATAGAGTTTACCACATAGAGTTTACCACATAGAATGGGATTTCTCAATCGCATCAATAAATAACTGAAGAAACAACCAGGCTGAAAATTGTGAGATCAGAGCACGGGACCCTTTAACCCTTGACAGCCACAGAAACAAATAGCTTCATTTGCAAAAGTAGATCTAACCAATAAAGACCTGTTATCGAAAAAATATTGGAAAAGATTCAAGGTGAATTATCCACAACATTTAATCTTATAAACATGATTCAGATTGATTGAAATATAGGTCTATATGTTTAGTGTGCCTCCTGTTGTGCTTCTATAGGCCAGGAAAGGACGACTAGACCTGCCTTATGAATTCATTCGATTTTTGTTGTTGATTATGTGCTAATTCTTTTCATTTGTGTCCTTCACCAATTCTCCACATACATAAGTGAAACAATTTTTAAATACGAGTAGCCTACATTAATTTGATATGACAATTTCCCTTCGGTTTGAGTGGAATTGTTAGACAAACAAAGACACGGTTCGCCTTATTTATCAAAGACTGTTACGTACCAAAACTGGACCTTCTCCCAGACAGGCAACCTTGCCGTCCCTGAAGACTGATCATGCCGCTCTCAAAGTGGCCTGGTGTCCAAGAGGTTGCCATCTCAGGGCTCATGTACGCGTAGGGACTCGAGTACGATCCTCCAACAGACCGTACCAAAGCGCTGCCATACTGGTCGGCTCGACCACCGTTACTGAGCACAAGCGGGTTTTGGTAGGTTGTGTCCCTGCCTGTATTGCTGCTTACTGGCGGGCTGTGAGAGTAGGAGAACCCGGGGAGCGGATGGGGGCTGCCCGGATTGAAGGACGAACTGTCTGCGCCAGTCTGAGGCCAGCCATGATGCCCGCCGAGGCCATGGGACTGATGGGTGGACTCGCATGTCTGCAAGTACGGCAGGGTTTGCAGCATAGCAGGCACCCTCGTAGTGGGCACGTACACGGGGGAACTCGCTGAAGGGTGCATATAGTTCCCTGCATCGTGTGCATATGGGGACTGGTTGGATGACAAAGCAAGACTTTGGTACATTCTGACACCGTATATTCGTCCTATTTGGAAGAATATGGGTACTGACTCCTGGGACAAAGCGGGTCACGTAAAGACACTTCGGCGAGTCGTCGGCGGTTTTTCGTTATCCAGTCGCCGGATAATTAACAAATCCACTCCTGAATGAAGGGGAAAGAACGACAATCAACAAATGTGTCCTGTAATTGAGGGATTGTGTCCACTAATTAAAGAAGAAACATCACCCAGCAGTCTACAATTCGCACCTGTGGCCTGAACAGCCGGAGGCGTATTTTGACCCATCTTTTATCTTCATCTTTTGTTTAGTACATTTTTTTCTTTCTCTTTCTCTTTAAAATAACGTTTGCTATCATTTAGGTCAATCTATGGATAATATCACGAATTAGGCCTAAAGTAAATTGATGTAAATCGCACAATCAAATAACTGCTGTAGCAATACAAGGAAAAATAGAAAACAACTTGATCAATAACAAGAGTAATATATTATCTGTATCATTGTGATTGACATGTAATGGATTAAAATGACACTAATGGTCTCCCATATCTTTGCATGTAGATATAACTAATCAGCTACCCGAGATATCCTGAGGAACACCCGATTTGCACCATGTCATTAAATCATAGGAACCTAATCAACCCACAATAGATAGAGGAGCCATATGTGTGATGCATAGGTTATATGTTTATCAATCGTAACGCACATAAAACCTTGATTGCAGTGTGCACAAGAGGAATACAATTTCACACAAGAGCTCTCGTAGTATTATCTCACCAGATAAGGACGGTCGGGTGATAAAGTCTGTTTTTCAGAGGAGCAGCTTGAGCAGCGCTGTGGGCAAACTTCACTCAGATAGACCCAACGAAAGTGACTGAGGCTCCCACAAAGATGTCCAAAATGTCTTTGCGAGTAAAAGTTTACGAGAAAAAGCAATTCCTTACTTCCCAGATGGTCCAAGTCTCTCTCTCCTATTCTTAGTATCTGAAGATAGTTACTGTCGCTGATAATTGCTGATATAACAGAGCTCCGATTCGTTCTCTACTGGAAAACTCTACTGCGAGTTATTTGTACGAACTAAGACCACGTGATGCACTCCAAGGTAGGTCTCAGGAGTTGGAGGAGGAGAGGGGCATGGAGGACGAGCCAACATGAAGAAGAGACCCACCTTTGCTGAATTTGCTGTGTCTTGGTTGTTTTTAGAATCAATATAAGATAACATATAAAGATCGAAGAAATTGTCACAGTTCCTTCAGATTTGTGAATTTTGTTTAGATGGTCTCCATATACTTTCAAACGAATTAACCCGATTTTAACCGAATCCTTAAATGTTTTATATTTTTTATTTAACCTTTATTTAACTAGGCAAGTCAGTTAAGAACAACTTCTTATTTTACAATGACGGCCTACCTCAGCCAAACCCTCCCCTAACCCGGACGACGCTGGGACAATTGTGCACCGCCCTATGGGACTCCCAATCACGGCCGATTGTGATACAGCTCAGGATCGAACCAGGGTCTGTAGTGACGCCTCTAGCACTGAGATGCAGTGCCTTAGCCCGCTGTGCCCCTCGGGAGCCCAAACATAAAAATCTATTGTTTTCATAGATATTAATCGCGATGGTGCATTATAATAAATAATAGACCTAAAAAAGAAATGCGAAATTAAACGCCGACATGTCTAAGTTAACAGTGTAGGCCTTTAGATATAATAATGCTAGTGTTTGAAGCGAGCCTTATACACATGCTGTAAAATAATGTCTCCTCTGAAAGGGAAAGTTATGCTTGGTTTTATGACAAGATAAATCAGAATGAGCTCTATAAAAACAGCAAGACGATAAGAGATACGACCAATAACTTGGCATGATGATACAATAGCCTAATCACTCTCATTATAGACATTTTGAGTCATTGTTATATTAACGATTGACTCCACCTCCACACGAAAAAGTGCACGATAATAATTTCACAAACACGATTTTCACGATTATTAGGTCTAACACTAATACCTCAAGACAGAGCCTAACAAATACTGCCAACAGCAGTCCTGTAACTCACTGCAACTATCATTACTAATGATGATACAACTGTAATTAATAGGCGAACTATTATAATTACATTATTATCATGCTGTGCTTATGTTATTAATTATTGTTATTATTAACATGAGCAGTAGTATGCGTAGTTAGTATTGTTTTAGTAGGAGTGGTATTAACTGCATAATAACAGTATATCGACACTTTCACACTCCCTATAATAATTACGAGGCAATAACGAGGCAATAACATCATATTATATGGCTTATCCTGATCATTTACATCATTCTATAATTTTTTTTGTGAAAATAATTGTTGGTACTTGTGAATATTAGTTACCTATATTGATGGTATGATATTATATTCTCATCAAGCGGTTGTTTCTAGTTTAAATTCCCATCACATTTAATATAAATCGTTAAGGAGAATCTATTATTAAGAGAAACAACTCCATTTTGGAGCTGTGTATTCTGTTCTGTTTATCCAAGTAGGCCTGTGTATCCTGTAAATACGACCAGTAAAACTCGAATCTAGGCCTTCCCTTAGACCTGTCTCAGGTAATGACATTAATATGATCACTTCTCGTGGCCCTCAGGAGCGCAGGGCGCTAGGGGACAATCAGAGGATGCTGTGTGACTGTCTTCTACTCAATACGTGTATTTTCTTTCATCACTGCGGAGGGTCCAACGACCTGTGACTTAATCCCTCTGTTCATTTTCTACAGTCGCCTTTTAATCAAGGATGGGTTTGGTCGTCTGAATGTCTGTCATCATAGAATGGGCCGTTACTCTGACCGTCGGATCCAGTTTATTCATTAGCCACCAATCAATCAGTGTTAAAACAGTTAGTGAGATTTCAGTGAATGCCTGACTTCAGGTGGACTCCAAAAGTCATAGGTACAATACAAATAGGAAGTGTGTTTGGTGTTTTTTGATTCATGGTAATTCATTAAAATGGAGAAACAATCATAATTGCTCATGTATCTCTGATTTAGACGTTATTCATAATGGGATTAATCCAGCAGAAATGACCAAGAAAGAGTTTATCTAAATAACACGTAGGCCTTCAAACAAAGACGTTCAAACGATTGAACAAATGATGTATAATTGTGATCCTCTTGAGACAGATTCGCCAATGCATTGCATTTAACGAAAACATGCTGCAATGTGTGAGAAATGAACTGTAAATGACTGTTTATAACATGCAAGACGGTGAATGTGCGTGAGCAGTTTATCAATGATTACGACTGCTAATGACAGACAAACTGAAATATTTGATATATTTCTGTCGGTAATAGCCCTATTTAAAAATGTTCTGTGTTCTGAATGACCAATTCAGTATCAAATAAAACATATATAATAACCTGTGTGGATGAACATATCTATATTAACCATTTAACTTCTCCATATAAAACACGTCATCAATAAATTATATTTGTTACCCCTAAAATAATGAGACATTTCACATTGTTGATGGAATTAACTACCGGCTACTTTTCACACACATATGAATAGTGTGGCCTACGTTGAGAAATACTGGATACCCTACAAGTTGTTAGATTACATTTAAAAAAAAAAATTGAAACTCACTGTAGGAATAAACAATAAAACAAATCCACTCATCATGTCGTTGTTTTTTTTCCATTTGCAAAAAAAGTTCATAAATATCAGGTCAAGTGTCATTTTGCGTGGGCAGCGGGACTTTCAGCTCTCAAATGGACTTGTATCTCTATTCTATTCTATTCCATTATCCTCAACGATTTATATCAAATGTGATGAGGACATGTTGGTTAAATAAAAACAGGCCCATTCTCATTACAGGCCAAATCAGGCAACCACTGCGAGGCCATGCAGATAATATTGGTTATTCAATTTAGATAGGGTTGTTGTAGAAATTACATACTTACGCACAATATAAACTATGTAGGCCTACGGTAGAAATAATCGTCTTTATTATTTATAGTGTGAAAGAGACATAGGCTATCTGCTCTGCTGCAGTATAGAATATGGTTAGGAAATCAAATAAATCGTATAAAACGATAATTGTTTCTGTGACCCTATAGTGAACCGTCAACCTACATGCCCTCGGCGTCTCTCCAAAAGCCTCAAAAGTCTACCAAAGTTATTTGATCCTTTACCTATTACCCATCATTTTTTCCTCGGTCTGCGGCTGTCATAATCCCACTATTTCACAGACAACCAAACCGGTGGGTTAGCGAGCTGTGTAATTCTCGTCTCTCACTGCAGAGGCTGATACTGACGCTTATGAATGAGGTGCCTAGTGAGGCCTGCTCCGCGCGAGCCTCATTACGCAGTTCATCACGCTGCTCCAAGCGGCTCTGAGAAGGGGCCCGGATCGCGCTGTACCTTGTCTCCGGTCAGTCTCTGGTTATGTAAATAGAATGTAAGATGCACTCGGTGCAATCCTTAAGCACCTATTTGTTATTTATGTCCGTTTTAGTAATGTTCTGTTTCTCTCTCTGGTATCCACTAGGGAGAAATTGTCTTTTGATGAATGCCTTTTAACTTTGATAATCTACAAATGTGACGCCATTGTAATTTGTGGGTACATTCCTTCAACTTGAATGGAATTTGAGGGTTTATCTTCATTTTCCATATAATCCCAGTGATAGTTCAGGAATTTCCAAAGGTATTTATTGTCTATGAATGGACAGATTAGAATAGTAGGCTACAGTCACTTGGAGAGACACCAAGACATCTGCAGAATCCGAGGGCTGGGGAGGTCCCTTTGGTGTGTGTGTGTGTGTGTGTGTGTGTGTGTGTGTGTGTGTGTGTGTGTGTGTGTGTGTGTGTGTGTGTGTGTGTATGCGTGTGTGTGTGTGTGGCTGGACCACACGCAGTATGTCTGCTGATCATATTTACTCATGTCTGATTCTGTGTGATATTTGTGTGTGGTGTGCTGTGGTTGTCGCAACATGGATTTCTGTGTGATGTGATTGTCATATGGTTGTCTGTGCGTCTGTCTGTGCGTCTCCCTCTGTGTGTGTGAGAATGGCTCTGGCCTGGCTCTCACAGTCTTGGGGGAACTGTGGAGGGAACGGTGGAGCCAGGCTGGGCCTGGTCTGGGCTGGTCCTGGAGAATGTGGAGTAGGAGTCAGCCTAATCTCCAGCGCACAGAGAGGCTGGCTCCTGTCTGCCTGTCTGCCACTTCCCTATCTGTGTGTTTCATTTCACACTGTCATTCCCTATCTCTACTGCAGCACTGGGGCTCAGCAGGGCTCCACATGCAGGGGACTACCAACACACACACACACACACACACACACACACACACACACACACACACACACACACACACACACACACACACACACACACACACACACACACACACACACACACACACACACACACACACACACACACACACACACACACACACACACACACACACACACACACACACACACACACACACACTTTTTGTGTGCATCTGATGAATTGGTGAGGATATAGGAATATTGAGACAATATGCATTATCTCTGTTGCTACACAATAGCCACTTAATTAAGGTAAACCCTAAACACATAGTATTGCATCATCTACCACTATCGTATTTTAGGGTATTTTCACACACATCTGTTTTCCCATTTAGAAATTAAAGCACTTCATGTATTTAGTCCCTCCATTTTAATATGTTTTCTTTTCTCCATAACTATTAAGCCAAATTCACTTATAGTGTATGAAAGCAGTCAAAAGTTTAGTATTTGACCCTGTATTCCTAGCACGCAATGACAACATCAATGATCTTCAAACTTGTTGGATGCATTTGCAGTTTGCTTTTGTTGTGTTTCACATTATGTTTTGCCCAATAGGAACTGAATGGTGAATCATGTATTGTGTCATTTTGTAGTCACTTTGGTTGTAAATAAGAATAGAAGATGTTTCTGAACACTCCTACATTAATGTGGATGCTTCTATTCTTATTCACAACAAAAGTGACTCAAAAATGACACAATACATTATTCACCATTCAGTTCCTATTGGGCAAAACATAATGTGAAACACAATCAAAACAAACTGCAAATGCAATTCTGTAGAGTGCTTCAACAAAATACTAAACTTAACACTACTATAAGTGAATTTGTTCAAAGAAGACTAGATACATAAAGTGCTTTCATTTAGAAATGGTAAAACAGATAGGAAAATGTCCTCTAATTAAAGGTGACATTCTGTACTGTCGCCTCATAGGAAACATTTGATCTCAAATCCAAAATGCTGGCGTATTGAGCCAAATGTACAGATTTTAGCTTCACTGTCCAAATAAATACAGAGGGAGTGTAGATGTACATGCACCACTTATATTTATTACAGCCAGTTCTTCGTGCCTAACATAAATGACTGCACAACTACGTAGCCATACATTTATAAATGTATCGGAGAAACCATTTTACCTGCATCACCCTCACACTGTGACTGTTGCTTTTGCCTACATGTTGGACTGTATAGAATAGCAGTCCTCTCTCTGTGGGGGTAAAGTTCACACAGCTTTGTTAAAGCAAGCAAACCCAACTGAGTCTGTGTTGGGTGGGCTGTGGCTCGGGCTGTGGGGTGCACACCTGGTCCGTTTGTCTACACACTGTAGCAACCCTGGACAGACAAAGATAGAAACCCACCCTTAACTATGAACCACTGAGAAACGATAGTGCAGAAAGTCCTTTCTAGAAAATGGTACATCAAGTTGCCTCTACTGGTAGACTTTTGCGGCCCTATACGCTATAGCTTACTTCTGTGTTTCACATTGACACTTGTGGATCTCTTGCTGTGTGCGTGTTAGGAGATTTTATGATTTTTAAACTCCAATACAAATAAGTTGGACTTTTTTTCCGCCTATGAAACAGACTGACTCAGTCAAAGTTACAGGACGGCATTCATTTCCCGTGGAAATACTTTGTTCACAAGCTGATGAAATCAGAAAGAGAAATACCTGGATTAGATAAGAGACCGAGTCACTCCTAAAGGAGCAAACACTGGTGGATTTCAGTGAGCTCCGCTTTGTGAACTAGCTGGGGCACTGAGGAGGCATGGGATTACTGAAGGTGTTCTCTGGAAGGTGAGGAGTCAACTGGCGGTCAGAGAGAGAGAGAGAGACAGAGAGAGAGAGAGAGAGACAGAGAGAGAGAGAAATGGAAAGAAAAAGATGGAGAGAAAGCCAGAGAGAGATGGAGAGAGAGATGTAGGGAGAGAGAGCGAGAGAGAGAGTGTGAGGGAGGATAGACTTTGCTCTGGGTAGACCCCACTGCAGTAACGTCCCACAGCTTCTGCTGTAGCTACAATTAAATAACACTATGGTCTTATTGGCTTAAACGTTACATGAACAAACTATCTGAATGACGTCAGAATACATATTAGGTGCTTCAGTTATATGTGAGATTAAAAGTCAGGTCAGATGAGATATGGCTCCTTTGGCATTAAGAATGCTCATATTGATCAAATAAAGAAATCATCTATTTGTTGTGATTGAATAATTCCACAGCGGCCAGTCTTGGTTTAGCTCCCTTACCTGTTTTGTATTATGTAAAAAGTTATTATTATTGGATCTACCTCTCTTCTCTGTTTTTTAAAATCATTTTACCAAATCAAATTAAATTTTACTAGTCACATGCACCGAATACAGCGGGAGTTGTACTCCTTGAAATGCTTGCTTACGAGCCCTACCCAACAATGCAGAGTTAAAAAATTATAATTAAAAGAAAAATAGCAACACAGGAGGAATAAAATAGACAAGAATGGATCTATAAACAGGGAGTTTCAGTACCAGATTAGTGTGCAGGGGTACAAGGTATTTGAGGCAGAGGTACGAGGTATTTGAACACTTAATCTTCTGCAGATTGAGCCTTTTTTGTCCAAACCGCAATGAACAGTTAAATAGAGTGTGAAACATCTCCCCCCCACAGTCCCATAAAAAGACAATTTGCACAGATCATTTACCACCACCACCCAGCACATCCCTGCAACCAGCTGTCAGAGGGCCAGCCTCTGGCTGCAAACAAACAACTTAGGTGGAGAGACGGTCCGAATAATGACTGAGGGCCTGAATACATTAGGTGACATGGGGCTTGAGTGTGTTACACATTAACTGTCCAATTGATCCAAGTGGATTTAATTTGCTCACTCATAGCTGGATTAGAGTGCATGGGTCAGTCAGGACAAACAAATGGAATAGATTGGGATGGGACAGAAGAGTCGGGTGATGATAATGAAAAAAGGGGAGGTGCAATATTGATGGCTGTTTGACTGCAGGTGAACAGACTCTTTTGGTCATGTTTTGGTGGTAAAAACAGTCGAAGAGCCCTCTTTACGATTGAACAGTGGAGGTTTAGGAAACAAGGGACTTTGAAAGATGTTCCTGGAGTGTTATAGAGTTACAATGGTGTTAGAGATTAGAGGACTCCTGTAGACCAGGGATTCCCAATGTGTTTTCCCCAAGCCAGGTTTGGGGTTAGGGCGTGAGTGGTCCTCTGTAGCTCAGTTGGTAGAGCATGGTGCTTTGGCACTAGCAACGCCAGGATAGTGGGTTCAATTTCTTGGACTTTATATACATCAACATGTATGCACGCATGACTGTAGACTGCGTTGTACGAAAGTGTCTGCAAAATGGCTGGGAATTTATTAGCATGATTATTATTATTATTATATATTAGAGGGACTGGAGTGGATATATACTGTACTGCAGCTCACCAGGTTCATAACACCTGGACAAAACCAGGTGTAGGTGAGTTGGATCTATTTTGCATTGCAGGTCACAAGTCGATCATATAAGTCCAGGAACATTGTTCAACCCACATATAACATATAACATAGATTGATTTATTTGATTAAATGGCAAATATACTAACAATAGACATATTTATATATATATACACATTTTTTCAAATATTGTTCGAAAACCTAAGCTGGCATAATGGCACATCCTCAAGCCTGATATCTCACAGATCGGGTGATAATACCAGACTGGCCCTTATGTTGAGAAGATGCAACTCAACACGTGTCTGTCTCCATGGCTGCTGTATACAATGAATCCTCATAAAGGACTTTTCATAGAACCCCCTTGTTGACACTAGTAAAATAATATTCTACACATACAGTATATAGACTGGTATGCTGAGAAAAACACTGTTCTCTGCTTAAACCGGGCAGATCCCAGACCTAGCGTCAATAACAGACTGGTCCGCTTATCTTTAGTAAATGCCACTCAACACATTTGTCTACTCAATGCCTGCTGTAGGGTTGCTGCAATGCCCAGGTAAGCCTTTTGTCCCAGATTCCCTCCTAATCCACACCTCTCGACCATTCCATTTCACTGTGGTGAGCAACACCCTAAACCCCCTCCCAGTGAGCGCACGCACACACACACACACACACACACACACACACACACACACACACACACACACACACACACACACACACACACACACACACACACACACACACACACACACACACACACACACACACACACACACACACACACACACACACACACACACACACACAAACACACACACACACACACACACACACACACACACACACACACAGAGAACGCTGATAACGGACTGAGGGCAATATGCATAAATAGCGCTCACTCCACACTCCCCAATGACCCACCACTAATGCATTAGTGACCTTGAGAGCCTGTCGCAGAACAAACACACACTCATATACTGTACACCTAGTCATAGAACCCCTTACACATGCACACACCCCTGAACAGTGTCAAGCATGTCACATTGGGCCTCCAAAAAATGTATTCAATGTTTGAACACATTGTAGTTCAAATCAAGTCTCATTTTATATGTCACGTGCTTCGTAAACAACAGGGGTAGACCTACAGTGAAATGCTTACTTATGGGTTCTTTTCCGACAACGCAGAGTTAAAGATAAAGCAATTAACCCCCCAAAAAATAGAAATAGTGACACAAGGAATAAATACACAGTGAATAATGAATAACAATAACGAGTAAAAATAGCATGGCTTTATGAAGGGAGTACCAGTACCAAGTCGATGTGCAGGGGTACGAGGTCCACTTAGAAAAAAGGGTTACAAAAAGGTTATTCGGCTGTTCCCATAGAATAACTCCTTTTGCTACCTGGAGCCAAAAGGGTTCTACCTGGAACCAAAAATTGTTCTCCAAAGGGTTCTCCTATGGGAACAGATTAAAAACCCTTTTATGTTCTAGATAGCACATTTTCTTCTCAGTGTAACATAGCAGAGAGAAGAGTCTATGGCTTGGGTGGCCGGAGCCATTGGATATTTCTGGGGCCTTCCTCTAACATCGCCTGGTACAGAGGTCCTGGATGGCAGGTAGCTCGGCCCCAGTGATGTGCTGGGCTGTATTCACCACCCTCTGTAGCACATTGTGTTCAGGTGCCCTGCAGTTACCGTACAAAGCGGTGATGCTGCCAGTCAAGATGCTCTCAATAGTGCAGCTGTATAACTTTTTGAGGATCTGAGGACCCATTCCAATCTTTTCAGTCTCCTGAGGTGGAAGAGACGCTGCCGTGCTCTCTTCACAACTGTGTTGGTGTGTGTGGGTGGGTGTAGCTACTCAGACCAACCCTTGAGACGAAATGCACACAGGGTAATGAAGACTAAAAAGGGTTCCAAAACGGTCTTCCGGCTGTCCCAATTGGAGAACCCTTTGTAGAATCCTTTTTCGTTCCAGGTAGAACCCTTTTGGTTTCCATATAGAACCCTCTGTGGAAAGGGTTCTACATGGAACCTAAAAGGGTTCTACCTAGTAACAAAAAGGGTTCTACAAAGGGTTCTCCTATGGGGAAAGCCGAGGAACCCTTTTAAGTTCTAGAAAGCACCTTTTTTTCTAAGAGTGTGATTTATTGGGAGAAAGGTGATTCAATAGAAAACTGCAGGCTTGTTGACATTTTCATGAAAAAGTGTAACTGCGGCAATCCCTCTGACAACAGAAAGCTGCACACAGTGGTTTCTCTCAAGGGATCATTAAGTCATCTGTCTTTAGTGTAACTGTTCTCAGTGTTTATCTGCATCGTGTTAGTTTCTCAAAACAAACACTTTCAGTGAGCTTGGTTCTGTAGCAGGTTCCCTCATATTTTAAGTGTTCCAGGTACCTCTTTGGCATACTAATGGCAGTACATTTGAATTGAATGGAGGTGCTGCTGAGAAAGTGTCATATAGGAAATCCTCCATGCCAGCCCCTCTCCATCTCCACACAGCTAAATTCCTACTCTGCATGTTGACTTTACCCATTAACAATGGGCCAGGACTCATGCTCTCTACCCTGGGACTCTGGGTCCTCCCTGCGGCACTGTGTGACACCGATGAGACAGACACACAAACAGAGCCCTCCTAACCCCCTCACAGACACTGTAGCATGCACGTGTTTCCCAAACGTACAATATGTTCACGCAAGAACGTACAAGAGCACGTATGCAAGCAGGTAGGCAAGTATGTACACACAGACAAGTATGACACAGAGCCTGCATCACAGTGCTGTTCTCTGCTGGACTTGGGATGGTGTTTGTTTAGTTACCCTCTAATCGTTAGCTGACGTTATGCAAGACACATCACCTGCATCGGCTTTACCTGATTAATTGTGTTGACCGTTGGCTTCTCTTATCACACACGTACACGCACACACAAAGAGATATAAATGTGTATATGTGAAATATTTGTTAAAGGAATGGACTACAATAATAAAATAGAAAAACTCTGTACAACATTATGACAAAATCAGAATCGTCATCATCATAGTAGTACATTTAAGTATATATCATATTTATATGTTTCTACTTTACAGAAATAGATTTTCATTCAGTAGTTTACATGTCAAATCTATAGGTTTACCAAACGTTTTAAGTGATCATCAATTAACAGCAGTCGGGTTAAGTAATAGTAAAATGTCTTTTAACAAAAGAGAAGAGAATCATATCAAAAGTAATGTGAACATTGCATCGTGAAAGGAAATTACTTTATATAAACATGTTTGGGTGGCAGAGAGCATTGGGCCAGTAACCAGAAGGTTACTGGATCGAATCCCCAAACTGACAAGGTAAAAATCTGTCTTTCTGCCCCTGAGCAAGGCAGTTAACCCACTGTTCCCCAGGCACTGAAGACATGGATCAATTTAGATCATACAAGGGACAAACCTTACCTTACATTGAAGAGATCTTTACATTTTTCAGTTAAGTGCCTGCACCTGTTGTCCATTCAAATATTTCTGTTGGGCAGTTAGGTTCCTGCAAGAACCCCCACCAACTAAGGAGGTTCCTCGATGAACCCCACCTCCTATGGGGTTCTTGGAAGAACCTTTTGGGGGCCATTTTCAGTGCCAAGAACCCTAAGGTTCTTTAAAGAACTTTGAGGATCTTAGAAGAACCCTTGCTGAACCCCACATTTTTTGAGTGTATGGCAAAACCCTACATTATTTTTCATATTCTAAAATGTTTCTCACTTCATCTGTAGATATTGGTAAAGGCTTACTTCTGTCATGCATTTGTTTTATTTTAAGCGATGGATAGGCCTACACAGGAATGTAGTAAGTAATGACAAGGCAATTCAATGGCAATATAAAGGACAACTTATACTGCCAGATATTATTTAGCATAAAAATTAAGCTCCAAATGTAGCAGGGCAAGTAGGACTAGGTATATACATTTTTTTCAATATAAAAACGACATAATTGTCCTACATTTAATGCCATTCAAAGACTATAGTATAACCTCTTACTCGTGCTATTCACATCCATGTAACAAGCAATACGAATATATAGTTTACATTGAAATTACTTCAATTTACCTAATGCAATAACTCTTAACGTAACTAACTAAAACAGATGTTTTTCTCTGTGAAAACGCAATCATATATTGGCCTACATGCGCGTGGCCATGAGTACTTGACACCTCGTGGGAAAACGGCTCAGAGCGCTCTTGACTTGTACAGGTCACGGAATTAACACCATCGTCAGCCAAAGTAGTACATAAGGTACATCGCAAAATAACAGGCCGTAGGTGCACTACATGCATTACATAAAACCAGCAGAGGGGGGCGGTAGTGAAACATATCATAAGAAAATGTGAGTGGACGTTTCTCCTTTGAGTTTCTCCTGCATTGCGCCTATACTGCAGTCTACAGCAGACCCGCTTCACTGGAATACAAACCTTGCAATTACTCACAATGAAAGCTTGTCAAACATTGGTCTCTCGAGTGATTGGGACCTCATACATGCTTGGATGTATGTCTGTTCAATTGTTTTGCAATCTGATGATAGAATAGTTTTCTATAATAGGTTAACCATGCAACTTTTATAATCAACTATTAGTTTACAGATAAGACAGTACAAATTAATCAGATAATATTGAACAGAGCTTTTGATTAAATTACATAGGCCTATCTTGTGAATTCAATGTATTTATAATGAACAAATCAAGCAAGAGTATTTTGCTTCTGTTGTAAATTATTTAAGAATTACATTGCTAAATTATGTTGCTTTAAAATACATGTCATCATTTTGTTAAAATACATGTCAACATTTTGGTGTTGATACTTGCTAAGCTGTACCTCAGAGTTAAAGAAGACTATATCGTGATTGCTTTTAACCTTATTGAATAATGATTCTAATTGAATTATTGCCACATAATGTATAGGCCTATTGACAATACCTGAGAGTCTTTTGATAAGCCCAATTCTTGTAAAACCGCCCTGGTTATATGTTACAGTGTTTGGGAAGTAAAACGAATTTGCCAATGATACAATCATTTCAGCCTAAGACATCGTAGATTTTGCATTACTATTGGCTATATAAAGTATCATCCATTGAAACCACAGGAATTAAGGCTGACTGGCAAAATCCAATCTCTGTTGACCTCCGTAGGAAGTCAATAATTCAATTATTCTCTCTCTCTCTCTCTCTCTCTCTCTCTCTCTCTCTCTCTCTCTCTCTCTCTCTCTCTCTCTCTCTCTCTCTCTCTCTCTCTCTCTCTCTCTCTCTCTCTCTCTCTCTCTCTCTCTCTCTCTCTCTCTCTCTCCTCAGGAAAGGGTCGTCACAGGGGACTTAATAATTCCCAGGGTGCATCGTTGAGAGGGAAACAGGGCTCTTAGCTTACTCAACATAATCATATTAGCCAGCACTTCACTAAATAAAGCAAAAGGGCCTTCTCATCAAATCGCCACAGCCACTAAGTGGACCTCAGAGGCTCTGCGTACTGCAACCCACTCCTCAGAGAGAGAGAGAGAGAGAGAGAGAGAGAGAGAGAGAGGGAGAGTCAAATCAATTTAAATAAACTCAAATAAAATTATATTTGTCACATGCTTTCTAAACAACAGGTGTAGACTAACAGTGAAATGCTTACTTACAGATGCTTCTCAACAATGCAGAGAGAAAGAAAATTAAAAATAATAGAAAAGTAACAATAAACACACAATGAGTAACAATAACTTGGCTATATACACTGAGTGTATAAAACATTAGGAACTCTTTCCATGACAGACTGACCAGATGAATCCAGGTGAAATCTATGATCCCTTATTGATGCCACCTGTTAAAGCCACTTCAATCATTGTAGATGAAGGGGAGGAGACAGGTTTAAGAAGGATTTTAAAGACAATTGAGACATGGATTGTGTATATGTGCCATTCAGAGGGCGAATTGACAAGACTAAAGATTTAAGTGCCTTTGAATGCGGTATGGTAGTTTCCCGTGTGTATCAAGGATGGTCCACTACCCAAAGGACATCCAGCCAACTTGACACAACTGTGGGAAAGCATTGGAGTGCACATGGGCCAGCATCCCTGTGGAACGCTTTCAACACCTTGTAGAGTCCATGACCCGACTAATTGAGGCTGTCCTGAGGGGAAAAGGGGGTGCAACTCAATTTCAAGATGGTGCTCCTAATGTTTTATACACTCACTATACAAGGGGTACTAGTACTGAGCCGTGCAGGGGTCCTAGGTAATTGAGGTAGATATGTACATATAACTAGGAATAAAGTGACAGAAAGCAAACAGTAGCAGCAGTGTATGTGCTCAGTTAAATAGTATAGTGCAAAAAGGGTCCATGCAGGTAATCCGGGTAGCTATTTGGTTAACTATTTAGCAGTCTATGGCTTAGGTGTAGAAGCTGATCAGGGTCCTGTTGGTTCCAGACTTGGTGAATCGACACCGCTTGCCGTGCTGTAGCAGAGAATACAGTCTATGACTTGGATGGCTGGAGTCCTTGACAATTTTTAGGGCTTTCCTCTGACACCGCCTGGTATAGAGGTCCTGGATGGTAGGGAGCTCGGCCCCAGTGATTACTGGGCTGTACACACTACCCTCGTGGGTGAACCGGGAGTGCAGGAGGGGATTAAGCACGCACCCCTGAGGAGCCCCTGTGTTGAGGGTAGGCACGGTGGATGTGTTGTTGCCTACCCCTTACCACCTGGGGGAGTGTGTGTATGTGTGTGTGTGTGTGTGTGTCCAAGGATGTCATAGTGTCAAATAAACATGTTAATGTCTGTTAATGTCTGTACATGTTGATGTCTGTTTTCACGTGGTCAAGGCAAAGACAGATTTCATTATTGCGTGGACAACAACAATGTTTTCTAATTTTCTAATATATTTAATGGACCTTCCAAGCTGTTATGATTCTGTTATAGATAGGGTCATTCTGTCATTCTGTTGAAGCATAAGACTAGACAAAGATATACAGATATTTTAAAATTCCTATTCTCATAAAATATAGGAATAACTGGAGATATGTTGGTTGAGTGGGGTTATATGTATTATTACTAAACTCTGTAATATGATAATTCTTCTGTATATATGTGTCTGTTTATCGAGTGGCCGTCCACAGGTAAGCCTACAACAGGAATATAAATGTGAAAATATGGATCAGAAAATATGAAATAAACTGAATATATGAATTGATATGAGTCTGAATTTTGTAGGCCTGTCTACCTGTTACCGAATAAATAACAACATGACTAAAAATGTGTTCACAAAAAAAGCATATCACAACAAAATCACACTCAAATGCACACACAAGCACAAATACACACTTTATTAATACAATTCAACCCTACATTTTGAGCACCTGGTCCCTGCGGCACTGAGTCGATCAGGTTTGCTGTCCAAGGCAGTTTTTGGCGATGGTGAGCTTCATCATGGGGGAAATCTGAGCTTGTTAGAGAGATGGAGAGAGAAAGAGAGAGAGAGGGAAGGGGAGAAAAGAGGTGTGTCTGCACTCTGTCAGAGAGTTCCCCATGCTCTCTATCAGAGTTGAGCTATCTGGGGATCTTGCCCATTCTATTCTGGGACACCACTGAGGAAAGCACATCCCAAAGTGGTCCTGGACCTGCCCAACCACACCAGGGAGGGGATGCCACCGTCTCTCTCCATTGAGTCAATAGCACATCCTGCATAGTCACTGACTCACTGGGTTGACCTTTACTGCTCCGCCCCTCAACGCTTTCATGAGGATTATATACAAGGTATGAGAGCGGAAATAGAGAGATAGAGAGAAGAGCGAGAGAGAGAGGGGGGAAAGAGAGGCGAGAGAGGGGGAAAGAGGAGAGGAGAGGGAAAATCAGGTTAAACAGAACATCTCATTCCAAAATCATGGCATTAATATGGAGTTGGTCCCCCCCTTTGCTGCTATAACAGCCTCCACTCTTCTGGGAAGACTTTACACTAGATGTTGGAACATTGCTGCAGGGACTTGCTTCCATTCAGCCACAAAAGCACTAGTGAGGTCGGGCACTGTTGTAGGGTGATTAGGTCTGGCACGTAGTTCCAAATCATACCAAAGGTGTTCGATGGGGTTGAGGTCAGGGCTTTGTTCAGGCCAGTCAAGTTCTTCCACACCGATCTCGACAAACCCTTTCTCTATGGACCTCGCTTTGCGCACAGGGGTACTGTCATGCTGAAACAGGAAAGGATCATCCACAAACTGTTGCCACAAAGTTGGAAGCACAGAATTGTCTAGAATGTTATTGTATGCTGTAGCATTAAGATTAACTAAGGGGTCTAGCCTGAACAATGAAAAACAGCCTCAGACCATTATTCCTCCTCCACCAAACTTTACAGTTGTCACTATGCATTCGGACAGGTAGCCTTGTCCCGGCACGTTTCCACTGCTCCAAAGTCCAATGGCGGCGAGCTTTACACCACCCCAGCCAAAGCTTGTTTGCCAATGTTTGTCTATGGAGATTGCATAGCTGTGTGCCCGATTTTATACAACTGTCAGCAACGGGTGTGGCTGAAATAGATGAATACACGTATTTGAAGGTGTGTCCACATAACTTTGTACATATAGTGTATCATGGTTGGAAGAGGTGAGGATACTGTTCATGGAAAAGCATCCATGTTATCATCTCAACGTACACTGCAGTATACACATTTACACAACACATATGACAATATAGTAGGATGGAGGCCTATAAAGAGTACACACACAAGCCCATAGAATACACACTGACAGAGACTGGCTGTGAGTTATGACCAGGTCAAACGGCTGGTAATTAAAGACAGAGTGACACGTTAGTGTGGAGCGGTGGCCATGCAGTCACAAACCCCTCCTGTCTGTTCCCGACTCCCCGCCTCAGTGATGGGTCAACAACCCATGACGATGGTAGGAGACGAGGCTCATCCAAGCTGCACAGTTATGATACCCTGTCTCTCTGACAGTGATGAACGGACCATCCCATTTTTACGATGTCCCGTGTGTGTTCAGCGCACTTGAATACCTAGCTACCCCTCCCCAGTCCTGAGTTGTGTGTGTGTGTGAGTGTCCGTGTGAGTGAGTGAGAGAGAAAGAGAGAGAGGCATATCAGACCTCAATAATAGAGTAAAATCACATATATATGTTTATACAGTAAATTAAGAAGTCAATTAAGAACAAATTCTTATTTACAATGAGCAAGAGGCAAAAAGGCCCTGCGGGGACGGGGGTTGGGATTAAAAATACAAATGTAGGACAAAACACACATCACAACAAGAGAGGCACAACAACACTAAATCAAGAGAGACCTATGACAACAACACAACATGAATACAACACATGACAACACAGCATGGTAGCAACACAACATGGCAGCAGAACAACATGGTAGCAGCACAAACATGGTACAAACATTGTTAGGCACAGACAACAATACAAAGGGCAAAAAGGTAGAGACAATGATACATCACGTGAAGCAGCCACAAGTGTCAGTAAAAGTGTCCATGTTTGAGTCTTTAAATGTAGAGATGGAGAAAGAACTTGTTCCAGTAGCTAGCTGCAGCAAACGGAAAAGAGGAGCAATCTACGGATGTGTGTGCTTTGAGGACCTTGAACAGAATGTGACTGGCAGAATGGGTGCTGTATGTGTAGGATGAGGGTTGAAGTATCTCAAAAAGGGGGGTGTGAGACCTAAAGAGGGTTTTATAAATAAACATCAACCAGTGGGTCTTGCGCCTGGTTTACAGAGATGACCAGTTTACAGAGGAGTATAGAGTTCAATGATGTGTCCTATAAGGAGCATTGGTGGCAAATCTGATGGCCGAATAGTAAAGAACATCTAGTTTCTCGAGAGCACCCTTACCTACCAATCTATAAATTACCTCTCCATAATCTAGCATGGGCAGGATGGTCATCTGAATCAGGGTTAATTTGGCAGCTTGGGTGTTAGAGGAGTGATTACGATAGAGGAAACCAAGTCTAGATTTAACCTTAGCCGGCAGCTTGGATATGTGCTGAGAGAAGGACAGTGCACCATCTAGCCGTACTCCCAAGTACTTGTGTGAGGGGACTACCTTAAGCTCTAAACAAGGGGTTCCTAAAACCTTTTCAACCTGGGACCCAATGAGAAATTCTGTGTTTTCCTGGGACCCAAGCTTATGAAAACATGCAACTACATTGTAAATATCGGTACATTTAATTTCCCTTATGCCTAAAACAAATGCAACATAGACAAAAACAAATAACAATGAAATACCCATATAAACAGAATCATATAAATTCTGAACTGGAATAAACTGATTGATCACATCACAGATGTTTAACAGAACACACAGAACACACAGAACACACACACAGAACACACACACACACACACACACACACACACACACACACACACACACACACACACACACACACACACACACACACACACACACACACACACACACACACACACACACACACACACACACACACACACACACAGGCTGGTTTAAGTTTTTAACAATCAGGTCTATTCTGGGCTCAGTTTTTGGTGGTGCAACCCTCAGCATTTAGTTTCTGTAATTCTCTTTTAAGTATGCTAACGTTGAGAACCCTGACTTGCATAGGTATGTGGTGCCAAACTGGACCAGAACATCTACTGCTTTCTCTGCCAGGCAGGAGACCGCTTCCTACTGTAGATGAGCAACCCAGCACTGTGTGAGTGTGTTTGCCTCAAAAAGCATATTGCTGCCATTGCTTGCTTGCAGTGTCACTAAGGTCTCCATCTCTTGCAGACTTAGTCCTACTGTTGATCTGATGAGGACACTCCTTGAAAGGCATACCTCACCCATTTATGTTTTTGAGATCTCATTTTTTGCTGCCCCCTCACCCAAAAGAGACACACAGACATCCCTCAGGCAGGGTTTGATGAGATCCTCACCTATACTGTGGGTTTCCTTGCCTGTGCAATATTTAGGCTCACCTGGTATGACGCTTTGAGGATAGCTCTGTTCCCTTTGAATGCCTGTAAGAAAAGCATTTTGTCAGCTGTGTGTATGTGTGTGTGTGTGTGTGTGTGTGTGTGTGTGTGTGTGTGTGTGTGTGTGTGTGTGTGTGTGTGTGTGTGTGTGTGTGTGTGTGTGTGTGTGTGTGTGTGTGTGTGTGTGTGTGTGTGTGTGTGTGTGTCTGTTCTGGTCTACATACAGTTGATGTCAGAAGTTTACATACACCTTAGCCAAATACATTTCAACTCAGTTTTTCACAATTCCTGACATTTAATCAGAGTAAAAATTCTCTGTCTTATGTCAGTTGTATTTCAATAATTTTATATTCTTCATTCTTTATTTTAAGAATGTGAAATGTCAGAATAATAGTAGAGAGAATGATTTATTTCAGCTTTTATTGCTTTCGTCACATTCCCAGTGGGTCAGAAGTTTACATAGACTCAATTAGTATTTGGTACCATTGCCTTTAAATTGTTTAACTTGGGTCAAACGTTTCGGGTAGCCTTCCGCAAGCTTCCCACAATAAGTTGGGTGATTTTTGGCCCATTCCTCCCGACAGAGCTGGTGTAACTGAGTCAGGTTTGTAGGCCTCCTTGCTCGCACACGCTTTTTCAGTTTTAAATTTGTTTTATTTCACCTTTATTTAACCAGGTAGGCTAGTTGAGAACAAGTTCTCACTCACAACTGCGACCTGGCCAAGATAAAGCAAAGCAGTTCGACACATACAACAACACAGAGTTACACATGGAATAAACAAACATACAGTCAATAATACAGTACAAAAAGTCTATATACAGTGTGTGCAAATGAGGTAGGATAAGGGAGGTAAGGCAATAAAAAGGCCATGGTGGTGAAGTAATTACAATATAGCAATTAAACACTGGAATGGTAGATGTGCAGAAGATGATTGTGCAAGTAGAGATACTGGGGTGCAAAGGAGCAAGATTAATAAATAAATACAGTATGGGGATGAGGTAGTTGGACGGGCTATTTACAGTTGGGCTATGTACAGGTGCAGTGATCTGTGAGCTGCTCTGACAGCTGGTGCTTAAAGATAGTGAGGGAGATATGAGTCTCCAGTTGCAGTTCGTTCCAGTCGTTGGCAGCAGAGAACTGGAAGGAAAGGCGGCCAAAGGAAGAATTGGCTTTGGGGGTGACTAATGAGATATACCTGCTGGAGCGAGTGCTACGGGTGGGTGCTGCTATGGTGACCAGTGAGCTGAGATAAGGTGGGGTTTTACCTAGCAGAGACTTAGACGGCCTTGAGCCAGTGGGTTTGGCGACGAGTATGGGCCAGCCAACGAGAGCGTACAGGTTGCAGTGGTGTGTAGTATATGGGGCTTTGGTGACAGAACGGATGGCACTGTGATAGACTGCATCCAATTTGTTGAGTAGAGTGTTGAAGGCTATTTTGTAAGTGACATCGCCGAAGTAGAGGATCGGTAGGATGGTCAGTTTTACTAGAGTATTTTGGCAACATCAGTGAAGGATGCTTTGTTGCAAAAATGGAAACGCCGATTCTAGATTTCATTTTGGATTGGAGATGCTTAAAACCTGTCTAGGATGAGGGTGCCGCTAGCGGCACTCCCCCCCCACCCCCACTGAAAAGGCAGAGCCGCGAAATTCATTTTTTTTTATTTTTATTTTTTAATATTTCACTTTCACACATTAAAGTCCAATACAGCTAATGAAAGACACAGATCTTGTGAATCCAGCCAACATGTCCGATTTTTAAAATGTTTTACAGGGAAGACACAATATGTAAAGATGTAAATCTATTACCTAAAAACACATTAGCATAATCCACCATCTTTTATTTGTCCACCAACACCAGTAGCTATCACCAATTCGGCTAAACTAAGATATTTATAGCCCCTAACCAAGAAAAAAACTCATCAGATGACAGTCTGATAACATATTTATGGTATGGGATAGGTTTTGTTAGAAAAATGTGCATATTTCAGGTAGATGGCATAGGTTACAATTGCACCCACCGTCACAAATGGACTAGAATAACTACATAGAGCAACGTGTTTACCTACTTACTAATCATCAAACATTTCGTAAAAATACACAGCATACACTAATCGAAAGACACAGATCCTGTGAATACAGACAATATTTCAGATTTTCTAAGTGTCTTACAGCGAAAACACAATAAATCGTTATATTAGCATAGCACATAGCACATAGCAGCCCAGCATTGATTCTAGCGAAAGTGAGGGATAACGTCAACATCGCCAAAATATATTACTTTTTTCACTAACCTTCTCAGAATTCTTCAGATGACACTCCTGTAACATCATATTACACAATCCATATAGAGTTTGATCGAAAATGTGCATATTTAGCCACCAAAATCATGGTTAGACAATGTGAAATGTAGCCCAGCTGGTGAGAAAATGTCCGTGCGCCATATTAGACAGTGATCTACTCTTATACATAAATACTCATAAACGTGACTAAAAAATATAGGGTGGACAGGGATTGATAGACAATTTAATTCTTAATACAATCGCGGAATTACATTTTTTAAATTATCCTTACTTTTCAATACAGTTTGCGCCAAGCGAAGCTACGTCAAAAAACATGGCGTCCTAAGCCACTAACATTTTTCGACAGAAACACGATTTATCATAATAAAAATGTCCTACTTTGAGCTGTTCTTCCATCAGTATCTTGGGCAAAGGATCCTTTCTTGGGTCTAATCGTCTTTTGGTGGAAAGCTGTCCTCTTGCCATGTGGAAATGCCAACTGCGTTCGGGATGAACTGGAAGCGTGCCCAGCAATTCAAAGCGTTTCAGAAATAAATGTCCCAAAATCGCACTAAACGGATATAAATTGCTATAAAACGCTTTAAATTAACTACCGTATGATGTTTTTAACCTGTCTAGGATCAGCGTGGCGCTAGCGGCACACCCCCCCCCCCCCCACTGAAAAACCAGTGCCGCGAAATTCAAAAAAAATATTTTTTTAAAATATTTAACTTTCACACATTAAAGTCCAATACAGCTAATGAAAGACACAGATCTTATGAATCCAGTCAACATTTCCGATTTTTAAAATGTTTTACAGGGAAGACACAATATGTAAAGATGTACATCTATTACCTAAAAACACATTAGCATAATCCACCATCTTTTATTTGTCCACCAACACCAGTAGCCATCACCAATTCGGCTAAACTAAGATATTTATAGCCCCTAACCAACAAAAAAACTCATTAGATGACAGTCTGATAACATATTTATGGTATGGGATAGGTTTTGTTAGAAAAAAGTGCATATTTCAGGTATATGGCATAGTTTACAATTGCACCCACCATCACAAATGGACTAGAATAATTACAATGAGCAACGTGTTTACCTAACTACTAATCATCAAACATTTCGTAAAAATACACAGCATACACGAATCGAAAGACACAGATCCTGTGAATACAGACAATATTTCAGATTTTCTAAGTGTCTTACAGCGAAAACACAATAAATCGTTATATTAGCTTAGCACATAGCAATTAGCAGCCCAGCATTGATTCTAGCCAAAGTGAGCGATAAAAGTCAACATCGCCAAAAGATATTAATTTTTTCACTAACCTTCTCAGAATTCTTCCGATGACACTCCTGTAACATCACATTACAACATGCATATACAGTTTGATCGAAAATGTTTATATTTAGCCACCAAAATCATGGTTAGACAATGTGAAATGTAGACAAGCTGGTAAAGAAAATGTCCTTGCGCCACTTAGACAGTGATCTACTCTTATACATAAATACTCATAAACGTGACTAAAAAATATAGGGTGGACAGGGATTGATAGACAATTTAATTCTTAATACAATTGCGTTATTACATTTTTTAATTTATCCTTACTTTTCAATACAGTTTGCGCCAAGCGAAGCTACGTCAAAAAACATGGCGTCCTAAGCCACTAAAATGTTTCGACAGAAACACGATTTATCATAATAAAAATGTCCTACCTTGAGCTGTTCTTCCATCAGTATCTTGGGCAAAGGATCCTTTCTTGGGAGAAATCGTCTTTTGGTGGAAAGCTGTCCTCTTGCCATGTGGAAATGTCAACTGAGTTCGGGATGAACTGAAAAGCATGCCCAACTTTTCACATCGTTGCAAAAATAAATGTCCCAAAATCGCACTAAACGGATATAAATTGCTATAAAACGCTTTAAATTAACTACCTTATGATGTTTTTAACTCCTATAACGAGTGAAAAGATGACCGGAGAAATATAACAGGCTAAACTAACGCTTGGAACAGGAGAGGGTCGGTGTCTTCCACGCGCGTTACGCAGCAAGAAAAGACTTGCTAGCTAAAGGTTTTTTTCATTTGTAGGGCCTGTGAACGAGCAATCGAGCCCGTTGGAATCGTCATCACGTAAAGGCATCCAGGGGAAGACGTAAGAAGTGTCCGTATAGTCATAGCAACGACAGTGCCCTTTTAAATGACTTCAGAAAAGTGGCCAACATTTCTCAAATCTGACTCCATGTCAGGGAAATTGCTGTAGAATGGGCTCTGTTCCACTTAGAGACAAAATTTCAACTCCTATAGAAACTATAGACTGTTTTCTATCCAATAATAATAATAATATGCATATTGTACGATCAAGGATTTTGTGGGAAGCCGTTTAAAAAATTAGCCACATTAGCATAAATAGTCTAAACAGCGCCCCCATCCCCAACAGGTTAACTCCTATAACGAGTAGAAACATGACCAGAGTAATATTACTCCCTCCACTAATGCTTGGAACAAGTGCGGGTCGATGTCCTCCAGGCGCATAACGCAGCAAGAAAAGAGTTCCTAGCTACAGGGTTTTTTAATTTGTAGTGCCTGTGAACGCGCAATCGACCCCATTCAAATCGTCATCACGTAAAGGCATCCAGGGGAAGACGTAAGCAGTGTCCGTATACTCATAGCAATAACTGTGGCCTTTTAACTGACTCCAGATCAGGGGCAAACATTTCTGAAATCTGACTCCATGTCAGGGAAATTGCTGTAGAATGGGTTCTGTTCCACTTAGAGACAAAATTTCAACTCCTATAGAAACTATAGACTGTTTTCTATCCAATAATAATAATAATATGCATATTGTACGATCAAGAATTTTGTGGGAAGCCGTTTCAAAAATTACACGATTAGCATAAATAGTGACAACAGCGCCCCAGCCTCAACAGGTTAATGTGAGTCTGGAAGGAGAGTTTTTGTCTAACCAGACACCTAGGTATTTGTATTTGTCCACATATTCTAAGTCAGAACCGTCCAGAGTAGTGATGCTAGACGGGCGTGCAGGTGCGGGCAGCGATCGGTTGAAAAGAATGCATTTAGTTTTACTTGCATTTAAGAGCAGTTGCAGGCCACTGAAGAATAGTTGTATGACATTGAAGCTCGTCTGGAGGTTAGTTAGCACAGTGACCAAAGAAGGGCCAGATGTATACAGAATGGTGTTGTCTGCGTAGAGGTGGATCAGAGAAACACCAGCAGCAAGAGCGACACCATTGATGAATACAGAGAAGAGAGTCGGCCCGAGAACTAAACCCTATGGCACCCCCATAGAGACTCCCAGAGGGCCGGACAACAGGCCCTCCGATTTGACACACTGAACTCTATCAGAGAAGTAGTTGGTTAACCAGGCAAGGCAATCATTTGAGAAACCAAGGCTGTTGAGTGTGCCGATAAGAATGTGGTGATTGACAGAGTCGAAAGCCTTGGCCAGGTCGATGAATATGGCTGCACATTATTAATGTCTCTTATCGATGGCGGTAATGATATCATTTTGGACCTTGAGCGTGGCTGAGGTGCACCCATGACCAGCTCTGAAACCAGATTGCATAGCGGAGAAGGTACGTTGGGATTAGAAATGGTCGGTAATCTGTTTGTTAACTTGGCTTTCGAAGACCTTAGAAAGGCAGGGTAGGATAGATATAGGATTGTTGCAGTTTGGGTCTAGAGTGTCTCCCCGTTTGAAGAGGGGGATGACTTTCCAATCTTTGGGAATCTCAGACGACATGAAAGAGAAGTTGAACAGGCTAGTAATAGAATAGTTTTAGAAAGAGAGGGTCCGGTTCTGCCTGCAAATTTTCTATGGGATTGAGGTCAGGGCTTTGTGATGGCCACTCCAATACCTTGAATTTTTTGTTCTTAAGCCATTTTGCCACAACTTTGGAAGTATGCTTGGGGTCATTGTCCACTTGGAAGACCCATTTGCGACCAAGCTTTAACTTCCTGACTGATATCTTGAGATGTTGCTTCAATACATCCATATCATTTTCCTCCCTCATGATGCCATCTATTTTGTGAAGTGTACAGTCCCTCCTGCAGCAAAGCACCCCCACAACATGATACTGCCACGCCCGTGCTTCACGTTTGGGATGGTGTTCTTCGGCTTTCAAGCATCCCCCTTTTTCCTCCAAACATAACGATGGTCATTATGGCCAAACAGTTCTATTTTTGTTTCATCAGACCCGATGACATTTCTCCAAAAAGTACTATCTTTTTCCCCATGTGCAGTTGCAAACCGTAGTCTGTCTTTTTTTATGGCGGTTTTGGAGCAGTGGCTTCTTCCTTGCTGAGCGGTCTTTCAGGTTATGTTGATATCGGACCCGTTTTACTGTGGATATAGATACTTTTGCACCTGTTTCCTCCAGCATCTTCACAAGGTCCTTTGCTGTTGATCTGGGATTGATTTGCACTTTTCACACCAAAGTACATTCATCTCTAGGAGACAGAACGCGTCTCCTTCCTGAGTGGTATGACGGCCGCATGGACCCATGGTGTTTATACTTGCGTACTGTTGTTTGTACAGATGAACATGGTACCTTCAAGCATTTGGAAATTACTCCCAAGGATGAACCAGACCTGTGGAGGTCTACAATATTTGTGCTGAGGTCTTGGCTGATTTCTTTGGATTTTCCCATGATGTCAAG
This sequence comes from Salvelinus fontinalis, assembly GCF_029448725.1. Classification (NCBI taxonomy): domain Eukaryota; kingdom Metazoa; phylum Chordata; class Actinopteri; order Salmoniformes; family Salmonidae; genus Salvelinus; species Salvelinus fontinalis. Next base: position 31,633,468 of record NC_074695.1, read on the forward strand.
CAAAGAGGCACTGAGTTTGAAGGTAGGCCTTGAAATACATCCACGGTTGCACTATCAGTAGCTAGTTAGCTAACTTGCTTTGGCTAACGTTAGCTAGCTAGCTATTAGCTGTGTAAAAGGGGATAGTTTCTAAAATAAATCACATACTATGTGAGATAGTACTCCTTTTTTCTGCTTTCCATCACGTGGAAAAAATGACAACAATGCCTTGCTAGCTGACTTACTCTTCCACTGTTGAAGCACTGTTTCCTGAAGCATTGTGCCCTGTTCTGAAATAACTCCCTGGGTTTACCATCATGCTGTGGATGTTTAGTCGGTATGTGTCGTTTTAATTTGTTAGTTTTGAGAGAGTCATTACTAACACCTTCCCCGCACAAAATACATTGCGCTCCTCATTATTTCTCAACGTTTGTATAAAACAAGGAGAGAGAAACTAATCGCCGTATTTGCGTTTCATGACGATTGAGCTCAGTCAGAACTTGTGGCTAGCTTGAGTCCATTCGATGTTAGTGGTGAGTGATGGAGAGAGGGAATGATAAATCAGTGGCTGACAGCACATCAGCTGCTGCTGAACAACAGTCCGGAGGGATCTTCAAGAAAACTGCCGAAAACAGATCCGGTAAATGGCAAAGCACACGGGCATCTCCCTCCCACTTGCATAGCTGCCAAACTGAGAGACACCGCTGCTAAGCAGAGAGTGCACTGAACAGAAAGCACAATTGCACTTGGCCACATCAATTCCAGTAATTTATGAAATAATTATACATTTACTCTGACACGTCTCGACCCACCATTAACAGGTCCACGACCCTCAGAGGTAGTAATCACACCAGTGGGGGGGGGGGGGGGGACCACATGAGCTTTTTATGTCCAGTTGTTCAGAACAATGTTAAGGGCAGAGAAAGCTTGTTGGAAATGAAGAAAGCTTTGTTGTAGAGTGTTTAACACACGGGGAGGGGACAGCTGGGTATAAGACTGTATCATCTGCACATAAACGTAAATTGAGAATTGTTAGGCCTAGGAACGAGCCTTGAGGTTCTCCTTTGGTGACAGGCAGTAGCTGAGACAGCAGATCTTCTGACTTTACACACTGCACTCTTAGAGAGAGGTAGTTCGCAAACCAGGTCAAAGACCCCTCAGAGACATCAATACTCCTTAGCCGACCCACAAGAACGGAATGGTCTACCGTGCCAAAAGCTTTGACAACATCGCTTAGAATCAAGGGCAATGGTGACATCATTTAGGACCTTTAAGGTTGCACATCCATAACCTGAGCAGAAACCAGATTGCATACCAGAGAGAATACCATAGACAACAAGAAAGCCAGGCAGTTGATTAATACTTTAATCCCAACACTTTTGATAAACAGGGCAAGATATTGGCCTATAACAATTAGGATCAGCCTGATCTCCCCTTTAAATAAAGGGCTCACCGTGGCTGCCTTCCATGCACTGGGAACCTCCCCAGAGAGGAGAGACAGGTTCAAAAGGTTAGAGATAGGCTATGATAGGGGCCGCAACCTTATAGAAGAAAGGATCTGAACCATCTGACCCAGATGTTTTTTGGGGTCAAGTTTAAGGAGCTCCTTTAGCACTTCAGACAGAAACTGTATAGCGGGGCAGAGGAAGAAACGGGAGAAGCATCAGGGCTAGTCGCATTAGAAGGGCTGGGGGATGAGGAAGTGTTAGACGGGCATATATAACTCAGGCTGCTGCTCCGTATTATATGACAGACTGCCAAGTGACCATAGTTTCGCTAGGGAGACAGACAGTGAGGGTCCTTTCAGCCATCACCTTGAACCGGGCCAGCCAATGAGATGACTTCATGCACACACACCAATTTTTTTTATTAATTTCTGAATGTTATTCCTTCATATTTACAGACTGACTTCAGACAGCCTTTATTTATCTTTCTGTAAACTCAGTGGTCAGTCTCCAGAGATCATGGAACATGTTTGTTTCTGGTTAAAGGGCTTCTTCAGTTTATCAATCCCTGGAAGCAAGTGGTCTTTTATCTGGGCAGGGAAAATGTTTAACTTACTCAGTCTGTTAAGGAGAATAACGTCCTGCATGGGTCGAAAGTCTACCTCAACCTTTGATTTAGACATTTATAAGGTACACTAAAACAAAATTTGAATAGTTTACTACCTACTTATAAATCCGTTAAAACACCAAAAAATATACATACTTTATATGTTTGTTAAATATAGTTTACAAAGTGCCAAAATGACCACACAATAATAGCCATTATATTTTGTAACAGTAGTAAAAGTCAAGTGACCACCATGCAATTCAAAGATACAGTATAAGTGCAAAAGTATGTGGACAGACCTTCAAATTAGTGGTTTCGGCTATTTCAGCCATATCCTTAGCTGACAGCTATATAAAATCGAGCATACAGCCATGCAATCTCCATAGACAAACATTGGCAGTAGAATGGCCTTACTGAAGAGCTCAGTTATTTCAACGTGGCACCGTCATAGGATGCTACCTTTCCAACAAGTCAGTTCATAAAATGTCTGCCCTGCTACAGCTTTCCCGGTCAATTGTAAGTGCTGTTATTGTGAAGTGGAAATGTCTAGGAGCAAAAATGGCTCAGTCGCAAAGTGGTAGGCAACATAAGTTCACAGAACGGGACTGCCGAGTGCTGAAGCACGTAGCACGTAAAAATAGTCTACCCTCGGTTGCAACACTCACTACCGAGTTTCAAACTGCCTCTGGAAGCAACTTCAGCACAATAACTGTTTGTCGGGAGCTTCATGAAAATTAGTTTCCATGGCCAAGCAGCCGCACACAATGCACAATGCACAGATCACCATGCGCAATGCCAAGCGTCCGCTGGAGTGGTGTAAAGCTCGCCACCATTGGACTCTGGAGCAGTGGAAACACGTTCTTTGGGGTGAAGAATCACGCTTCACTATCTGGCAGTCCGACGGACAAATCTGGCTTTGGCGGATGCCAGGAGAACACTACCTACCCGAATGCATAGTGTCAACTGTAAAGTTTGGTGGAGGAGGAATAATAGTCTGGGGCTGTTTTTCATGGTTCGGGCCCCTAAGTTTCAGTGAAAGGAAATCTTAATGCTACAGCATACAATGACATTCTAGATGATTCTGTGCTTCCATCTTTGTGGCAACAGTTTAAGGAAGGCCCTTTCCTGTTTCAGCATGACAGTACCCCTGTGCACAAAGTGAGGTTGATACAGAACTGGTTTGTTGAGATTGGTGTGGAAGAACTTGACTGGCCTGCACAGAGCTCAGGTCTCAACCCCATCAAACACCTTTGGGAGGAAATGAAAAGCTGACTGCGAGCCAGGCCTAATCACCCAACATCTCACTAATGCTCTTGTGGCTGAATGAAAGCAAGTCGACGCAGCAATGTTCCAACATCTAGAGGAAAGCCTTTCCAGAAGACTGGAGGCTGTTATAGCAGCAAAGGGGTACCAACTCCATTTTACTGCCCATGATTTTGGAATGAGATGTTTGACGAGCAGGTACGCACATACTTTTGGTTATGTAGTGTATCTCCGTGAGTCTTTATGTAGACTTTACTCATCAGGGCCCATTGGCAGCCAGTGAGAGGCGCGTACGGGGGACGATGGGGGTAAATACGTTCGCACTGTGTGGCTTTCTAATGTAACTATTAATTGAATGAACGGAGCGTGGTGTCTTGATCCTGGTCCCACGGGACCGTGAAATGAGCGAGGTGTGTGTGTGGTTCCGGCGGTGACGACCGAGTGGCAAGCCGCCCCGTAAGGACTTTTACACCATAGCCTAATTAAACCTCCACAGAATAACAGTCACCTTATTAACGGCGTAACACCAGAGCCGTTAACGAACGATAACGTTATCGTGATCAATGGCCTTCATTAGTGAGCGCCAATAACGCTGCTCCTCCCTAACTGAGGGTAAGGCAAAAATGCAGGGTGGTCGAAAGCTCATTTCGGGGAGTGGCAGTATGTTAAGTTTTGGGATGGTGTGTTTACATATTTATGGGAGCAGGGATGTGATCTAATGTATGATGGTACTGATAGGAGGATGGGCACTGTTGAACCAACCGACTGATGACCGACCCAACCCTTCCTCTCCTCTCCTCTCGGTCTTAGGTCAGCCTGTGAGGGCATCTTCAAAGCGGTGAATGGCGCAGTGATTTCCTTTGGCTCTCCGGGCTGCTGCTGACACTCCTAAAGATCAGAGGTAACTGGGATATGCTCTTCCCATTCCCTCAGCAAAACCTAAACCAATGTATAATGTTCACTTTGGGGAGTTATAGAGTGTGTACATAACCCTTTACCCTCAGTGTATGCATTGCTGTTTTTCCCTCCGTTATAAAATGTGTAATTCATATGTGGATACTAGATTTACGGATGAGCAGGCAGGCACATATTTCCCCAGATCCCCTAAGGGCATCATAGCTGACTCATGTCATATTTACTGTGGAATTGATTTTTAAACACGCTCTCCTTTCCATCCCTTTATCCGCCCTGAGACATTGATCTCTTTTCTTGTCGCTTACATCCCGCTCTATTCTCCTTTTTTATTAAAAGAAACAAGAAGAAAGAAAGGCAGCATCTCTTTTTGTTTTATCCTCTCTATATATCCCTCTTCTCTGTCCTCCATTATTACCCCACCCCCACTGGAGGTACCTGAATGTAAACAAGGAGGGATGACTAGAGGGGCTGGATGAGAGAGGGATGGAGGAGAGAGGGACAGAGAGAGGTAGAAGACAGGAGAAGAGTGCAGGCACCAGTGGTTCACCTCTGGGAGTGATTGCCAGAAATCAGAAAGTGCCAGTGTGCAGAGCACTTCCTTGGGGGAGGAGCGAGGCATCGCTAGTCAATCCATGGATGCATTGTAAAATCAATGCGCTGTATAATTAGGGCAATCCAAGGGTAAAAAAACCCCAGCTCTGCATTTTGCCTCCCTGCATGCAGTGAAACCTGGGTCTTTTCTGTAATAAGGACTTTACTCCATCACCTCCAAATGCAAGTTGTAATATTTTCAAGTCTAGGTCTTTCACATCATCTCTGAGTTGCTTTCTCTTCCCGTTCCCCTTCTCTGAATAGTAAGAGAACAGAAGTTTTTGGGATGTACCTCGTCATGGTGCTGCCTGCGCTGTTCATAAGGTGTCTTGGTAGCTGGCTTGCCCTGGTTTTCTCTCAGTGTGTAACATGCCCCTAGGTGAAGCTAATACTCTACCTAACCTCCTGGATCGCAGCTGAATTATTCACTCACTAACTTCTCACCCGGCAGATGGAATACACACCGCCATGCCACAGTAGTGAGTAGTGATGGGGGAAAAAATCGATACTGTTACATATCGGGATATTAGTTTTGCAAGATATATCGTATCGACAATATCGTAATATTATATATTATGTTATCCAAAACTACAGTATTTTCCTTCACAGCTTGTTCTCCGTTCTCTTTTAAAATAGGGAGCCAATTTGTTTTCACCTCTTTAATTTCCATGACTGATCAAAACTCGTTTTCTCATGGCTCTCTCTTGTCCTTCTGCAACAGACTTACAGTATGGTGAGCAATATGTTTGGAACATCGAGTCACAATAAAATCACAGTATCGAATCACATAATAGAACCGTGAGAATCGTAGTACACATCATATCAGCACCTAAGTATCATGATAATATTGTATTGTGAGGTCCCTGGCAATTCCCAGCCCTAGTAGTGAAGAGATGTGTGTGTGTATGTGTGTGTGTGTCAATGCGTGTGTGCTGGCAGATTGAAACACATTTATTAGCAGGGGTTAAATAAGGTGGTAATTTGTTCATACAGCAGATATTTACCATGGGTGCATTCATAATCCTCTCTCCCTAATTGTAATCATTCCTGTTTCTCCAAGTTTGACTCAATAGGTCCAAACAAGCACATCCACTGCAGAGCGTATCTCTATGAGTTCAACAAATCCATATCTAGTGTGACAACGTGATAAATCTAATATCATTGACTGAAAATCAGTCTGCACCTAATGATAGTTGTTTAACACTATTTCCTAGTGCACTCCGCCAGTCGCCAGCCAGGCACAACATTATTGGCGGTGACAGTGGAATGATGTCTTTCTCATTGAATACCTATGAAGTCCTCTAGATGTCCATTAATGATAGATTTCACACGTATTAAAAATAGGGGCAACCGACCGCTAATCCATTACGAAAGGCGGGCAGGCCCTGAAACGCTTCCAAAGCCTCCCTGTCTCTCTCTCTCTCCCTCACTCCCTCCACACACCCACAGTCCCCACTCTGTGTTTAATCACTGTAAGCGATTTTCCTTCCACCCCTCCTTCTATCCCTTCATCACACCGTTCACACAGATCACCTCCACCACTCAAAGAGCAATCAGCTCCTCCCTAAAACTGAGACACCTGCTCTTTCCCTCTCCCCTCGTCTTCTCCCTACCTCCCTACCTGTCTATCAATTCAATTCAATCCCTCCCTCTTGTCTCTCTCTCTCTCCCTCCCTCCCTCCCTCCCTCCCTCCCTCCCTCCCTCCCTCCCTCCCTCCCTCCCTCCCTCCCTCCCTCCCTCCCTCCCTCCCTCCCTCCCTCTGCTATTCTTTCTGTATAGTACTTCCAAACAACTGCAGTCTTTTTGGCCAATATCATTGCGACAGCAATATGATGTCACAGTTTCTTTCCTGCTCCCTTTCCAATCTGTTCAGACGTGGGCTAGTTTTCAGAGGTGATTACTTATGTTATAAATGTTTTAGAACTTCTCTGGTTCTTTGCTTATATCGTGTAGTTGTTGTGTCATGGTAATGTTCCTGGATACCTGCTCCGTCCAAGTTTATAGATTTCCAAGGATGTTACACATGAATTGTAGACTTGTCTGTAAAATACCCTTTCATCTCCAGCTGTAGTTGCAGTATCTCCCAGGTTGTGTTGTAATGTCAGTCTTTATCCTCCACTCCGCTATCATAGACAGACAATCTGCAATGATGTTCCCTCCACTCCGCTATCATAGATAGACAATCTGCAATGCTGTTCCCTCCACTCCGCTATCATAGACAGGCAATCTGCAATGCTGTTCCCTCCCCTCCGCTATCATAGACAGACAATCTGCAATGCTGTTCCCTCCACTCCGCTATCATAGACAGACAATCTGCAATGCTGTTCCCTCCACTCCGCTATCATAGACAGACAATCTGCAATGATGTTCCCTCCACTCCGCTATCATAGATAGACAATCTGCAATGCTGTTCCCTCCCCTCCGCTATCATAGACAGACAATCTGCAATGCTGTTCCCTCCCCTCCGCTATCATAGACAGACAATCTGCAATGCTGTTCCCTCCCCTCCGCTATCATAGACAGACAATCTGCAATGCTGTTCCCTCCCCTCCGCTATCATAGACAGACAATCTGCAATGCTGTTCCCTCCACTCCGCTATCATAGACAGACAATCTGCAATGCTGTTCCCTCCCCTCCCGCTGCGTCTTTCCTCCCTTCTCTCCATCCCTCTCATCTCATCTCCTCCATCCTCCCTTACACACTCCTCCACACATTTTACTTTTACATTTTAGTCATTTAGCAGACACTCTTATCCAGAGGGACTTACAGTTAGTGCATTCATCTTAAGATACATGGTTTTCCCACTTAGCTACTGTATCACAGGCATAGTAAATACACTTTTCCTCAATAAAGTAGCTATCAGCAAAGTCAGAGCTAGGGGGGGGGGGGGGGGGGGGTCAAGTGCGAGGTTGTTTTTTGTGTGTGTTGAGGAGGGGATTATTTCAGATACTATTTGAAGAGGTAGGGATTCAGATGTTTTCAGAAGATGGGCAGGGACTCTGCTGTCTTAGCTTCAGGGGGAAGCTGGTTCCACCATTGGGGTGCCAGGACAGAGAAGAGCTTGGACTGAGCTGAGCGGGGGCTGCGAGTTGCAGTAGTCCAGATGGGAGATGACAAGTGCCTGGATTAGGACCTGCGCCGCTTCCTGTGTGAGGTAGGGCTGTACTTTATGGATGTGGTAGAGCATGAATCTGCAGGAGCTAGTCACTGCTTTGATGTTTGCAGAGATCGACAGGGTGTTGTCCAGAGTCACGTCAAGGTTCTTTGCCCTCTGGGAGGGCGACACTGTGGATTTGGTAACCGGGATGGAGAGGTCTTTGAGCAGGCAGGCCTTCCCCGGGAGGAAGAGCAGCTCCATCCTGTATTGGTTGAGCTTGAGGTGGTGGGCCGACATTCAAACTGAGATATCTGCGATAATCTGCCAGGCATGCAGAGATGTGTGTTGCCACCTGGATGTCAGAAGGGGGGAGGAGAAAAGTAGTTGAGTGTCATCCGCATCGCAATGATAGGAGAGACCATGTGAAGATATGACAGAGATAATTGACTTGGTGTATAGAGAGAAGAGGGGAGGGCCTGGGGGACACCAGTAGTGAGAGTATGTGGTGCAAACACAGATCCTCTGCACATCACCTGGTAGGAGCAGCCTGCCAGGTAGGATGCAATCCAAGAGTTTGCAGAGCCTGAGACACACAGCCCTGAGATAATTGAGAGGAGGATCTGATGGTTCACGCAGTCAAAAGCAGCAGATAGATCTAGGAGGATGAGAACAGAGAAGAGAGAGGGCAGGTTGTCGGGCGGACAGACCTCACTAGTCGCAGGATTTCATCCGGAGAGAGAGGGGAGAAAGAGGTCAAGGCGTAGGGTAGTTCTGTGTGAGCAGGACCAGCAGACTCAATAGGCTGAGTGAATGAGGAGAGTGAATGTCGTGAATGTTGTCAACCTTCTTTTCAAAGTGGTTGACAAAGTCGTCCGCAGCGAGTGAGGAGGGAGGGGGTGGAGTATTACGGAGGGAGGAGAAGGTGGAAAAGAGTTTCATAGGGAAACTTGACATTTAGAGTGATATAAAGGGGTGTTAGCTGCGAGTACAAAGGAAGAAAAGGTAGCGAGGAGGGAGTGAAAGGATGATAGGTCCTCTTGAAGTTTTCTTTTCCATTTTCACTCAGCTGGCCTCAGCCCTGTTTTGTAAGCTCGCAATGAGTCACTCAGACACGGATCAGGAGGGGAGGGCAGTGTGTGTCATAGGATGCGGAAAGGGAGGAGAGTAGGGTTGAAGAGGCGGAATCAGAAGACAAGAGGGAGAAAGATTTAGCAGAAGGGAGAGATGATAGGATAGAAGAGGAGAGAGTAGTGGGAGAGAGAGAGGAAAGATTGAGATGGCGCATGACCATCTGGGTAGGGGCTGAATGGCTAGCATTGGAGGAGAGGGAGACAGAAAAGGAAACAAAGTAGTAATCAGAGACCTGGAGGGAGTTGCAGTGAGATTAGTAGGCCAACAACCTCTACTATAGGAGATTAGTAGGCCAACAACCTCTACTGCCTTGTGAATTGGAGGGGATTGGGAAAGGGTGAGGTCAAACGAGGCAAGGAAGGGAAAGAGAGAGTTGGAAAGAAATTAATTGAAAGCAGATGTCGGGAGGTTGAAGTCGCCAAGTACGAAGAGCGGTGAGCCATCGTACAGGAAATGAGCTTATCAAGTTGTCAAGCTCATTGAGGAACTCTCCAAGGGCAGCTGGTGGGCGATAGATGACAACATTGTTAAGCTTGGGTGGACAAGTGACAGTGACAGCATGGAATTCAAATGAGGAGATGGACAGGTGAGTGAGGGAGAAAATATAGAAGAAATGAGTAGCCCTGTGCCACCGCCGTGACGACCAGATGCTCTTAGACCATGAGAAAAAAACATAGTCAGATGAAGAGAGAGCAGCTGGAGTAGCAGGGTGATCCATGGATCCGTCAGGGCCAAAAAGTCAAGGGACAGCATAGGCTGAGATGAACTTGGCAGTTTCAAACGCTGCCAAAGACCCGGAATTCCACATGGGTTGTGGAATGGGCACACCCCAGCCCCACCCACCCAGCCCCCCTGCACTGTGTCTCAGCAACATGCATAGAAAAAGAAAGAATTTCAATTTTTACATTGAAAATGCTAGACATATTTTTGCCTTGTGTATATTGTTATGTTTAAAAAATACCTACACCTTGTTGCCAGGAAAAGAGTGGACACGTTTATTTCAGTGGTGCTGCTGGCCTGCATTGGTGTTAAAGCACCAACAGAGGGAGACTAAGAACAACACTCAGACTAGCGGTACCAGCTACAGTATAGACCCTGTATGTCCTCAAACTTTTTAAAAACCCCTCACACTCTTTATGTTTCTGTTTCACTCTGAATAGCAACATATCATATTATTTGTCTGATTAAAATGTATATACGTCGAACTTCTAGGTCTTATATGAGAACCGTAAAGAAGTAATGATCTGTTTAATGATTGTATCATCTATTGCAGTAGACAAAGAAATGGGAAAGAGAAAAAGAGCAAGAAAGAGGGAGAGAGTGTGTGTGTTTGAGAGAGAGAGAGAGAGAGAGAGAGAGAGAGAGAGTGAAAGAGAGAGGGAGAGTGAAATAGAGAGAGTGAGAAAGAAAGCGATAAAGCGAGAGAAAGAGTGCTGACTCCAGCCAACCAGCCAAGACGGCCACTCTCTGCCTGACTTTTGGCTAGCAGCATTGATTCATGGAGCTCAAGACCTGTCAGAGGGGGGGGGAGCTCTGTTCCCACACAACCTACCCTTCAGCCCTAGTACGGGAGACCGGGGTTGGTTGTCACACTTTTCACTCTGGTGTGTATTTCTCAGCACCAGTATATCTTGCAAGACTCTTTTCAATATTAGGAGAAAGACCAAGGTAGGTTGAAAGGGGAACCCTTTTAATCCTCATATCATATTCCAACCAGGAGTTATAAGCCATCAAACACACTCTGTCCACTTGTGACAGCAAGCCCCATCGCAGGGTTGAATGTCACATATTATGGGGTTAGTTGTCACAATGTTTGCGAGTAGCTTATTCCTTTTGTAAGAGGAAATGAAGCATCAAACGATATTCTTAACAAATTTCAGCCTTTTATGCCTTGACAATAACAGAAGACATTTTGAGTACATGTTAGTGTGTAGGAATGTGTGTGGGTGTGACAGAAAAGTGTGTAAGAGAGAGACAACAAAGGAAGTCCTTTATAGCACAAGCACAAAAGAGCTTGGGATTTATTGTATACTGAGAACATACTTGCAATGTCCCCGAACAATATAGTTACAATGGGTTGGATTGTTTGCCTGGATACCCATCCACATGGCTTCGGCCAAACTGATGTTTCTTCCACAATGCACACACAATCTGACCATTCTGATTGGTCCCCGAAACCTATGAGTTGGGCCAGAGCCCATGATGTTATCAACTTTGATTCTCTGATTGGTTAGATCTGTTAGAGACACCTCTCAGACTTGACTTTTTGACTTTTTTTGCACAGTAAACATTCTAATAAAAGTGACCAGAGTTAAATCAAGTTGCCTCCTCGTTATTTCTCCCGCCACCCAGGAAAAACATGACTTAAAGCGCGGGGATCCTTCTGTGAAGTCATCCTATCCTGCCACACCATCCAGAGAAAAATGGTGAATCAAACCCGAAATGAGCCAAAGAACTGTCAGAGCCGGAGGAAAGGAGTAATTGGCAAATGCTCCCGATGGCAAAGCCATAGCTAGCAGCGCTGCTAATTCTGCCAGTTCAGCATCTCCACTAGCTAGTAGGCCTACTAGCAAGTCAGATTTGGCGGAAGAGGAGGACGGGGAGCCATTGGAGGGACAGTGCATCCGCCGGGCGAAGTGATCGGATCAGGTGCAATTATGACGGAGGCTCAGTTCAAGAACAAGCAAATGTATAACCCCTGGCTTGTCCTGCAAAATTCGTAGCTGGAATGTACAACATGCAAAAAGGTAGAGAGCTTGGGTCTAGAAAAGACTGGAGGGATTAAACTTGCAAAAGAGAGGGTGGAATGTACAGTAACGTCCTCTGCCTCCAACATACAAAAACATCAAAGAGCCCTCAGAAAAAAGTTATTTGAACCAAGGCACATTTAGTGGCAGTAAGCACTGTAGATGTCACGCTTGTCATAATAACTGGACCAAATCGCAGCGTGATCTGGGTTCCACATCTTTTATTACTATGTGAAACTCAAAGCAAAACAAAACAATAAACGAACAAACGAAAAGTGAAGAAAATGCAGTGCTCACAGGCACTACACAAAACAAGATCCCACAAAGCACAAAGGGTGAAGTATCCACTCCGCTCACGAATACGTCATCTTCAATGGCGGCTCTGGTGCGGGGATGCTCCGGACCGTGGATCGTCGCCGGGGGCTCTCGACCGTGGATCGTTGCCGGAGGAACCGGACGGTGGGTCGTCGCAGGGGACTCCAGACCGTAGATTGTCGCAGGGGACTCCGGACCGTAGATTGTCGCCGGGGACTCCGGACCGTAGATTGTCGCCGGGGACTTCGGACTGTGGTTCGTCGCCGGGGACTCCGGACCATGGTTCGACGCCGGGGACTCCGGACCGCAGATCTCCGCCGGAGGCTCCGGACTGGGAACCCTCGCAGGAGGCTCTGGACTGCCGCCCGTTGCTGGAGGCTCTGGACTGCCGACCGTCGCTGGAGGCTCTGGACTGCAGACTGTCGCTGGAGGCTCTGGAACTGCAGACTGTCGCTGGAGGCTCTGGACCGTGAACTGTCGCCGGAAGCTTGGTGCGTTGGGCCGGCACTGGTGGTACCGGGCTGGTGACACGAACCTCAGGACAAGCGCGAGGAGCAGGCACAGGACGTACTGGATTGGGGAGGCGCACTGGAGGCCTGATGCGTGGCACCGGGCTGGTGACACGCACCTCAGGGCGAGTGCGGGGAGGAGGCACAGGACGTACTGGACTGTGGAGGCACACTGGAGGCCTGATCCGTGGGTCCGGTAGGGTGGCACCGGGCTGGTGACACGCACCTCAGGGCGAGTGCGGGGAGGAGGCACAGGACGTACTGGACTGTGGAGGCACACTGGAGGACTGATCCGTGGGTCCGGTACAGGTGGCACCGGGCTGGTGACATGCACCTCAGGGCGAGTTCGGGGAGGAGGCACAGGACATACTGGACTGTGGAGGCACACTGTAGGCCTGATGCGTGGGGCCGCACCTCAGGTGGCACCGGGCTGGTGACATGTACCTCAGGGCGAGTACGAGGAGCAGGTACAGGACGTACTGGACTGGGGACATGCACTCCAAGGAGAGTGTGAGGAGCAGGTACAGGACGTACCTGGCTGGGAAGGCACACTTGAGGGAGAGTGCGATGAGCAGGAACAGAACATACCGGGCTGTGGAGGCGTACTGGAGACACGGTGCGTAGAACCGGCACACATTGTACCGGAACGATGACACTCTTCACACGGTGAATACGAGGAGTTGGCACAGGACATACTAGGCGGTGAAGGCGCTCTGGAGACCTGGTGCGTATAGCTGGCATCAATTGTACCGGAACTTTAACACACTTCTAAGGATGAGAACGGGGAGTTGGAACAGGACGTACTGGGCTGGGAAGGCGTACTGGAGACCTGGTGCGTATAGCCAGCATCACTTGTACCGGATCTATAACACACTACTCAGGATGAGTACGGAGAGCTGACTCAGGTGGCTTTACATCGATAACACGCTCCTTAGGGCAAATGTTGTGCATCCTCCACCAATTCAATAACTCTCTCATTTCTCTCTCCTCCACATTCTCCCTCAACTCACTGACAGTCTCTGGTTCACTCCCCTCAACTTTCGCCACCCACTCCTTGCTCAATCTGTCCCAATATTCCTCCTCGGTCTCTGACTCACCCCTGAGCGCGGCGCCGACCACTCCGTGTGCCCCCCCCAAAATACAATTCAGGTTGTCTTTTGGGCTTGCGTCGTGGACGCGAACCCTGGCGTCGTCGCTGTCCTTCCCTCACCGCTTGCGTCTGCTTCCACGGAAGGAGATCCTGTCCTGCCAGGATTTCTTCCCAAGTCCAGGATCCCTTCCCATCCAGAATCTCTTCCCAAGTCCAGGATACCTCCTCCTGGGCACGCTGCTTGGTCCTTTGTTGGTGGGAATTTCTGTCACGCTCGTCATAATAACTGGACCAAAGCGCAGCGTGATCTGGGTTCCACATCTTTTATTACTATGTGAAACTCAAAGCAAAACAAAACAATAAACGAACAAACGAAACGTGAAGAAAATGCAGTGCTCACAGGCACTAGACAAAACAAGATCCCACAAAGCACAAAGGGGAAATGGCTGCCTAAATATGATCCCCAATCAGAGACTGCTTTACAATGTTGTCTTAAAAATTATATGAAATTCAGGTCTTGTAAGCCCCACGGCTGACTACGTGTGCATGTGCATATGGTGGGTGTTCTGTAGTGCCATTTTAAAAATGTTGCTGTACATTGATGTCTTGAAAATTAGGTTGTATGAAATTCGGACCACCGCAGCTATATTCGAGTATGTGGACATCTAGGCTATGCGTAGGGCGGGTGTTCTGCAGTGATGTCTAAAATTAATCAGCACCTTGGAGAGCGCTGTCCTTTTCACCAACACAGATAGTAGGCTACTTGGCTGTTTACTCAGTCTGCTGCGCTACTACGTTGTGTATGTCACTTTTCTTCTCATGCGCTCCACCACCCCCCCCCCCCCCCCCCCCCCCTGTTCCGGGACCTTCCGATTTCCAAATGAAGTACTCATCATGACAGGATGTATCTCAACTACTTCACCTAGTTCAGTCAGACGGCTCATATTGGCCCTTTTAGGAACCTTCATAAAAACATGGGATGACTGAAAGATGAAAACAAATATGTAACATTTGACTGCAAAACAATATACCCTGCGGCCCCTGAAAATCTATTATTTACGGTAGTGTGCTTTCATGTTAAGGTGTACTTTAGCATAAAATTGGCCTCGATTGACATCTGGGCTTCCCCTGAGCCATTCGTACTGGTCCTTCTACAACACATCTACCTCCAGAGATGGAGAGAGCCTGCCTTAGTGCTCCATCAGACTCTCCCAAATAAACCCTCTGCTTTGGGTTAGACCCTCATCCTCTTGTTAAGGATGTGGAGGGAAAGCTAGAGGTTGAGTCGTCTGTAGGGAAGGAGTGACCTGAAAATCTCAAGCAGGACTTTGAAGTAGAGCAGCATACTGATACAATCATCTCAAAAGTGGGAGGAGGAGAGGGTAACATCCCTTTCTAGAGAGTAACAAAAAAGAGACGGGGGGGTACCTGCCTGACACACAGCAAACAGAACAAAGAGGTTGGAACATGTGCACATGCATAAGCACGATTGAACACACATCATTATCCATTTTTCACAGAAATGTACAGTTTTACTTTGGATCAAGCATTCAAAGCGTCCACTCATGAGCATGCATGAGCTTACACACAGTCACACACTCTATCAAAGTCTTGATGACAGCTCACTGCACGATGCACGCCTGAACTGTTCATCAGTATGCATGTCGGGGACAGACACCTACACACACACAAACACACCCATATTTTTAATGCCTAGCACAGATCTTAATGTTTTAACCACTACCATTTGTACAAAGAACGAGAACATTCAGGATCCTTTTCAAATAAAATGCTCCGATATTGAAGCAAACTGCAAGCAAAAAAGGATGAGTTCCTCCCCCCAGCCCATCCACCCGTCCACCCAACCATCCGGTAGCTAAGGAATCTATAATGTCTGCTGGTGTCCTGCTAATTTGTATTTAGCTGTCTGGGAGCCCCTCGGGAGTCCATGATGGATCCTTTTTGCATTGACTACAGTTCAGGGAAAGACGATGCCGCAGTAAATATCTGTTTCTTTCCAACCATCTCCCTCAATCTACAGCACAGTCGAATCAAACAGTGATCAGGGCAAAAATAATAGTAGTTGAGTTGTGTACTAGTCTAGTAGTTACTGCCCACCAGAAAAACTAGTGCAGGAAAATCCAATGGCAAGTGGCAAAATGGCAGTGACCAGTAAATCGTTTGTGTCTAATCTCCAAAGCCCTCAAATTCAAATCTCGAAGCCAGTTCCACTGCTTTATTTCATTATTCCCTTCTAATCAGGGACAAATTCAACTGCTGATCCCTTATGTCATGTCTCTCGTGACTGACAGCCTTAACATGGCAGATTTGATTCTGGGTTCCAAGATACTCTGCCGGCATTGTAACTTGAGCTGGAGCTTTCTGTATGTGAACCATAGGGGCCTCAGTAGGACCCCAGGCTGATTTTAGCCTCTCCCAGGCAGGAGTTCCATGGCGGGTAGCCGTGCCAGCTGCACGGAGGATAGCTCCAAGTTCCACTGGCAGGTGTACTCAAAGACATTCCTCAAGGGCCTAGTTTGGCCGCGTTAAGAGCGACCTTGAAACGCGATGAGGAACAATAAACTATAAATCAACATCAAACAAGAGGAAGTGCAGTGAAAAGAAAGAGATGGGGGTGAAAAGGGAGGCGAAAACGCAGCGACACCTGTCATTCTGTGTTTGTTTTATGGACGTCAGTGGGCAGGCGGGTCTCTGGTTTTGCGTTTGACGGACTCAGCAGAACGGGATCTGTTCTCCAGCCGCTGACCTTCAAGGTGGAGGGAGTGGAGACAAACCAGCAGGGGAGGGAAGGAGAGCAGGGATGGGCAGGTAGAGGAGGGGCTAGGGTAATGAGACTGACAGAGCCTTTTCCCATCCCACACCGTTGGCTAACTGGGAGGAACCCTGTACAGTACACTAACCGTATGGTACGACACTGGTTCACTAACATGCAGCAGACATGCTCTCACTCTCTGCTCTCTTGCAGTTTCTGACTCTCTCTCTCTCTCCTCTCTCTGTCTCCTCTCTCTGTCCTCCCACTGTCTCCTCTCTCTGTCCTCTCTCTGTGTAACGGCTGTCGTCCTCTTCTTCCTCTGAAGAGGTGTAGCAAGGAGCGTCACATCTGTCACATCTGAGAGTAACACTGAGATATAGTGACATACCTCTGTCGTCTCTGAGTAACACTGAGATATGGTGGCATACCTTGGTGATCTCTGAGTAACACTGAGATATGTTGGCATACCTCTGTCATCTCTGAGAGTAACACTGAGATATGGTGACATACCTTGGTGATCTCTGAGTAACACTGAGATATGTTGGCATACCTCTGTCATCTCTGAGAGTAACACTTAGATATGGTGACATACCTCTGTCGTCTCTGAGTAACACTGAGATATGGTGTCATACCTCAGTGATCTCTGAGTAACACTGAGATATGGTGGCATACCTCAGTGATCTCTGAGTAACATTGAGATATGGTGCATACCTCAGTGATCTCTGAGTAACACTGAGATATGATGGCATACCTATGTCATCTCTGAGTAACACTGAGATATGGTGACATACCTCTGTCGTCTCTGAGTAACACTGAGATATGGTGGCATACCTCAGTGATCTCTGAGTAACACTGAGATATGGTGGCATACCTCAGTGATCTCTGAGTAACATTGAGATATGGTGCATACCTCAGTGATCTCTGAGTAACACTGAGATATGGTGGCATACCTATGTCATCTCTGAGTAACACTGAGATATGGTGGCATACCTCACTGGTCTCTGAGTAACACTGAGATATGGTGGAATACCTCACTGATCTCTGAGTAACACTGAGATATGGTGACATACTTCTGTAATCTATGGGTAACACTGAGATATGGTGTTATACCTCTGTCATCTCTGAGTAACACTGAGATATGGTGGCACACCTCAGTAATATTGAGTAATACTGAGATATGGTGACATACCTCTGTAATCTCTGGGTAACATTGAGATATGGTGTTATACCTCTGTCATCTCTGAGTAACACTGAGATATGGTGGCATACATAAGTGATCTCTGAGTAACACTGAGATATGGTGGCATACCTCTGTCATCTCTGAGTAACACTGAGATATGGTGGTATACCTCCGTGATTTCTGAGTACCACTGAGATATGTTGACATACCTCTGTCATCTCTGAGTACACTGAGATATGGTGGCATACCTCTGCCATCTCTGAGTAAAACTGAGATATGGTGGCATACCTCAGTGATCTCTGAGTCACATTGAGATATGGTGCATACCTCAGTGATCTTTGAGTAACACTGAGTTATGTTGGCATACCTCTGTCATCTCTGAGAGTAACACTGAGATATGGTGACATACCTCTGTCACCGCTGAGAGTAACACTGAGATATGGTGACATACCTCTGTAATCTCTGAGTAACACTGAGATATGGTGCATACCTCAGTGATCTTTGAGTAACACTGAGTTATGTTGGCATACCTCTGTCATCTCTGAGAGTAACACTGAGATATGGTGACATACCTCTGTCACCGCTGAGAGTAACACTGAGATATGGTGACATACCTCTGTAATCTCTGAGTAACACTGAGATATGGTGGAATACCTCACTGATCTCTGAGTAACACTGAGATATGGTGGCATACCTCAGTGATTTCTGAGTACCACTGAGATATGTTGACATACCTCTGTCATCTCTGAGTACACTGAGATATGGTGGCATACCTCTGCCATCTCTGAGTAAAACTGATATATGGTGGTATACCTCAGTGATCTCTGAGTAATATTGAGATATGGTGCATACCTCAGTGATCTTTGAGTAACACTGAGTTATGTTGGCATACCTCTGTCATCTCTGAGAGTAACACTGAGATATGGTGGCATACCTCTGTCATCTCTGAGAGTAACACTGAGATATGGTGACATATCTCTGTCGTCTCTGAGTAACACTGAGATATGGTGGCCTACCTCTGTCATCTCTGAGTAACACTGAGATATGGTGAAATACCTCAGTGATCTCTGAGTAACATCGAGATATGGTGCATACCTCAGTGATCTCTGAGTAACACTGAGATATGGTGGCATACCTGAGTGATCTCTGAGTAACACTGAGATATGGTTGCATACCTATGTCTTCTCTGAGTAACACTGAGATATGGTGGCATACCTCTGTCATCTCTGAGTAACACTGAGATATGGTGGCATACCTCACTGGTCTCTGCGTAACACTGAGATATGGTGGAATACCTCACTGATCTCTGAGTAACACTGAGATATGGTGACATACTTCTGTAATCTATGGGTAACACTGAGATATGGTGTTATACCTCTATCATCTCTGAGTAACACTGAGATATGGTGGCATACCTCAGTAATACCTGAGTAACACTGAGATATGGTGCCATACCTCTGTCATCTCTGAGTAACACTGAGATATGGTGGCATACCTCTGTCATCTCTGAGTAACACTGAGATATGTTGGCATACCTCTGTCATCTCTGAGAGTAACACTGAGATATGGTGATATACCTCTGTCATCTCTGAGTACACTGAGAAATGGTGGCATACCTCGGTCATCTCTGAGTAACAGTGAGATATGGTGGCATACCTCAGTGATCTCTGAGTAACATTGAGATATGGTGTATACCTCAGTGATCTCTGAGTAACACTGAGATATGGTGGCATACCTCAGTGATCTCTGAGTAACACTGAGATATGGTGGCATACCTCTGTCATCTCTGAGTAACACTGAGATATGGTGGCATACCTCACTGGTCTCTGAGTAACACTAAAATATGGTGGAATACCTCACTGATCTCTGAGTAACACTGAGATATGGTGGCATACCTATGTCTTCTCTGAGTAACACTGAGATATGGTGGCATACCTCAGTAATATCTGAGTAACACTGAGATATGGTCACATACCTCTGTAATCTCTGGGTAACACAGAGATATGGTGTTATACCTCTGTCATCTCTGAGTAACACTGAGATATGGTGGCATACCTCACTGGTCTCTGAGTAACACTGAGATATGGTGGCATACTTCAGTGATCTCTTAGTAACACTGAGATATGGTGGCATACCTCAGTGATCTCTGCGTAACACTGAGATATGGTGACATACCTCTGTAATCTCTGAGTAACACTGAGATATGGTGACATACCTCTGTAATCTCTGAGTAACACCTAGATATGGTGGCATACCTCTGTCATCTCTGAGTAACACTGAGATATGGTGACATACCTCTGTCACCGCTGAGAGTAACACTGAGATATGGTGACATACCTCTGTAATCTCTGAGTAACACTGAGATATGGTGCATACCTTGGTGATCTCTGAGTAACACTGAGATATGGTGGAATACCTCACTGATCTCTGAGTAACACTGAGATATGGTGGCATACCTCAGTGATTTCTGAGTACCACTGAGATATGTTGACATACCTCTGTCATCTCTGAGTAACACTGAGATATGGTGGCACACCTCAGTAATATCTGAGTAACACTGAGATATGGTGACATACCTCTGTAATCTCTGGGTAACATTGAGATATGGTGTTATACCTCTGTCATCTCTGAGTAACACTGAGATATGGTGGCATACATCAGTGATCTCTGAGTAACACTGAGATATGGTGGCATACCTCTGTCATCTCTGAGTAACACTGAGATATGGTGGCATACCTCCGTGATTTCTGAGTACCACTGAGATATGTTGACATACCTCTGTCATCTCTGAGTACACTGAGATATGGTGGCATACCTCTGCCATCTCTGAGTAAAACTGAGATATGGTGGCATACCTCAGTGATCTCTGAGTAACATTGAGATATGGTGCATACCTCAGTGATCTTTGAGTAACACTGAGTTATGTTGGCATACCTCTGTCATCTCTGAGAGTAACACTGAGATATGGTGACATACCTCTGTCACCGCTGAGAGTAACACTGAGATATGGTGACATACCTCTGTAATCTCTGAGTAACACTGAGATATGGTGCATACCTTGGTGATCTCTGAGTAACACTGAGATATGGTGGAATACCTCACTGATCTCTGAGTAACACTGAGATATGGTGGCATACCTCAGTGATTTCTGAGTACCACTGAGATATGTTGACATACCTCTGTCATTTCTGAGTACACTGAGATATGGTGGCATACCTCTGCCATCTCTGAGTAAAACGGATATATGGTGGTATACCTCAGTGATCTCTGAGTAATAGTGAGATATGGTGCATACCTCAGTGATCTTTGAGTAACACTGAGTTATGTTGGCATACCTCTGTCATCTCTGAGAGTAACACTGAGATATGGTGGCATACCTCTGTCATCTCTGAGAGTAACACTGAGATATGGTGACATACCTCTGTCGTCTCTGAGTAACACTGAGATATGGTGGCCTACCTCTGTCATCTCTGAGTAACACTGAGATATGGTGAAATACCTCAGTGATCTCTGAGTAACATCGAGATATGGTGCATACCTCAGTGATCTCTGAGTAACACTGAGATATGGTGGCATACCTGAGTGATCTCTGAGTAACACTGAGATATGGTTGCATGCCTATGTCTTCTCTGAGTAACACTGAGATATGGTGGCATACCTCTGTCATCTCTGAGTAACACTGAGATATGGTGGCATACCTCACTGGTCTCTGCGTAACACTGAGATATGGTGGAATACCTCACTGATCTCTGAGTAACACTGAGATATGGTGACATACTTCTGTAATCTATGGGTAACACTGAGATATGGTGTTATACCTCTATCATCTCTGAGTAACACTGAGATATGGTGGCATACCTCAGTAATACCTGAGTAACACTGAGATATGGGGCCATACCTCTGTCATCTCTGAGTAACACTGAGATATGGTGGCATACCTCTGTCATCTCTGAGTAACACTGAGATATGTTGGCATACCTCTGTCATCTCTGAGAGTAACACTGAGATATGGTGATATACCTCTGTCATCTCTGAGTACACTGAGAAATGGTGGCATACCTCGGTCATCTCTGAGTAACAGTGAGATATGGTGGCATACCTCAGTGATCTCTGAGTAACATTGAGATATGGTGTATACCTCAGTGATCTCTGAGTAACACTGAGATATGGTGGCATACCTCAGTGATCTCTGAGTAACACTGAGATATGGTGGCATACCTCTGTCATCTCTGAGTAACACTGAGATATGGTGGCATACCTCACTGGTCTCTGAGTAACACTAAAATATGGTGGAATACCTCACTGATCTCTGAGTAACACTGAGATATGGTGGCATACCTATGTCTTCTCTGAGTAACACTGAGATATGGTGGCATACCTCAGTAATATCTGAGTAACACTGAGATATGGTCACATACCTCTGTCATCTCTGAGTAACACTGAGATATGGTGGCATACCTCACTGGTCTCTGAGTAACACTGAGATATGGTGGCATACTTCAGTGATCTCTTAGTAACACTGAGATATGGTGGCATGCCTCAGTGATCTCTGAGTAACACTGAGATATGGTGACATACCTCTGTAATCTCTGAGTAACACTGAGATATGGTGGCATACCTCTGTAATCTCTGAGTAACACCTAGATATGGTGGCATACCTCTGTCATCTCTGAGTAACACTGAGATATGGTGACATACCTCTGTCACCGCTGAGAGTAACACTGAGATATGGTGACATACCTCTGTAATCTCTGAGTAACACTGAGATATGGTGCATACCTTGGTGATCTCTGAGTAACACTGAGATATGGTGGAATACCTCACTGATCTCTGAGTAACACTGAGATATGGTGGCATACCTCAGTGATTTCTGAGTACCACTGAGATATGTTGACATACCTCTGTCATCTCTGAGTAACACTGAGATATGGTGGCACACCTCAGTAATATCTGAGTAACACTGAGATATGGTGACATACCTCTGTAATCTCTGGGTAACATTGAGATATGGTGTTATACCTCTGTCATCTCTGAGTAACACTGAGATATGGTGGCATACATCAGTGATCTCTGAGTAACACTGAGATATGGTGGCATACCTCTGTCATCTCTGAGTAACACTGAGATATGGTGGCATACCTCCGTGATTTCTGAGTACCACTGAGATATGTTGACATACCTCTGTCATCTCTGAGTACACTGAGATATGGTGGCATACCTCTGCCATCTCTGAGTACAACTGAGATATGGTGGCATACCTCAGTGATCTCTGAGTAACATTGAGATATGGTGCATACCTCAGTGATCTTTGAGTAACACTGAGTTATGTTGGGATACCTCTGTCATCTCTGAGAGTAACACTGAGATATGATGACATACCTCTGTCACCGCTGAGAGTAACACTGAGATATGGTGACATACCTCTGTAATCTCTTAGTAACACTGAGATATGGTGCATACCTTGGTGATCTCTGAGTAACACTGAGATATGGTGGAATACCTCACTGATCTCTGAGTAACACTGAGATATGGTGGCATACCTCAGTGATTTCTGAGTACCACTGAGATATGTTGACATACCTCTGTCATCTCTGAGTACACTGAGATATGGTGGCATACCTCTGCCATCTCTGAGTAAAACTGATATATGGTGGTATACCTCAGTGATCTCTGAGTAATATTGAGATATGGTGCATACCTCAGTGATCTTTGAGTAACACTGAGTTATGTTGGCATACCTCTGTCATCTCTGAGAGTAACACTGAGATATGGTGGCATACCTCTGTCATCTCTGAGAGTAACACTGAGATATGGTGACATACCTCTGTCGTCTCTGAGTAACACTGAGATATGGTGGCCTACCTCTGTCATCTCTGAGTAACACTGAGATATGGTGGCATACCTCAGTGATCTCTGAGTAACATCGAGATATGGTCAATACCTCAGTGATCTCTGAGTAACACTGAGATATGGTGGCATACCTGAGTGATCTCTGAGTAACACTGAGATATGGTGGCATACCTATGTCTTCTCTGAGTAACACTGAGATATGGTGGCATACCTCTGTCATCTCTGAGTAACACTGAGATATGGTGGCATACCTCACTGGTCTCTGCGTAACACTGAGATATGGTGGAATACCTCACTGATCTCTGAGTAAAACTGAGATATGGTGACATACCTCTGTAATCTATGGGTAACACTGAGATATGGTGTTATACCTCTGTCATCTCTGAGTAACACTGAGATATGGTGGCATACCTCAGTAATATCTGAGTAACACTGAGATATGGTGACATACCTCTGTCATCTCTGAGTAACACTGAGATATGGTGGCATACCTCTGTCATCTCTGAGTAACACTGAGATATGGTGGCATACCTCAGTGATTTCTGAGTACCACTGAGATATGTTGACATACCTCTGTCATCTCTGAGTACACTGAGATATGGTGGCATACCTCTGCCATCTCTGAGTACAACTGAGATATGGTGGCATACCTCAGTGATCTCTGAGTAACATTGAGATATGGTGCATACCTCAGTGATCTTTGAGTAACACTGAGTTATGTTGGCATACCTCTGTCATCTCTGAGAGTAACACTGAGATATGGTGACATACCTCTGTCACCGCTGAGAGTAACACTGAGATATGGTGACATACCTCTGTAATCTCTGAGTAACACTGAGATATGGTGCATACCTTGGTGATCTCTGAGTAACACTGAGATATGGTGGAATACCTCACTGATCTCTGAGTAACACTGAGATATGGTGGCATACCTCAGTGATTTCTGAGTACCACTGAGATATGTTGACATACCTCTGTCATCTCTGAGTACACTGAGATATGGTGGCATACCTCTGCCATCTCTGAGTAAAACTGATATATGGTGGTATACCTCAGTGATCTCTGAGTAATATTGAGATATGGTGCATACCTCAGTGATCTTTGAGTAACACTGAGTTATGTTGGCATACCTCTGTCATCTCTGAGAGTAACACTGAGATATGGTGGCATACCTCTGTCATCTCTGAGAGTAACACTGAGATATGGTGACATACCTCTGTCGTCTCTGAGTAACACTGAGATATGGTGGCCTACCTCTGTCATCTCTGAGTAACACTGAGATATGGTGGCATACCTCAGTGATCTCTGAGTAACATCGAGATATGGTCAATACCTCAGTGATCTCTGAGTAACACTGAGATATGGTGGCATACCTGAGTGATCTCTGAGTAACACTGAGATATGGTGGCATACCTATGTCTTCTCTGAGTAACACTGAGATATGGTGGCATACCTCTGTCATCTCTGAGTAACACTGAGATATGGTGGCATACCTCACTGGTCTCTGCGTAACACTGAGATATGGTGGAATACCTCACTGATCTCTGAGTAAAACTGAGATATGGTGACATACCTCTGTAATCTATGGGTAACACTGAGATATGGTTTTATACCTCTGTCATCTCTGAGTAACACTGAGATATGGTGGCATACCTCAGTAATATCTGAGTAACACTGAGATATGGTGACATACCTCTGTCATCTCTGAGTAACACTGAGATATGGTGGCATACCTCTGTCATCTCTGAGTAACACTGAGATATGTTGGCATACCTCTGTCATCTCTGAGAGTAACACTGAGATATGGTGATATACCTCTGTCATCTCTGAGTACACTGAGAAATGGTGGCATACCTCGGTCATCTCTGAGTAACATTGAGATATGGTGGCATACCTCAGTGATCTCTGAGTAACATTGAGATATGGTGTATACCTCAGTGATCTCTGAGTAACACTGAGATATGGTGGCATACCTCAGTGATCTCTGAGTAACACTGAGATATGGTGGCATACCTCTGTCATCTCTGAGTAACACTGAGATATGGTGGCATACATCACTGGTCTCTGAGTAACACTAAAATATGGTGGAATACCTCACTGATCTCTGAGTAACACTGAGATATGGTGGCATACCTATGTCTTCTCTGAGTAACACTGAGATATGGTGGCATACCTCTGTCATCTCTGAGAGTAACACTGAGATATGGTGATATACCTCTGTCATCTCTGAGTACACTGAGAAATGGTGGCATACCTCGGTCATCTCTGAGTAACAGTGAGATATGGTGGCATACCTCAGTGATCTCTGAGTAACATTGAGATATGGTGTATACCTCAGTGATCTCTGAGTAACACTGAGATATGGTGGCATACCTCAGTGATCTCTGAGTAACACTGAGATATGGTGGCATACCTCTGTCATCTCTGAGTAACACTGAGATATGGTGGCATACATCACTGGTCTCTGAGTAACACTAAAATATGGTGGAATACCTCACTGATCTCTGAGTAACACTGAGATATGGTGGCATACCTATGTCTTCTCTGAGTAACACTGAGATATGGTGGCATACCTCTGTCATCTCTGAGTAACACGGAGATATGGTGGCATACCTCAGTAATATCTGAGTAACACTGAGATATGGTCACATACCTCTGTAATCTCTGGGTAACACAGAGATTTGGTGTTATACCTCTGTCATCTCTGAGTAACACTGAGATATGGTGGCATACCTCAGTAATATCTGAGTAACACTGAGATATGGTGGCATACATCAGTTTATCTCTGAGGAACACTGAGCTATGGTGGCATACCTCTGTCATTTCAGAGTAACACTGAGATATAGTGGCATACCTCAGTAATATCTGAGTAACACTGAGATATGGTGGCATACATCAGTGATCTCTGAGTAACACTGAGATATGGTGGCATACCTCTGTAATCTCTGAGTAACACTGAGATATGGTGGCATACTTCAGTGATCTCTTAGTAACACTGAGATATGGTGGCATACCTCAGTGATCTCTGAGTAACACTGAGATATGGTGACATACCTCTGTAATCTCTGAGTAACACTGAGATATGGTGGCATACCTCTGTAATCTCTGAGTAACACCTAGATATGGTGGCATACCTCTGTCATCTCTGAGTAACACTGAGATATGGTGGCATACCTCTGTCATCTCTGAGAGTAACAGTGAGATATGGTGACATACTTCTGTCACAGCTAAGAGTAACAGTGAGATAATGTGACATACCTCTGTAATCTCTGAGTAACACTGAGAGATGGTGGCATAACTTGGTGATCTCTGAGTAACACTGAGATATGGTGACATACCTCTGTCATCTCTGAGTAACACATAGATACGCTGGCATACCTTGATGATCTCTGAGTAACACTGAGATATGTTGGCATAACTCTGTCATCTCTGAGTAACACTGAGATAAGGTGACATACCCCTGTCATCTCTGAGTATACTGAGAAATGGTGGCATACCTCGGTCATCTCTGAGTAACACTGAGATATGGTGGCATACCTCAGTGATCTCTGAGTAACATTGAGATATGGTGCATACCTCAGTGATCTTTGAGTAACACTGAGATATGTTGGCATACCTCTGTCATCTCTGAGAGTAACACTGAGATATGGTGACATACCTCTGTCATCTCTGAGTAACACTGAGATATGGTGGCATACCTTTGTCATCTCTGAGTAACACTGAGATATGGTGGCATACCTAAGTGATCTCTGAATAACATTGAGATATGGCGCATACCTCAGTGATCTCTGAGTAACACTGAGATATGGTGGCATACCTCAGTGATCTCTGAGTAACACTGAGATATGGTGGCATACCTATGTATTCTCTGAGTAACACTGAGATATGGTGGCATACCTCTGTCCTCTCTGAGTAATACTGAGATATGGTGGCATACCTCACTGGTCTCTGAGTAACACTGAGATATTTTGGAATACCTCACTGATCTCTGAGTAACACTGAGATATGTTGACATACCTCTGTAATCTCTGGGTAACACTGAGATATGGTGTTATACCTCTGTTATCTCTGAGTAACACTGAGATATGGTGGCATACCTCAGTAATATCTGATTAACACTGAGATATGGTGACATACCTCTGTAATCTCTGGGTAACACTGAGATATGCTGTTATACCTCTGTCATCTCTGAGTAACACTGAGATATGGTGGCATACCTCAGCAATATCTGAGTAACACTGAGATATGGTGGAATACATCAGCGATCTCTGAGTACACTGAGATATGGTGGCATACCTCTGTCATCGCTGAGTGACACTGAAATATGGTGGCATACCTCACTGAACTCTGCGTAACACTGATATATGGTGGCATACCTCTGTAATCTTAGAATAACACTGAGATATGGTGACATACCTATGTAATCTCTGGGTAACACTGAGATATGGTGTTTTACCTCTGTCATCTCTGAGAAATACTGAGATTTGGTGGCATCCCTCAGTAATATCTGAGTAACACTCAGAAATGGTGGCATACCTCAGTGATCTCGGAGTAACACTGAGATATGGTGGCATACCTCTGTCATTTCTGAGTAACACTGAGATATGGTGGCATACCTCAGTGATCTCCGAGTAACACAGAGATATGGTGGCATACCTCTGTCATCTTTGAGTAACACTGAGATTTGGTGGCATACCTCAGTAATCTCTGAGTAACACTGAGATATGTTGGCATACCTCTGTCATCTCTGAGAGTAACACTGAGATATGAAGACATACCCCTGTCATCTCTGAGTATACTGAGAAATGGTGGCATACCTCGGTCATCTCTGAGTAACACTGAGATATGGTGGCATACCTCAGTGATCTCTGAGTAACATTGAGATATGGTGCATACCTCAGTGATCTTTGAGTAACACTGAGATATGTTGGCATACCTCTGTCATCTCTGAGAGTAACATTGAGATATGGTGACATACCTCTGTCATCTCTGAGTAACACTGAGATATGGTGGCATACCTTTGTCATCTCTGAGTAACACTGAGATATGGTGGCATACCTAAGTGATCTCTGAATAACATTGAGATATGGCGCATACCTCAGTGATCTCTGAGTAACACTGAGATATGGTGGCATACCTCAGTGATCTCTGAGTAACACTGAGATATGGTGGCATACCTATGTATTCTCTGAGTAACACTGAGATATGGTGGCATACCTCTGTCCTCTCTGAGTAACACTGAGATATGGTGGCATACCTCACTGGTCTCTGAGTAACACTGAGATATGTTGGAATACCTCACTGATCTCTGAGTAACACTGAGATATGTTGACATACCTCTGTAATCTCTGGGTAACACTGAGATATGGTGTTATACCTCTGTTATCTCTGAGTAACACTGAGATATGGTGGCATACCTCAGTAATATCTGATTAACACTGAGATATGTTGACATACCTCTGTAATCTCTGGGTAACACTGAGATATGCTGTTATACCTCTGTCATCTCTGAGTAACACTGAGATATGGTGGCATACCTCAGCAATATCTGAGTAACACTGAGATATGGTGGAATACATCAGTGATCTCTGAGTACACTGAGATATGGTGGCATACCTCTGTCATCGCTGAGTGACACTGAAATATGGTGGCATACCTCACTGAACTCTGCGTAACACTGATATACGGTGGCATACCTCTGTAATCTTAGAATAACACTGAGATATGGTGACATACCTCTGTAATCTCTGGGTAACACTGAGATATGGTGTTTTACCTCTGTCATCTCTGAGAAATACTGAGATTTGGTGGCATCCCTCAGTAATATCTGAGTAACACTCAGAAATGGTGGCATACCTCAGTGATCTCGGAGTAACACTGAGATATGGTGGCATACCTCTGTCATTTCTGAGTAACACTGAGATATGGTGGCATACCTCAGTGATCTCCGAGTAACACAGAGATATGGTGGCATACCTCTGTCATCTCTGAGTAACACTGAGATATGGTGGCATACCTATGTATTCTCTGAGTAACACTGAGATATGGTGGCATACCTCTGTCCTCTCTGAGTAACACTGAGATATGGTGGCATACCTCACTGGTCTCTGAGTAACACTGAGATATGTTGGAATACCTCACTGATCTCTGAGTAACACTGAGATATGTTGACATACCTCTGTAATCTCTGGGTAACACTGAGATATGGTGTTATACCTCTGTTATCTCTGAGTAACACTGAGATATGGTGGCATACCTCAGTAATATCTGATTAACACTGAGATATGGTGACATACCTCTGTAATCTCTGGGTAACACTGAGATATGCTGTTATACCTCTGTCATCTCTGAGTAACACTGAGATATGGTGGCATACCTCAGCAATATCTGAGTAACACTGAGATATGGTGGAATACATCAGTGATCTCTGAGTACACTGAGATATGGTGGCATACCTCTGTCATCGCTGAGTGACACTGAAATATGGTGGCATACCTCACTGAACTCTGCGTAACACTGATATACGGTGGCATACCTCTGTAATCTTAGAATAACACTGAGATATGGTGACATACCTCTGTAATCTCTGGGTAACACTGAGATATGGTGTTTTACCTCTGTCATCTCTGAGAAATACTGAGATTTGGTGGCATCCCTCAGTAATATCTGAGTAACACTCAGAAATGGTGGCATACCTCAGTGATCTCGGAGTAACACTGAGATATGGTGGCATACCTCTGTCATTTCTGAGTAACACTGAGATATGGTGGCATACCTCAGTGATCTCCGAGTAACACAGAGATATGGTGGCATACCTCTGTCATCTCTGAGTAACACTGAGATATGGTGGCATACCTCAGTAATATCTGATTAACACTGAGATATGGTGACATACCTCTGTAATCTCTGGGTAACACTGAGATATGCTGTTATACCTCTGTCATCTCTGAGTAACACTGAGATATGGTGGCATACCTCAGCAATATCTGAGTAACACTGAGATATGGTGGAATACATCAGTGATCTCTGAGTACACTGAGATATGGTGGCATACCTCTGTCATCGCTGAGTGACACTGAAATATGGTGGCATACCTCACTGAACTCTGCGTAACACTGATATATGGTGGCATACCTCTGTAATCTTAGAATAACACTGAGATATGGTGACATACCTATGTAATCTCTGGGTAACACTGAGATATGGTGTTTTACCTCTGTCATCTCTGAGAAATACTGAGATTTGGTGGCATCCCTCAGTAATATCTGAGTAACACTCAGAAATGGTGGCATACCTCAGTGATCTCGGAGTAACACTGAGATATGGTGGCATACCTCTGTCATTTCTGAGTAACACTGAGATATGGTGGCATACCTCAGTGATCTCCGAGTAACACAGAGATATGGTGGCATACCTCTGTCATCTTTGAGTAACACTGAGATTTGGTGGCATACCTCAGTAATCTCTGAGTAACACTGAGATATGTTGGCATACCTCTGTCATCTCTGAGAGTAACACTGAGATATGAAGACATACCCCTGTCATCTCTGAGTATACTGAGAAATGGTGGCATACCTCGGTCATCTCTGAGTAACACTGAGATATGGTGGCATACCTCAGTGATCTCTGAGTAACATTGAGATATGGTGCATACCTCAGTGATCTTTGAGTAACACTGAGATATGTTGGCATACCTCTGTCATCTCTGAGAGTAACAATGAGATATGGTGACATACCTCTGTCATCTCTGAGTAACACTGAGATATGGTGGCATACCTTTGTCATCTCTGAGTAACACTGAGATATGGTGGCATACCTAAGTGATCTCTGAATAACATTGAGATATGGCGCATACCTCAGTGATCTCTGAGTAACACTGAGATATGGTGGCATACCTCAGTGATCTCTGAGTAACACTGAGATATGGTGGCATACCTATGTATTCTCTGAGTAACACTGAGATATGGTGGCATACCTCTGTCCTCTCTGAGTAACACTGAGATATGGTGGCATACCTCACTGGTCTCTGAGTAACACTGAGATATGTTGGAATACCTCTGTAATCTCTGGGTAACACTGAGATATGGTGTTATACCTCTGTTATCTCTGAGTAACACTGAGATATGGTGGCATACCTCAGTAATATCTGATTAACACTGAGATATGGTGACATACCTCTGTAATCTCTGGGTAACACTGAGATATGCTGTTATACCTCTGTCATCTCTGAGTAACACTGAGATATGGTGGCATACCTCAGCAATATCTGAGTAACACTGAGATATGGTGGAATACATCAGTGATCTCTGAGTACACTGAGATATGGTGGCATACCTCTGTCATCGCTGAGTGACACTGAAATATGGTGGCATACCTCACTGAACTCTGCGTAACACTGATATACGGTGGCATACCTCTGTAATCTTAGAATAACACTGAGATATGGTGACATACCTCTGTAATCTCTGGGTAACACTGAGATATGGTGTTTTACCTCTGTCATCTCTGAGAAATACTGAGATTTGGTGGCATCCCTCAGTAATATCTGAGTAACACTCAGAAATGGTGGCATACCTCAGTGATCTCGGAGTAACACTGAGATATGGTGGCATACCTCTGTCATTTCTGAGTAACACTGAGATATGGTGGCATACCTCAGTGATCTCCGAGTAACACAGAGATATGGTGGCATACCTCTGTCATCTCTGAGTAACACTGAGATTTGGTGGCATACCTCAGTAATCTCTGAGTAACACTGAGATATGTTGGCATACCTCTGTCATCTCTGAGAGTAACACTGAGATATGAAGACATACCCCTGTCATCTCTGAGTATACTGAGAAATGGTGGCATACCTCGGTCATCTCTGAGTAACACTGAGATATGGTGGCATACCTCAGTGATCTCTGAGTAACATTGAGATATGGTGCATACCTCAGTGATCTTTGAGTAACACTGAGATATGTTGGCATACCTCTGTCATCTCTGAGAGTAACAATGAGATATGGTGACATACCTCTGTCATCTCTGAGTAACACTGAGATATGGTGGCATACCTTTGTCATCTCTGAGTAACACTGAGATATGGTGGCATACCTAAGTGATCTCTGAATAACATTGAGATATGGCGCATACCTCAGTGATCTCTGAGTAACACTGAGATATGGTGGCATACCTCAGTGATCTCTGAGTAACACTGAGATATGGTGGCATACCTATGTATTCTCTGAGTAACACTGAGATATGGTGGCATACCTCTGTCCTCTCTGAGTAACACTGAGATATGGTGGCATACCTCACTGGTCTCTGAGTAACACTGAGATATGTTGGAATACCTCTGTAATCTCTGGGTAACACTGAGATATGGTGTTATACCTCTGTTATCTCTGAGTAACACTGAGATATGGTGGCATACCTCAGTAATATCTGATTAACACTGAGATATGGTGACATACCTCTGTAATCTCTGGGTAACACTGAGATATGCTGTTATACCTCTGTCATCTCTGAGTAACACTGAGATATGGTGGCATACCTCAGCAATATCTGAGTAACACTGAGATATGGTGGAATACATCAGTGATCTCTGAGTACACTGAGATATGGTGGCATACCTCTGTCATCGCTGAGTGACACTGAAATATGGTGGCATACCTCACTGAACTCTGCGTAACACTGATATACGGTGGCATACCTCTGTAATCTTAGAATAACACTGAGATATGGTGACATACCTCTGTAATCTCTGGGTAACACTGAGATATGGTGTTTTACCTCTGTCATCTCTGAGAAATACTGAGATTTGGTGGCATCCCTCAGTAATATCTGAGTAACACTCAGAAATGGTGGCATACCTCAGTGATCTCGGAGTAACACTGAGATATGGTGGCATACCTCTGTCATTTCTGAGTAACACTGAGATATGGTGGCATACCTCAGTGATCTCCGAGTAACACAGAGATATGGTGGCATACCTCTGTCATCTCTGAGTAACACTGAGATTTGGTGGCATACCTCAGTAATCTCTGAGTAACACTGAGATATGTTGGCATACCTCTGTCATCTCTGAGAGTAACACTGAGATATGAAGACATACCTCTGTCATCTCTGAGTACACTGAGATATGGTGGCATACCTCTGTCATCTCTGAGTAACACTGAGATATGGTGGCATACCTCAGTAATATCTGAGTAACACTGAGATATGGTGGCATACATCAGTGATCTCTGAGTAACACTGAGATATGGTGGCATACCTCTGTCATTTCTGAGTAACACTGAGATATAGTGGCATACCTCAGTGATCTCTGAGTAACACTGAGATATGGTGGCATACATCTGTCATCTCTGAGTAACACAGAGATATGGTGGCATACCTCTGTCATCTCTGAGAGTAACACTGATATCTGGTGACATACCTCTTTCATCTCTGAGAATAACACTGATACATAGTGGCATACCTCTTTCATCAATGAGAATAACACTGAGATATGATGGCATACCTCTGTAATCTCTGAGTAACACTGAGATATGGTGGCATACTTCAGTGATCTCTTAGTAACACTGAGATATGGTGGCATACCTCAGTGATCTCTGAGTAACACTGAGATATGGTGACAAACCTCAGTAATCTCTGAGTAACACTTAGATATGGTGGCATACCTCTGTAATCTCTGAGTAACACCTAGATATGGTGGCATACCTCTGTCATCTCTGAGTAACACTGAGATATTGTGGCATACCTCTGTCACCTCTGAGAGTAAAAGTGAGATATGGTGACATACCTCTGTCACCGCTGAGAGTAACAGTGAGATATGGTGACATACCTCTGTCATCTCTGAGTAACACTGAGATACGCTGGCATACCTTGGTGATCTCTGAGTAACACTGAGATATGTTGGCATAACTCTCTCATCTCTGAGTAACACTGAGATATGGTGACATACCTCTGTCATCTCTGAGTACACTGAGAAATGGTGGCATACCTCGGTCATCTCTGAGTAACACTGAGATATGGGTGCATACCTCAGTGATCTCTGAGTAACATTGAGATATGGTGCATACCTCAGTGATCTTTGAGTAACACTGATATATGGTGGCATACCTCTGTCATCTCTGAGAGTAACACTGAGATATGGTGACATACCTCTGTCGTCTCTGAGTAACACTGAGATATGGTGGCATACCTCTTTCATCTCTGAGTAACACTGAGATATGGTGGCACACCTCAGTGATCTCTGAGTAACACTGAGATATGGTGGCATACCTCAGTGATCTCGGAGTAACAGTGAGATATGGTGACATACCTCAGTAATCTCTGAGTAACACTGAGATATGGTGGCATACCTCAGTGATCTCGGAGTAACACTGAGATATGGTGGCATACCTTTGTCATTTCTGAGTAACACTGAGATATGGTGGCATACCTCAGTGATCTCCGAGTAACACTGAGATATGGTGGCATACCTCTGTCATCTCTTAGTAACACTGAGATATGTTGGCATACCTCAGTAATATCTGAGTAACACTGAGATATGGCGGCATACATCAGTAATCTCTGAGTAACACTGAAATATAGTGGTATACCTCTGTCATTTCTGAGTAACACTGAGATATAATGGCATACCTCAGTGATCTCTAAGTAACACTGAGATATGGTGGCATTCCTCTGTCATCTCTGAGTAACACTGAGATATGGTGTCATACCTCTGTAATCTCTGAGAGTAACACTGAGATATGGTGACATACCTCTTTCATCTTTGAGAATAACACTGATACATAGTGGCATACCTCTTTCATCAATGAGAATAACACTGAGATATGGTGGCATACCTCTGTAATCTCTGAGTAACACTGAGATATGGTGGCATACTTCAGTGAACTCTTAGTAACACTGAGATATGGTGGCATACCTCAGTGATCTCTGAGTAACACTGAGATATGGTGACATACCTCAGTAATCTCTGAGTAACACTGAGATATGGTGGTATACCTCTGTAATCTCTTAGTAACACCTAGATATGGTGGCATACCTCTGTCATCTCTGAGTAACACTGAGATATTGTGGCATACCTCTGTCACCGCTGAGAGTAACAGTGAGATATGGTGACATACCTCTCTAATCTCTGAGTAACACTGAGATATGGTGGCATACCTTGGTGATCTCTGAGTAACACTGAGATATGGTGACATACCTCTCTCATCTCTGAGTAACAGTGAGATACGCTGGCATACCTTGGTGATCTCTGAGTAACACTGAGATATGTTGGAATAACTCTATCATCTCTGAGTAACACTGAGATATGGTGACATACCTCTGTCATCTCTGAGAGTAACACTGAGATATGGTGACATACCGCTGTCGTCTCTGAGTAACACTGAGATATGGTGGCATACCTCTGTCATCTCTGAGTAACACTGAGATATGGTGGCATACCTCAGTGATCTCTGAGTAACACTGAGATATGGTGGCATACCTCAGTGATCTCGGAGTAACACTGAGATATGGTGGCATACCTATGTCTTCTCTGAGTAACACTGAGATATGGTGGCATACCTCTGTCATCTCTGAGTAACACTGAGATATGGTGGCATACCTCACTGGTCTCTGCGTAACACTGAGATATGGTGGAATACCTCACTGATCTCTGAGTAACACTGAGATATGGTGACATACCTCTGTAATCTATGGGTAACACTGAGATATGGTGTTATACCTCTGTCATCTCTGAGTAACACTGAGATATGGTGGCATACCTCAGTAATATCTGAGTAACACTGAGATATGGTGACATACCTCTGTCATCTCTGAGTAACACTGAGATATGGTGGCATACCTCTGTCATCTCTGAGTAACACTGAGATATGTTGGCATACCTCTGTCATCTCTGAGAGTAACACTGAGATATGGTGATGTACCTCTGTCATCTCTGAGTACACTGAGAAATGGTGGCATACCTCGGTCATCTCTGAGTAACAGTGAGATATGGTGGCATACCTCAGTGATCTCTGAGTAACATTGAGATATGGTGTATACCTCAGTGATCTCTGAGTAACACTGAGATATGGTGGCATACCTCAGTGATCTCTGAGTAACACTGAGATATGGTGGCATACCTCTGTCATCTCTGAGTAACACTGAGATATGGTGGCATACATCACTGGTCTCTGAGTAACACTAAAATATGGTGGAATACCTCACTGATCTCTGAGTAACACTGAGATATGGTGGCATACCTATGTCTTCTCTGAGTACCACTGAGATATGGTGGCATACCTCTGTCATTTCTGAGTAACACTGAGATATGGTGGCATACCTCAGTAATCTCTGAGTAACACTGAGATATGGTGGCATACATCAGTGATCTCTGAGTAACACTGAGATATGGTGGCATACCTCTGTCATTTCTGAGTAACACTGAGATATAGTGGCATACCTCTTTCATCTCTGAGAATAACACTGATACATAGTGGCATACCTCTTTCATCAATGAGAATAACACTGAGATATGATGGCATACCTCTGTAATCTCTGAGTAACACTGAGATATGGTGGCATACTTCAGTGATCTCTTAGTAACACTGAGATATGGTGGCATACCTCAGTGATCTCTGAGTAACACTGAGATATGGTGACAAACCTCAGTAATCTCTGAGTAACACTTAGATATGGTGGCATACCTCTGTAATCTCTGAGTAACACCTAGAAATGGTGGCATACCTCTGTCATCTCTGAGTAACACTGAGATATTGTGGCATACCTCTGTCACCTCTGAGAGTAAAAGTGAGATATGGTGACATACCTCTGTCACCGCTGAGAGTAACAGTGAGATATGGTGACATACCTCTGTCATCTCTGAGTAACACTGAGATACGCTGGCATACCTTGGTGATCTCTGAGTAACACTGAGATATGTTGGCATAACTCTCTCATCTCTGAGTAACACTGAGATATGGTGACATACCTCTGTCATCTCTGAGTACACTGAGAAATGGTGGCATACCTCGGTCATCTCTGAGTAACACTGAGATATGGGTGCATACCTCAGTGATCTCTGAGTAACATTGAGATATGGTGCATACCTCAGTGATCTTTGAGTAACACTGATATATGTTGGCATACCTCTGTCATCTCTGAGAGTAACACTGAGATATGGTGACATACCTCTGTCGTCTCTGAGTAACACTGAGATATGGTGGCATACCTCTTTCATCTCTGAGTAACACTGAGATATGGTGGCACACCTCAGTGATCTCTGAGTAACACTGAGATATGGTGGCATACCTCAGTGATCTCGGAGTAACAGTGAGATATGGTGACATACCTCAGTAATCTCTGAGTAACACTGAGATATGGTGGCATACCTCAGTGATCTCGGAGTAACACTGAGATATGGTGGCATACCTTTGTCATTTCTGAGTAACACTGAGATATGGTGGCATACCTCAGTGATCTCCGAGTAACACTGAGATATGGTGGCATACCTCTGTCATCTCTTAGTAACACTGAGATATGTTGGCATACCTCAGTAATATCTGAGTAACACTGAGATATGGCGGCATACATCAGTAATCTCTGAGTAACACTGAAATATAGTGGTATACCTCTGTCATTTCTGAGTAACACTGAGATATAATGGCATACCTCAGTGATCTCTAAGTAACACTGAGATATGGTGGCATTCCTCTGTCATCTCTGAGTAACACTGAGATATGGTGTCATACCTCTGTAATCTCTGAGAGTAACACTGAGATATGGTGACATACCTCTTTCATCTTTGAGAATAACACTGATACATAGTGGCATACCTCTTTCATCAATGAGAATAACACTGAGATATGGTGGCATACCTCTGTAATCTCTGAGTAACACTGAGATATGGTGGCATACTTCAGTGAACTCTTAGTAACACTGAGATATGGTGGCATACCTCAGTGATCTCTGAGTAACACTGAGATATGGTGACATACCTCAGTAATCTCTGAGTAACACTGAGATATGGTGGTATACCTCTGTAATCTCTTAGTAACACCTAGATATGGTGGCATACCTCTGTCATCTCTGAGTAACACTGAGATATTGTGGCATACCTCTGTCACCGCTGAGAGTAACAGTGAGATATGGTGACATACCTCTCTAATCTCTGAGTAACACTGAGATATGGTGGCATACCTTGGTGATCTCTGAGTAACACTGAGATATGGTGACATACCTCTCTCATCTCTGAGTAACAGTGAGATACGCTGGCATACCTTGGTGATCTCTGAGTAACACTGAGATATGTTGGAATAACTCTATCATCTCTGAGTAACACTGAGATATGGTGACATACCTCTGTCATCTCTGAGAGTAACACTGAGATATGGTGACATACCGCTGTCGTCTCTGAGTAACACTGAGATACGGTGGCATACCTCTGTCATCTCTGAGTAACACTGAGATATGGTGGCATACCTCAGTGATCTCTGAGTAACACTGAGATATGGTGGCATACCTCAGTGATCTCGGAGTAACACTGAGATATGGTGGCATACCTATGTCTTCTCTGAGTAACACTGAGATATGGTGGCATACCTCTGTCATCTCTGAGTAACACTGAGATATGGTGGCATACCTCACTGGTCTCTGCGTAACACTGAGATATGGTGGAATACCTCACTGATCTCTGAGTAACACTGAGATATGGTGACATACCTCTGTAATCTATGGGTAACACTGAGATATGGTGTTATACCTCACTGATCTCTGAGTAACACTGAGATATGGTGACATACCTCTGTAATCTATGGGTAACACTGAGATATGGTGTTATACCTCTGTCATCTCTGAGTAACACTGAGATATGGTGGCATACCTCAGTAATATCTGAGTAACACTGAGATATGGTGGCATTCCTCTGTCATCTCTGAGTAACACTGAGATATGGTGTCATACCTCTGTAATCTCTGAGAGTAACACTGAGATATGGTGACATACCTCTTTCATCTTTGAGAATAACACTGATACATAGTGGCATACCTCTTTCATCAATGAGAATAACACTGAGATATGGTGGCATACCTCTGTAATCTCTGAGTAACACTGAGATATGGTGGCATACTTCAGTGAACTCTTAGTAACACTGAGATATGGTGGCATACCTCAGTGATCTCTGAGTAACACTGAGATATGGTGACATACCTCAGTAATCTCTGAGTAACACTGAGATATGGTGGTATACCTCTGTAATCTCTTAGTAACACCTAGATATGGTGGCATACCTCTGTCATCTCTGAGTAACACTGAGATATTGTGGCATACCTCTGTCACCGCTGAGAGTAACAGTGAGATATGGTGACATACCTCTCTAATCTCTGAGTAACACTGAGATATGGTGGCATACCTTGGTGATCTCTGAGTAACACTGAGATATGGTGACATACCTCTCTCATCTCTGAGTAACAGTGAGATACGCTGGCATACCTTGGTGATCTCTGAGTAACACTGAGATATGTTGGAATAACTCTATCATCTCTGAGTAACACTGAGATATGGTGACATACCTCTGTCATCTCTGAGAGTAACACTGAGATATGGTGACATACCGCTGTCGTCTCTGAGTAACACTGAGATATGGTGGCATACCTCTGTCATCTCTGAGTAACACTGAGATATGGTGGCATACCTCAGTGATCTCTGAGTAACACTGAGATATGGTGGCATACCTCAGTGATCTCGGAGTAACACTGAGATATGGTGGCATATCTATGTCTTCTCTGAGTAACACTGAGATATGGTGGCATACCTCTGTCATCTCTGAGTAACACTGAGATATGGTGGCATACCTCACTGGTCTCTGCGTAACACTGAGATATGGTGGAATACCTCACTGATCTCTGAGTAACACT
This sequence comes from Salvelinus fontinalis, assembly GCF_029448725.1. Lineage (NCBI taxonomy): Eukaryota > Metazoa > Chordata > Actinopteri > Salmoniformes > Salmonidae > Salvelinus > Salvelinus fontinalis. The sequence goes on from NC_074695.1 coordinate 31,673,848, forward strand.
GAGATATGGTGACATACCTCTGTAATCTATGGGTAACACTGAGATATGGTGTTATACCTCTGTCATCTCTGAGTAACACTGAGATATGGTGGCATACCTCAGTAATATCTGAGTAACACTGAGATATGGTGACATACCTCTGTCATCTCTGAGTAACACTGAGATATGGTGGCATACCTCTGTCATCTCTGAGTAACACTGAGATATGTTGGCATACCTCTGTCATCTCTGAGAGTAACACTGAGATATGGTGATGTACCTCTGTCATCTCTGAGTACACTGAGAAATGGTGGCATACCTCGGTCATCTCTGAGTAACAGTGAGATATGGTGGCATACCTCAGTGATCTCTGAGTAACATTGAGATATGGTGTATACCTCAGTGATCTCTGAGTAACACTGAGATATGGTGGCATACCTCAGTGATCTCTGAGTAACACTGAGATATGGTGGCATACCTCTGTCATCTCTGAGTAACACTGAGATATGGTGGCATACATCACTGGTCTCTGAGTAACACTAAAATATGGTGGAATACCTCACTGATCTCTGAGTAACACTGAGATATGGTGGCATACCTATGTCTTCTCTGAGTACCACTGAGATATGGTGGCATACCTCTGTCATTTCTGAGTAACACTGAGATATGGTGGCATACCTCAGTAATCTCTGAGTAACACTGAGATATGTTGGCATACCTCTGTCATCTCTGAGTAACACTGAGATATGAAGACATACCTCTGTCATCTCTGAGTACACTGAGATATGGTGGCATACCTCTGTCATCTCTGAGTAACACTGAGATATGGTGGCATACCTCAGTAATATCTGAGTAACACTGAGATATGGTGGCATACATCAGTGATCTCTGAGTAACACTGAGATATGGTGGCATACCTCTGTCATTTCTGAGTAACACTGAGATATAGTGGCATACCTCAGTGATCTCTGAGTAACACTGAGATATGGTGGCATACATCTGTCATCTCTGAGTAACACAGAGATATGGTGGCATACCTCTGTCATCTCTGAGAGTAACACTGATATCTGGTGACATACCTCTTTCATCTCTGAGAATAACACTGATACATAGTGGCATACCTCTTTCATCAATGAGAATAACACTGAGATATGATGGCATACCTCTGTAATCTCTGAGTAACACTGAGATATGGTGGCATACTTCAGTGATCTCTTAGTAACACTGAGATATGGTGGCATACCTCAGTGATCTCTGAGTAACACTGAGATATGGTGACAAACCTCAGTAATCTCTGAGTAACACTTAGATATGGTGGCATACCTCTGTAATCTCTGAGTAACACCTAGATATGGTGGCATACCTCTGTCATCTCTGAGTAACACTGAGATATTGTGGCATACCTCTGTCACCTCTGAGAGTAAAAGTGAGATATGGTGACATACCTCTGTCACCGCTGAGAGTAACAGTGAGATATGGTGACATACCTCTGTCATCTCTGAGTAACACTGAGATACGCTGGCATACCTTGGTGATCTCTGAGTAACACTGAGATATGTTGGCATAACTCTCTCATCTCTGAGTAACACTGAGATATGGTGACATACCTCTGTCATCTCTGAGTACACTGAGAAATGGTGGCATACCTCGGTCATCTCTGAGTAACACTGAGATATGGGTGCATACCTCAGTGATCTCTGAGTAACATTGAGATATGGTGCATACCTCAGTGATCTTTGAGTAACACTGATATATGTTGGCATACCTCTGTCATCTCTGAGAGTAACACTGAGATATGGTGACATACCTCTGTCGTCTCTGAGTAACACTGAGATATGGTGGCATACCTCTTTCATCTCTGAGTAACACTGAGATATGGTGGCACACCTCAGTGATCTCTGAGTAACACTGAGATATGGTGGCATACCTCAGTGATCTCGGAGTAACAGTGAGATATGGTGACATACCTCAGTAATCTCTGAGTAACACTGAGATATGGTGGCATACCTCAGTAATATCTGAGTAACACTGAGATATGGTGGCATACATCAGTGATCTCTGAGTAACACTGAGATATGGTGGCATACCTCTGTCATTTCTGAGTAACACTGAGATATAGTGGCATACCTCAGTGATCTCTGAGTAACACTGAGATATGGTGGCATACATCTGTCATCTCTGAGTAACACAGAGATATGGTGGCATACCTCTGTCATCTCTGAGAGTAACACTGATATCTGGTGACATACCTCTTTCATCTCTGAGAATAACACTGATACATAGTGGCATACCTCTTTCATCAATGAGAATAACACTGAGATATGATGGCATACCTCTGTAATCTCTGAGTAACACTGAGATATGGTGGCATACTTCAGTGATCTCTTAGTAACACTGAGATATGGTGGCATACCTCAGTGATCTCTGAGTAACACTGAGATATGGTGACAAACCTCAGTAATCTCTGAGTAACACTTAGATATGGTGGCATACCTCTGTAATCTCTGAGTAACACCTAGATATGGTGGCATACCTCTGTCATCTCTGAGTAACACTGAGATATTGTGGCATACCTCTGTCACCTCTGAGAGTAAAAGTGAGATATGGTGACATACCTCTGTCACCGCTGAGAGTAACAGTGAGATATGGTGACATACCTCTGTCATCTCTGAGTAACACTGAGATACGCTGGCATACCTTGGTGATCTCTGAGTAACACTGAGATATGTTGGCATAACTCTCTCATCTCTGAGTAACACTGAGATATGGTGACATACCTCTGTCATCTCTGAGTACACTGAGAAATGGTGGCATACCTCGGTCATCTCTGAGTAACACTGAGATATGGGTGCATACCTCAGTGATCTCTGAGTAACATTGAGATATGGTGCATACCTCAGTGATCTTTGAGTAACACTGATATATGTTGGCATACCTCTGTCATCTCTGAGAGTAACACTGAGATATGGTGACATACCTCTGTCGTCTCTGAGTAACACTGAGATATGGTGGCATACCTCTTTCATCTCTGAGTAACACTGAGATATGGTGGCACACCTCAGTGATCTCTGAGTAACACTGAGATATGGTGGCATACCTCAGTGATCTCGGAGTAACAGTGAGATATGGTGACATACCTCAGTAATCTCTGAGTAACACTGAGATATGGTGGCATACCTCAGTGATCTCGGAGTAACACTGAGATATGGTGGCATACCTTTGTCATTTCTGAGTAACACTGAGATATGGTGGCATACCTCAGTGATCTCCGAGTAACACTGAGATATGGTGGCATACCTCTGTCATCTCTTAGTAACACTGAGATATGTTGGCATACCTCAGTAATATCTGAGTAACACTGAGATATGGCGGCATACATCAGTAATCTCTGAGTAACACTGAAATATAGTGGTATACCTCTGTCATTTCTGAGTAACACTGAGATATAATGGCATACCTCAGTGATCTCTAAGTAACACTGAGATATGGTGGCATTCCTCTGTCATCTCTGAGTAACACTGAGATATGGTGTCATACCTCTGTAATCTCTGAGAGTAACACTGAGATATGGTGACATACCTCTTTCATCTTTGAGAATAACACTGATACATAGTGGCATACCTCTTTCATCAATGAGAATAACACTGAGATATGGTGGCATACCTCTGTAATCTCTGAGTAACACTGAGATATGGTGGCATACTTCAGTGAACTCTTAGTAACACTGAGATATGGTGGCATACCTCAGTGATCTCTGAGTAACACTGAGATATGGTGACATACCTCAGTAATCTCTGAGTAACACTGAGATATGGTGGTATACCTCTGTAATCTCTTAGTAACACCTAGATATGGTGGCATACCTCTGTCATCTCTGAGTAACACTGAGATATTGTGGCATACCTCTGTCACCGCTGAGAGTAACAGTGAGATATGGTGACATACCTCTCTAATCTCTGAGTAACACTGAGATATGGTGGCACACCTTGGTGATCTCTGAGTAACACTGAGATATGGTGACATACCTCTCTCATCTCTGAGTAACAGTGAGATACGCTGGCATACCTTGGTGATCTCTGAGTAACACTGAGATATGTTGGAATAACTCTATCATCTCTGAGTAACACTGAGATATGGTGACATACCTCTGTCATCTCTGAGAGTAACACTGAGATATGGTGACATACCGCTGTCGTCTCTGAGTAACACTGAGATATGGTGGCATACCTCTGTCATCTCTGAGTAACACTGAGATATGGTGGCATACCTCAGTGATCTCTGAGTAACACTGAGATATGGTGGCATACCTCAGTGATCTCGGAGTAACACTGAGATATGGTGGCATACCTATGTCTTCTCTGAGTAACACTGAGATATGGTGGCATACCTCTGTCATCTCTGAGTAACACTGAGATATGGTGGCATACCTCACTGGTCTCTGCGTAACACTGAGATATGGTGGAATACCTCACTGATCTCTGAGTAACACTGAGATATGGTGACATACCTCTGTAATCTATGGGTAACACTGAGATATGGTGTTATACCTCTGTCATCTCTGAGTAACACTGAGATATGGTGGCATACCTCAGTAATATCTGAGTAACACTGAGATATGGTGGCATTCCTCTGTCATCTCTGAGTAACACTGAGATATGGTGTCATACCTCTGTAATCTCTGAGAGTAACACTGAGATATGGTGACATACCTCTTTCATCTTTGAGAATAACACTGATACATAGTGGCATACCTCTTTCATCAATGAGAATAACACTGAGATATGGTGGCATACCTCTGTAATCTCTGAGTAACACTGAGATATGGTGGCATACTTCAGTGAACTCTTAGTAACACTGAGATATGGTGGCATACCTCAGTGATCTCTGAGTAACACTGAGATATGGTGACATACCTCAGTAATCTCTGAGTAACACTGAGATATGGTGGTATACCTCTGTAATCTCTTAGTAACACCTAGATATGGTGGCATACCTCTGTCATCTCTGAGTAACACTGAGATATTGTGGCATACCTCTGTCACCGCTGAGAGTAACAGTGAGATATGGTGACATACCTCTCTAATCTCTGAGTAACACTGAGATATGGTGGCATACCTTGGTGATCTCTGAGTAACACTGAGATATGGTGACATACCTCTCTCATCTCTGAGTAACAGTGAGATACGCTGGCATACCTTGGTGATCTCTGAGTAACACTGAGATATGTTGGAATAACTCTATCATCTCTGAGTAACACTGAGATATGGTGACATACCTCTGTCATCTCTGAGAGTAACACTGAGATATGGTGACATACCGCTGTCGTCTCTGAGTAACACTGAGATATGGTGGCATACCTCTGTCATCTCTGAGTAACACTGAGATATGGTGGCATACCTCAGTGATCTCTGAGTAACACTGAGATATGGTGGCATACCTCAGTGATCTCGGAGTAACACTGAGATATGGTGGCATACCTATGTCTTCTCTGAGTAACACTGAGATATGGTGGCATACCTCTGTCATCTCTGAGTAACACTGAGATATGGTGGCATACCTCACTGGTCTCTGCGTAACACTGAGATATGGTGGAATACCTCACTGATCTCTGAGTAACACTGAGATATGGTGACATACCTCTGTAATCTATGGGTAACACTGAGATATGGTGTTATACCTCTGTCATCTCTGAGTAACACTGAGATATGGTGGCATACCTCAGTAATATCTGAGTAACACTGAGATATGGTGACATACCTCTGTCATCTCTGAGTAACACTGAGATATGGTGGCATACCTCTGTCATCTCTGAGTAACACTGAGATATGTTGGCATACCTCTGTCATCTCTGAGAGTAACACTGAGATATGGTGATGTACCTCTGTCATCTCTGAGTACACTGAGAAATGGTGGCATACCTCGGTCATCTCTGAGTAACAGTGAGATATGGTGGCATACCTCAGTGATCTCTGAGTAACATTGAGATATGGTGTATACCTCAGTGATCTCTGAGTAACACTGAGATATGGTGGCATACCTCAGTGATCTCTGAGTAACACTGAGATATGGTGGCATACCTCTGTCATCTCTGAGTAACACTGAGATATGGTGGCATACATCACTGGTCTCTGAGTAACACTAAAATATGGTGGAATACCTCACTGATCTCTGAGTAACACTGAGATATGGTGGCATACCTGTGTCTTCTCTGAGTACCACTGAGATATGGTGGCATACCTCTGTCATTTCTGAGTAACACTGAGATATGGTGGCATACCTCAGTGATCTCCGAGTAACACAGAGATATGGTGGCATACCTCTGTCATCTCTGAGTAACACTGAGATTTGGTGGCATACCTCAGTAATCTCTGAGTAACACTGAGATATGTTGGCATACCTCTGTCATCTCTGAGAGTAACACTGAGATATGAAGACATACCCCTGTCATCTCTGAGTATACTGAGAAATGGTGGCATACCTCGGTCATCTCTGAGTAACACTGAGATATGGTGGCATACCTCAGTGATCTCTGAGTAACATTGAGATATGGTGCATACCTCAGTGATCTTTGAGTAACACTGAGATATGTTGGCATACCTCTGTCATCTCTGAGAGTAACACTGAGATATGGTGACATACCTCTGTCATCTCTGAGTAACACTGAGATATGGTGGCATACCTTTGTCATCTCTGAGTAACACTGAGATATGGTGGCATACCTAAGTGATCTCTGAATAACATTGAGATATGGCGCATACCTCAGTGATCTCTGAGTAACACTGAGATATGGTGGCATACCTCAGTGATCTCTGAGTAACACTGAGATATGGTGGCATACCTATGTATTCTCTGAGTAACACTGAGATATGGTGGCATACCTCTGTCCTCTCTGAGTAACACTGAGATATGGTGGCATACCTCACTGATCTCTGAGTAACACTGAGATATGTTGGAATACCTCACTGATCTCTGAGTAACACTGAGATATGTTGACACACCTCTGTAATCTCTGGGTAACACTGAGATATGGTGTTATACCTCTGTTTTCTCTGAGTAACACTGAGATATGGTGGCATACCTCAGTAATATCTGATTAACACTGAGATATGGTGACATACCTCTGTAATCTCTGGGTAACACTGAGATATGCTGTTATACCTCTGTCATCTCTGAGTAACACTGAGATATGGTGGCATACCTCAGCAATATCTGAGTAACACTGAGATATGGTGGAATACATCAGTTATCTCTGAGTACACTGAGATATGGTGGCATACCTCTGTCATCGCTGAGTGACACTGAAATATGGTGGCATACCTCACTGAACTCTGCGTAACACTGATATATGGTGGCATACCTCTGTAATCTTAGAATAACACTGAGATATGGTGACATACCTATGTAATCTCTGGGTAACACTGAGATATGGTGTTTTACCTCTGTCATCTCTGAGAAATACTGAGATTTGGTGGCATCCCTCAGTAATATCTGAGTAACACTCAGAAATGGTGGCATACCTCAGTGATCTCGGAGTAACACTGAGATATGGTGGCATACCTCTGTCATTTCTGAGTAACACTGAGATATGGTGGCATACCTCAGTGATCTCCGAGTAACACAGAGATATGGTGGCATACCTCTGTCATCTCTGAGTAACACTGAGATATGGTGGCATACCTCAGTAATCTCTGAGTAACACTGAGATATGTTGGCATACCTCTGTCATCTCTGAGAGTAACACTGAGATATGAAGACATACCTCTGTCATCTCTGAGTACACTGAGATATGGTGGCATCCCTTTGTCATCTCTGAGTAACACTGAGATATGGTGGCATACCTCAGTAATATCTGAGTAACACTGAGATATGGTGGCATACATCAGTGATCTCTGGGTAACACTGAGATATGGTGGCATACCTCTGTCATTTCTGAGTAACACTGAGATATAGTGGCATACCTCAGTGATCTCTGAGTAACACTGAGATATGGTGGCATACATCTGTCATCTCTGAGTAACACAGAGATATGGTGGCATACCTCTGTCATCTCTGAGAGTAACACTGATATCTGGTGACATACTTCTTTCATCTCTGAGAGTAACACTGATATCTGGTGGCATACCTCTTTCATCAATGAGAATAACACTGAGATATGATGGCATACCTCTGTAATCTCTGAGTAACACTGAGATATGGTGGCATACTTCAGTGATCTCTTAGTAACACTGAGATATGGTGGCATACCTCAGTGATCTCTGAGTAACACTGAGATATGGTGACAAACCTCAGTAATCTCTGAGTAACACTTAGATATGGTGGCATACCTCTGTAATCTCTGAGTAACACCTAGATATGGTGGCATACCTCTGTCATGTCTGAGTAACACTGAGATATTGTGGCATACCTCTGTCACCTCTGAGAGTAAAAGTGAGATATGGTGACATACCTCTGTCACCGCTGAGAGTAACAGTGAGATATGGTGACATACCTCTGTAATCTCTGAGTAACACTGAGATATGGTGGCATACCTTGGTGATCTCTGAGTAACACTGAGATATGGTGACATACCTCTGTCATCTCTGAGTAACACTGAGATACGCTGGCATACCTTGGTGATCTCTGAGTAACACTGAGATATGGGTGCATACCTCAGTGATCTCTGAGTAACATTGAGATATGGTGCATACCTCAGTGATCTTTGAGTAACACTGATATATGTTGGCATACCTCTGTCATCTCTGAGAGTAACACTGAGATATGGTGACATACCTCTGTCGTCTCTGAGTAACACTGAGATATGGTGGCATACCTCTTTCATCTCTGAGTAACACTGAGATATGGTGGCACACCTCAGTGATCTCTGAGTAACACTGAGATATGGTGGCATACCTCAGTGATCTCGGAGTAACACTGAGATATGGTGACATACCTCAGTAATCTCTGAGTAACACTGAGATATGGTGGCATACCTCAGTGATCTCGGAGTAACACTGAGATATGGTGGCATACCTTTGTCATTTCTGAGTAACACTGAGATATGGTGGCATACCTCAGTGATCTCCGAGTAACACTGAGATATGGTGGCATACCTCTGTCATCTCTTAGTAACACTGAGATATGTTGGCATACCTCAGTAATATCTGAGTAACACTGAGATATGGCGGCATACATCAGTGATCTCTGAGTAACACTGAAATATAGTGGTATACCTCTGTCATTTCTGAGTAACACTGAGATATAGTGGCATACCTCAGTGATCTCTAAGTAACACTGAGATATGGTGGCATTCCTCTGTCATCTCTGAGTAACACTGAGATATGGTGTCATACCTCTGTAATCTCTGAGAGTAACACTGAGATATGGTGACATACCTCTTTCATCTTTGAGAATAACACTGATACATAGTGGCATACCTCTTTCATCAATGAGAATAACACTGAGATATGGTGGCATACCTCTGTAATCTCTGAGTAACACTGAGATATGGTGGCATACTTCAGTGAACTCTTAGTAACACTGAGATATGGTGGCATACCTCAGTGATCTCTGAGTAACACTGAGATATGGTGACATACCTCAGTAATCTCTGAGTAACACTGAGATATGGTGGTATACCTCTGTAATCTCTTAGTAACACCTAGATATGGTGGCATACCTCTGTCATCTCTGAGTAACACTGAGATATGGTGGCATACCTTGGTGATCTCTGAGTAACACTGAGATATGGTGACATACCTCTCTCATCTCTGAGTAACAGTGAGATACGCTGGCATACCTTGGTGATCTCTGAGTAACACTGAGATATGTTGGAATAACTCTATCATCTCTGAGTAACACTGAGATATGGTGACATACCTCTGTCATCTCTGAGAGTAACACTGAGATATGGTGACATACCGCTGTCGTCTCTGAGTAACACTGAGATATGGTGGCATACCTCTGTCATCTCTGAGTAACACTGAGATATGGTGGCATACCTCAGTGATCTCTGAGTAACACTGAGATATGGTGGCATACCTCAGTGATCTCGGAGTAACACTGAGATATGGTGGCATACCTATGCCTTCTCTGAGTAACACTGAGATATGGTGGCATACCTCACTGGTCTCTGCATAACACTGAGATATGGTGGAATACCTCACTGATCTCTGAGTAACACTGAGATATGGTGACATACCTCTGTAATCTATGGGTAACACTGAGATATGGTGTTATACCTCTGTCATCTCTGAGTAACACTGAGATATGGTGGCATACCTCAGTAATATCTGAGTAACACTGAGATATGGTGACATACCTCTGTCATCTCTGAGTAACACTGAGATATGGTGGCATACCTCTGTCATCTCTGAGTAACACTGAGATATGTTGGCATACCTCTGTCATCTCTGAGAGTAACACTGAGATATGGTGATATCCCTCTGTCATCTCTGAGTACACTGAGAAATGGTAGCATACCTCGGTCATCTCTGAGTAACAGTGAGATATGGTGGCATACCTCAGTGATCTCTGAGTAACATTGAGATATGGTGTATACCTCAGTGATCTCGGAGTAACACTGAGATATGGTGGCATACCTCAGTGATCTCTGAGTAACACTGAGATATGGTGGCATACCTCTGTCATCTCTGAGTAACACTGAGATATGGTGGCATACCTCACTGGTCTCTGAGTAACACTAAAATATGGTGGAATACCTCACTGATCTCTGAGTAACACTGAGATATGGTGGCATACCTATGTCTTCTCTGAGTAACACTGAGATATGGTGGCATACCTCTGTCATCTCTGAGTAACACGGAGATATGGTGGCATACCTCAGTAATATATGAGTAACACTGAGATATGGTCACATACCTCTGTAATCTCTGGGTAACACAGAGATATGGTGTTATACCTATGTCATCTCTGAGTAACACTGAGATATGGTGGCATACCTCAGTAATATCTGAGTAACACTGAGATATGGTGGCATACATCAGTGATCTCTGAGGAACACTGAGCTATGGTGGCATACCTCTGTCATTTCAGAGTAACACTGAGATATAGTGGCACACCTCAGTAATATCTGAGTAACACTGAGATATGGTGGCATACATCAGTGATCTCTGAGTAACACTGAGATATGGTGGCATACCTCTGTCATTTCAGAGTAACACTGAGATATAGTGGCATACCTCAGTGATCTCTGAGTAACACTGAGATATGGTGGCATACCTCTGTAATCTCTGAGTAACACTGAGATATGGTGGCATACTTCAGTGATCTCTTAGTAACACTGAGATATGGTGGCATACCTCAGTGATCTCTGAGTAACACTGAGATATGGTGACATACCTCTGTAATCTCTGAGTAACACTGAGATATGGTGGCATACCTCTGTAATCTCTGAGTAACACCTAGATATGGTGGCATACCTCTGTCATCTCTGAGTAACACTGAGATATGGTGGCATACCTCTGTCATCTCTGAGAGTAACAGTGAGATATAGTGACATACTTCTGTCACAGCTGAGAGTAACAGTGAGATAATGTGACATACCTCTGTAATCTCTGAGTAACACTGAGAGATGGTGGCATACCTTGGTGATCTCTGAGTAACACTGAGATATGGTGACATACCTCTGTCATCTCTGAGTAACACATAGATACGCTGGAATACCTTGGTGATCTCTGAGTAACACTGAGATATGTTGGCATAACTCTGTCATCTCTGAGTAACACTGAGATAAGGTGACATACCTCTGTCATCTCTGAGTATACTGAGAAATGGTGGCATACCTCAGTCATCTCTGAGTAACACTGAGATATGGTGCATACCTCAGTGATCTTTGAGTAACACTGAGATATGTTGGCATACCTCTGTCTTCTCTGAGAGTAACACTGAGATATGGTGACATACCTCTGTCGTCTCTGAGTACACTGACATATGGTGGCATACCTTTGTCATCTCTGAGTAACACTGAGATATGGTGGCATACCTAAGTGATCTCTGAATAACATTGAGATATGGCGCATACCTCAGTGATCTCTGAGTAACACTGAGATATGGTGGCATACCTCAGTGATCTCTGAGTAACACTGAGATATGGTGGCATACCTATGTATTCTCTGAGTAACACTGAGATATGGTGGCATACCTCTGTCCTCTCTGAGTAACACTGAGATATGGTGGCATACCTCACTGGTCTCTGAGTAACACTGAGATATGTTGGAATACCTCACTGATCTCTGAGTAACACTGAGATATGTTGACATACCTCTGTAATCTCTGGGTAACACTGAGATATGGTGTTATACCTCTGTTATCTCTGAGTAACACTGAGATATGGTGGCATACCTCAGTAATATCTGAGTAACACTGAGATATGGTGACATACCTCTGTAATCTCTGGGTAACACTGAGATATGCTGTTATACATCTGTCATCTCTGAGTAACACTGAGATATGGTGGCATACCTCAGCAATATCTGAGTAACACTGAGATATGGTGGAATACATCAGTGATCTCTGAGTACACTGAGATATGGTGGCATACCTCTGTCATCGCTGAGTGACACTGAAATATGGTGGCATACCTCACTGAACTCTGCGTAACACTGATATATGGTGACATACCTCTGTAATCTCTGAGTAACACTGAGATATGGTGGCATACCTCTGTAATCTCTGAGTAACACCTAGATATGGTGGCATACCTCTGTCATCTCTGAGTAACACTGAGATATGGTGGCATACCTCTGTCATCTCTGAGAGTAACAGTGAGATATGGTGACATACTTCTGTCACAGCTGAGAGTAACAGTGAGATAATGTGACATACCTCTGTAATCTCTGAGTAACACTGAGAGATGGTGGCATACCTTGGTGATCTCTGAGTAACACTGAGATATGGTGACATACCTCTGTCATCTCTGAGTAACACATAGATACGCTGGAATACCTTGGTGATCTCTGAGTAACACTGAGATATGTTGGCATAACTCTGTCATCTCTGAGTAACACTGAGATAAGGTGACATACCTCTGTCATCTCTGAGTATACTGAGAAATGGTGGCATACCTCGGTCATCTCTGAGTAACACTGAGATATGGTGCATACCTCAGTGATCTTTGAGTAACACTGAGATATGTTGGCATACCTCTGTCTTCTCTGATAGTAACACTGAGATATGGTGACATACCTCTGTCATCTCTGAGTACACTGAGATATGGTGGCATACCTTTGTCATCTCTGAGTAACACTGAGATATGGTGGCATACCTAAGTGATCTCTGAATAACATTGAGATATGGCGCATACCTCAGTGATCTCTGAGTAACACTGAGATATGGTGGCATACCTCAGTGATCTCTGAGTAACACTGAGATATGGTGGCATACCTATGTATTCTCTGAGTAACACTGAGATATGGTGGCATACCTCTGTCCTCTCTGAGTAACACTGAGATATGGTGGCATACCTCACTGGTCTCTGAGTAACACTGAGATATGTTGGAATACCTCACTGATCTCTGAGTAACACTGAGATATGTTGACATACCTCTGTAATCTCTGGGTAACACTGAGATATGGTGTTATACCTCTGTTATCTCTGAGTAACACTGAGATATGGTGGCATACCTCAGTAATATCTGAGTAACACTGAGATATGGTGACATACCTCTGTAATCTCTGGGTAACACTGAGATATGCTGTTATACATCTGTCATCTCTGAGTAACACTGAGATATGGTGGCATACCTCAGCAATATCTGAGTAACACTGAGATATGGTGGAATACATCAGTGATCTCTGAGTACACTGAGATATGGTGGCATACCTCTGTCATCGCTGAGTGACACTGAAATATGGTGGCATACCTCACTGAACTCTGCGTAACACTGATATATGGTGGCATACCTATGTAATCTTAGAATAACACTGAGATATGGTGACATACCTATGTAATCTCTGGGTAACACTGAGATATGGTGTTTTACCTCTGTCATCTCTGAGAAATACTGAGATTTGGTGGCATCCCTCAGTAATATCTGAGTAACACTCAGAAATGGTGGCATACCTCAGTGATCTCGGAGTAACACTGAGATATGGTGGCATACCTCTGTCATTTCTGAGTAACACTGAGATATGGTGGCATACCTCAGTGATCTCCGAGTAACACAGAGATATGGTGGCATACCTCTGTCATCTCTGAGTAACACTGAGATTTGGTGGCATACCTCAGTAATCTCTGAGTAACACTGAGATATGTTGGCATACCTCTGTCATCTCTGAGAGTAACACTGAGATATGAAGACATACCTCTGTCATCTCTGACTACACTGAGATATGGTGGCATACCTCTGTCATCTCTGAGTAACACTGAGATATGGTGGCATACCTCAGTGATCTCTGAGTAACACTGAGATATGGTGGCATACATCAGTGATCTCTGAGTAACACTGAGATATGGTGGCATACCTCTGTCATTTCTGAGTAACACTGAGATATGGTGGCATACCTCAGTGATCTCTGAGTAACACTGAGATATGGTGGCATACATCTGTCATCTCTGAGTAACACAGAGATATGGTGGCATACCTCTGTCATCTCTGAGAGTAACACTGATATCTGGTGACATACCTCTTTCATCTCTGAGAATAACACTGATACATAGTGGCATACCTCTTTCATCAATGAGAATAACACTGAGATATGATGGCATACCTCTGTAATCTCTGAGTAACACTGAGATATGGTGGCATACTTCAGTGATCTCTTAGTAACACTGAGATATGGTGGCATACCTCAGTGATCTCTGAGTAACACTGAGATATGGTGGCATACCTTGGTGATCTCTGAGTAACACTGAGATATGTTGGCATAACTCTCTCATCTCTGAGTAACACTGAGATATGGTGACATACCTCTGTCATCTCTGAGTACACTGAGAAATGGTGGCATACCTCGGTCATCTCTGAGTAACACTGAGATATGGGTGCATACCTCTGTCATCTCTGAGTAACACTGAGATATTGTGGCATACCTCTGTCACCTCTGAGAGTAAAAGTGAGATATGGTGACATACCTCTGTCACCGCTGAGAGTAACAGTGAGATATGGTGACATACCTCTGTAATCTCTGAGTAACACTGAGATATGGTGGCATACCTTGGTGATCTCTGAGTAACACTGAGATATGTTGGCATAACTCTCTCATCTCTGAGTAACACTGAGATATGGTGACATACCTCTGTCATCTCTGAGTACACTGAGAAATGGTGGCATACCTCGGTCATCTCTGAGTAACACTGAGATATGGGTGCATACCTCAGTGATCTCTGAGTAACATTGAGATATGGTGCATACCTCAGTGATCTTTGAGTAACACTGATATATGTTGGCATACCTCTGTCATCTCTGAGAGTAACACTGAGATATGGTGACATACCTCTGTCGTCTCTGAGTAACACTGAGATATGGTGGCATACCTCTTTCATCTCTGAGAGTAACACTGATATCTGGTGACATACCGCTGTCGTCTCTGAGTAACACTGAGATATGGTGGCATACCTCTGTCATCTCTGAGTAACACTGAGATATGGTGGCATACCTCAGTGATCTCTGAGTAACACTGAGATATGGTGGCATACCTCAGTGATCTCGGAGTAACACTGAGATATGGTGGCATACCTATGTCTTCTCTGAGTAACACTGAGATATGGTGGCATACCTCTGTCATCTCTGAGTAACACTGAGATATGGTGGCATACCTCACTGGTCTCTGCGTAACACTGAGATATGGTGGAATACCTCACTGATCTCTGAGTAACACTGAGATATGGTGACATACCTCTGTAATCTATGGGTAACACTGAGATATGGTGTTATACCTCTGTCATCTCTGAGTAACACTGAGATATGGTGGCATACCTCAGTAATATCTGAGTAACACTGAGATATGGTGACATACCTCTGTCATCTCTGAGTAACACTGAGATATGGTGGCATACCTCTGTCATCTCTGAGTAACACTGAGATATGTTGGCATACCTCTGTCATCTATGAGAGTAACACTGAGATATGGTGATATACCTCTGTCATCTCTGAGTACACTGAGAAATGGTGGCATACCTCGGTCATCTCTGAGTAACAGTGAGATATGGTGGCATACCTCAGTGATCTCTGAGTAACATTGAGATATGGTGTATACCTCAGTGATCTCGGAGTAACACTGAGATATGGTGGCATACCTCAGTGATCTCTGAGTAACACTGAGATATGGTGGCATACCTCTGTCATCTCTGAGTAACACTGAGATATGGTGGCATACCTCACTGGTCTCTGAGTAACACTAAAATATGGTGGAATACCTCACTGATCTCTGAGTAACACTGAGATATGGTGGCATACCTATGTCTTCTCTGAGTAACACTGAGATATGGTGGCATACCTCTGTCATCTCTGAGTAACACGGAGATATGGTGGCATACCTCAGTAATATCTGAGTAACACTGAGATATGGTCACATACCTCTGTAATCTCTGGGTAACACAGAGATATGGTGTTATACCTATGTCATCTCTGAGTAACACTGAGATATGGTGGCATACCTCAGTAATATCTGAGTAACACTGAGATATGGTGGCATACATCAGTGATCTCTGAGGAACACTGAGCTATGGTGGCATACCTCTGTCATTTCAGAGTAACACTGAGATATAGTGGCACACCTCAGTAATATCTGAGTAACACTGAGATATGGTGGCATACATCAGTGATCTCTGAGTAACACTGAGATATGGTGGCATACCTCTGTCATTTCAGAGTAACACTGAGATATAGTGGCATACCTCAGTGATCTCTGAGTAACACTGAGATATGGTGGCATACCTCTGTAATCTCTGAGTAACACTGAGATATGGTGGCATACTTCAGTGATCTCTTAGTAACACTGAGATATGGTGGCATACCTCAGTGATCTCTGAGTAACACTGAGATATGGTGACATACCTCTGTAATCTCTGAGTAACACTGAGATATGGTGGCATACCTCTGTAATCTCTGAGTAACACCTAGATATGGTGGCATACCTCTGTCATCTCTGAGTAACACTGAGATATGGTGGCATACCTCTGTCATCTCTGAGAGTAACAGTGAGATATGGTGACATACTTCTGTCACAGCTGAGAGTAACAGTGAGATAATGTGACATACCTCTGTAATCTCTGAGTAACACTGAGAGATGGTGGCATACCTTGGTGATCTCTGAGTAACACTGAGATATGGTGACATACCTCTGTCATCTCTGAGTAACACATAGATACGCTGGAATACCTTGGTGATCTCTGAGTAACACTGAGATATGTTGGCATAACTCTGTCATCTCTGAGTAACACTGAGATAAGGTGACATACCTCTGTCATCTCTGAGTATACTGAGAAATGGTGGCATACCTCGGTCATCTCTGAGTAACACTGAGATATGGTGCATACCTCAGTGATCTTTGAGTAACACTGAGATATGTTGGCATACCTCTGTCTTCTCTGAGAGTAACACTGAGATATGGTGACATACCTCTGTCGTCTCTGAGTACACTGAGATATGGTGGCATACCTTTGTCATCTCTGAGTAACACTGAGATATGGTGGCATACCTAAGTGATCTCTGAATAACATTGAGATATGGCGCATACCTCAGTGATCTCTGAGTAACACTGAGATATGGTGGCATACCTCAGTGATCTCTGAGTAACACTGAGATATGGTGGCATACCTATGTATTCTCTGAGTAACACTGAGATATGGTGGCATACCTCTGTCCTCTCTGAGTAACACTGAGATATGGTGGCATACCTCACTGGTCTCTGAGTAACACTGAGATATGTTGGAATACCTCACTGATCTCTGAGTAACACTGAGATATGTTGACATACCTCTGTAATCTCTGGGTAACACTGAGATATGGTGTTATACCTCTGTTATCTCTGAGTAACACTGAGATATGGTGGCATACCTCAGTAATATCTGAGTAACACTGAGATATGGTGACATACCTCTGTAATCTCTGGGTAACACTGAGATATGCTGTTATACATCTGTCATCTCTGAGTAACACTGAGATATGGTGGCATACCTCAGCAATATCTGAGTAACACTGAGATATGGTGGAATACATCAGTGATCTCTGAGTACACTGAGATATGGTGGCATACCTCTGTCATCGCTGAGTGACACTGAAATATGGTGGCATACCTCACTGAACTCTGCGTAACACTGATATATGGTGACATACCTCTGTAATCTCTGAGTAACACTGAGATATGGTGGCATACCTCTGTAATCTCTGAGTAACACCTAGATATGGTGGCATACCTCTGTCATCTCTGAGTAACACTGAGATATGGTGGCATACCTCTGTCATCTCTGAGAGTAACAGTGAGATATGGTGACATACTTCTGTCACAGCTGAGAGTAACAGTGAGATAATGTGACATACCTCTGTAATCTCTGAGTAACACTGAGAGATGGTGGCATACCTTGGTGATCTCTGAGTAACACTGAGATATGGTGACATACCTCTGTCATCTCTGAGTAACACATAGATACGCTGGAATACCTTGGTGATCTCTGAGTAACACTGAGATATGTTGGCATAACTCTGTCATCTCTGAGTAACACTGAGATAAGGTGAAATACCTCTGTCATCTCTGAGTATACTGAGAAATGGTGGCATACCTCGGTCATCTCTGAGTAACACTGAGATATGGTGCATACCTCAGTGATCTTTGAGTAACACTGAGATATGTTGGCATACCTCTGTCTTCTCTGAGAGTAACACTGAGATATGGTGACATACCTCTGTCGTCTCTGAGTACACTGAGATATGGTGGCATACCTTTGTCATCTCTGAGTAACACTGAGATATGGTGGCATACCTAAGTGATCTCTGAATAACATTGAGATATGGCGCATACCTCAGTGATCTCTGAGTAACACTGAGATATGGTGGCATACCTCAGTGATCTCTGAGTAACACTGAGATATGGTGGCATACCTATGTATTCTCTGAGTAACACTGAGATATGGTGGCATACCTCTGTCCTCTCTGAGTAACACTGAGATATGGTGGCATACCTCACTGGTCTCTGAGTAACACTGAGATATGTTGGAATACCTCACTGATCTCTGAGTAACACTGAGATATGTTGACATACCTCTGTAATCTCTGGGTAACACTGAGATATGGTGTTATACCTCTGTTATCTCTGAGTAACACTGAGATATGGTGGCATACCTCAGTAATATCTGAGTAACACTGAGATATGGTGACATACCTCTGTAATCTCTGGGTAACACTGAGATATGCTGTTATACATCTGTCATCTCTGAGTAACACTGAGATATGGTGGCATACCTCAGCAATATCTGAGTAACACTGAGATATGGTGGAATACATCAGTGATCTCTGAGTACACTGAGATATGGTGGCATACCTCTGTCATCGCTGAGTGACACTGAAATATGGTGGCATACCTCACTGAACTCTGCGTAACACTGATATATGGTGACATACCTCTGTCATCTCTGAGTAACACTGAGATATGGTGGCATACCTCTGTCATCTCTGAGAGTAACAGTGAGATATGGTGACATACTTCTGTCACAGCTGAGAGTAACAGTGAGATAATGTGACATACCTCTGTAATCTCTGAGTAACACTGAGAGATGGTGGCATACCTTGGTGATCTCTGAGTAACACTGAGATATGGTGACATACCTCTGTCATCTCTGAGTAACACATAGATACGCTGGAATACCTTGGTGATCTCTGAGTAACACTGAGATATGTTGGCATAACTCTGTCATCTCTGAGTAACACTGAGATAAGGTGACATACCTCTGTCATCTCTGAGTATACTGAGAAATGGTGGCATACCTCGGTCATCTCTGAGTAACACTGAGATATGGTGCATACCTCAGTGATCTTTGAGTAACACTGAGATATGTTGGCATACCTCTGTCTTCTCTGAGAGTAACACTGAGATATGGTGACATACCTCTGTCATCTCTGAGTACACTGAGATATGGTGGCATACCTTTGTCATCTCTGAGTAACACTGAGATATGGTGGCATACCTAAGTGATCTCTGAATAACATTGAGATATGGCGCATACCTCAGTGATCTCTGAGTAACACTGAGCTATGGTGGCATACCTCAGTGATCTCTGAGTAACACTGAGATATGGTGGCATACCTATGTATTCTCTGAGTAACACTGAGATATGGTGGCATACCTCTGTCCTCTCTGAGTAACACTGAGATATGGTGGCATACCTCACTGGTCTCTGAGTAACACTGAGATATGTTGGAATACCTCACTGATCTCTGAGTAACACTGAGATATGTTGACATACCTCTGTAATCTCTGGGTAACACTGAGATATGGTGTTATACCTCTGTTATCTCTGAGTAACACTGAGATATGGTGGCATACCTCAGTAATATCTGAGTAACACTGAGATATGGTGACATACCTCTGTAATCTCTGGGTAACACTGAGATATGCTGTTATACATCTGTCATCTCTGAGTAACACTGAGATATGGTGGCATACCTCAGCAATATCTGAGTAACACTGAGATATGGTGGAATACATCAGTGATCTCTGAGTACACTGAGATATGGTGGCATACCTCTGTCATCGCTGAGTGACACTGAAATATGGTGGCATACCTCACTGAACTCTGCGTAACACTGATATATGGTGGCATACCTCTGTAATCTTAGAATAACACTGAGATATGGTGACATACCTCTGTAATCTCTGGGTAACACTGAGATATGCTGTTATACATCTGTCATCTCTGAGTAACACTGAGATATGGTGGCATACCTCTGTCATTTCTGAGTAACACTGAGATATGGTGGCATACCTCAGTGATCTCCGAGTAACACAGAGATATGGTGGCATACCTCTGTCATCTCTGAGTAACACTGAGATTTGGTGGCATACCTCAGTAATCTCTGAGTAACACTGAGATATGTTGGCATACCTCTGTCATCTCTGAGAGTAACACTGAGATATGAAGACATACCTCTGTCATCTCTGACTACACTGAGATATGGTGGCATACCTCTGTCATCTCTGAGTAACACTGAGATATGGTGGCATACCTCAGTAATATCTGAGTAACACTGAGATATGGTGGCATACATCAGTGATCTCTGAGTAACACTGAGATATGGTGGCATACCTCTGTCATTTCTGAGTAACACTGAGATATGGTGGCATACCTCAGTGATCTCTGAGTAACACTGAGATATGGTGGCATACATCTGTCATCTCTGAGTAACACAGAGATATGGTGGCATACCTCTGTCATCTCTGAGAGTAACACTGATATCTGGTGACATACCTCTTTCATCTCTGAGAATAACACTGATACATAGTGGCATACCTCTTTCATCAATGAGAATAACACTGAGATATGATGGCATACCTCTGTAATCTCTGAGTAACACTGAGATATGGTGGCATACTTCAGTGATCTCTTAGTAACACTGAGATATGGTGGCATACCTCAGTGATCTCTGAGTAACACTGAGATATGGTGACAAACCTCAGTAATCTCTGAGTAACACTTAGATATGGTGGCATACCTCTGTAATCTCTGAGTAACACCTAGATATGGTGGCATACCTCTGTCATCTCTGAGTAACACTGAGATATTGTGGCATACCTCTGTCACCTCTGAGAGTAAAAGTGAGATATGGTGACATACCTCTGTCACCGCTGAGAGTAACAGTGAGATATGGTGACATACCTCTGTAATCTCTGAGTAACACTGAGATATGGTGGCATACCTTGGTGATCTCTGAGTAACACTGAGATATGTTGGCATAACTCTCTCATCTCTGAGTAACACTGAGATATGGTGACATACCTCTGTCATCTCTGAGTACACTGAGAAATGGTGGCATACCTCGGTCATCTCTGAGTAACACTGAGATATGGGTGCATACCTCAGTGATCTCTGAGTAACATTGAGATATGGTGCATACCTCAGTGATCTTTGAGTAACACTGATATATGTTGGCATACCTCTGTCATCTCTGAGAGTAACACTGAGATATGGTGACATACCTCTGTCGTCTCTGAGTAACACTGAGATATGGTGGCATACCTCTTTCATCTCTGAGAGTAACACTGATATCTGGTGACATACCGCTGTCGTCTCTGAGTAACACTGAGATATTGTGGCATACCTCTGTCATCTCTGAGTAACACTGAGATATGGTGGCATACCTCAGTGATCTCTGAGTAACACTGAGATATGGTGGCATACCTCAGTGATCTCGGAGTAACACTGAGATATGGTGGCATACCTATGTCTTCTCTGAGTAACACTGAGATATGGTGGCATACCTCTGTCATCTCTGAGTAACACTGAGATATGGTGGCATACCTCACTGGTCTCTGCGTAACACTGAGATATGGTGGAATACCTCACTGATCTCTGAGTAACACTGAGATATGGTGACATACCTCTGTAATCTATGGGTAACACTGAGATATGGTGTTATACCTCTGTCATCTCTGAGTAACACTGAGATATGGTGGCATACCTCAGTAATATCTGAGTAACACTGAGATATGGTGACATACCTCTGTCATCTCTGAGTAACACTGAGATATGGTGGCATACCTCTGTCATCTCTGAGTAACACTGAGATATGTTGGCATACCTCTGTCATCTCTGAGAGTAACACTGAGATATGGTGATATACCTCTGTCATCTCTGAGTACACTGAGAAATGGTGGCATACCTCGGTCATCTCTGAGTAACAGTGAGATATGGTGGCATACCTCAGTGATCTCTGAGTAACATTGAGATATGGTGTATACCTCAGTGATCTCGGAGTAACACTGAGATATGGTGGCATACCTCAGTGATCTCTGAGTAACACTGAGATATGGTGGCATACCTCTGTCATCTCTGAGTAACACTGAGATATGGTGGCATACCTCACTGGTCTCTGAGTAACACTAAAATATGGTGGAATACCTCACTGATCTCTGAGTAACACTGAGATATGGTGGCATACCTATGTCTTCTCTGAGTAACACTGAGATATGGTGGCATACCTCTGTCATCTCTGAGTAACACGGAGATATGGTGGCATACCTCAGTAATATCTGAGTAACACTGAGATATGGTCACATACCTCTGTAATCTCTGGGTAACACAGAGATATGGTGTTATACCTATGTCATCTCTGAGTAACACTGAGATATGGTGGCATACCTCAGTAATATCTGAGTAACACTGAGATATGGTGGCATACATCAGTGATCTCTGAGGAACACTGAGCTATGGTGGCATACCTCTGTCATTTCAGAGTAACACTGAGATATAGTGGCACACCTCAGTAATATCTGAGTAACACTGAGATATGGTGGCATACATCAGTGATCTCTGAGTAACACTGAGATATGGTGGCATACCTCTGTCATTTCAGAGTAACACTGAGATATAGTGGCATACCTCAGTGATCTCTGAGTAACACTGAGATATGGTGGCATACCTCTGTAATCTCTGAGTAACACTGAGATATGGTGGCATACTTCAGTGATCTCTTAGTAACACTGAGATATGGTGGCATACCTCAGTGATCTCTGAGTAACACTGAGATATGGTGACATACCTCTGTAATCTCTGAGTAACACTGAGATATGGTGGCATACCTCTGTAATCTCTGAGTAACACCTAGATATGGTGGCATACCTCTGTCATCTCTGAGTAACACTGAGATATGGTGGCATACCTCTGTCATCTCTGAGAGTAACAGTGAGATATGGTGACATACTTCTGGCACAGCTGAGAGTAACAGTGAGATAATGTGACATACCTCTGTAATCTCTGAGTAACACTGAGAGATGGTGGCATACCTTGGTGATCTCTGAGTAACACTGAGATATGGTGACATACCTCTGTCATCTCTGAGTAACACATAGATACGCTGGAATACCTTGGTGATCTCTGAGTAACACTCAGATATGTTGGCATACCTCTGTCTTCTCTGAGAGTAACACTGAGATATGGTGACATACCTCTGTCGTCTCTGAGTACACTGAGATATGGTGGCATACCTTTGTCATCTCTGAGTAACACTGAGATATGGTGGCATACCTAAGTGATCTCTGAATAACATTGAGATATGGCGCATACCTCAGTGATCTCTGAGTAACACTGAGATATGATGGCATACCTCAGTGATCTCTGAGTAACACTGAGATATGGTGGCATACCTATGTATTCTCTGAGTAACACTGAGATATGGTGGCATACCTCTGTCCTCTCTGAGTAACACTGAGATATGGTGGCATACCTCACTGGTCTCTGAGTAACACTGAGATATGTTGGAATACCTCACTGATCTCTGAGTAACACTGAGATATGTTGACATACCTCTGTAATCTCTGGGTAACACTGAGATATGGTGTTATACCTCTGTTATCTCTGAGTAACACTGAGATATGGTGGCATACCTCAGCAATATCTGAGTAACACTGAGATATGGTGGAATACATCAGTGATCTCTGAGTACACTGAGATATGGTGGCATACCTCTGTCATCGCTGAGTGACACTGAAATATGGTGGCATACCTCACTGAACTCTGCGTAACACTGATATATGGTGACATACCTCTGTAATCTCTGAGTAACACTGAGATATGGTGGCATACCTCTGTAATCTCTGAGTAACACCTAGATATGGTGGCATACCTCTGTCATCTCTGAGTAACACTGAGATATGGTGGCATACCTCTGTCATCTCTGAGAGTAACAGTGAGATATGGTGACATACTTCTGTCACAGCTGAGAGTAACAGTGAGATAATGTGACATACCTCTGTAATCTCTGAGTAACACTGAGAGATGGTGGCATACCTTGGTGATCTCTGAGTAACACTGAGATATGGTGACATACCTCTGTAATCTCTGGGTAACACTGAGATATGCTGTTATACATCTGTCATCTCTGAGTAACACTGAGATATGGTGGCATACCTCAGCAATATCTGAGTAACACTGAGATATGGTGGAATACATCAGTGATCTCTGAGTACACTGAGATATGGTGGCATACCTCTGTCATCGCTGAGTGACACTGAAATATGGTGGCATACCTCACTGAACTCTGCGTAACACTGATATATGGTGACATACCTCTGTAATCTCTGAGTAACACTGAGATATGGTGGCATACCTCTGTAATCTCTGAGTAACACCTAGATATGGTGGCATACCTCTGTCATCTCTGAGTAACACTGAGATATGGTGGCATACCTCTGTCATCTCTGAGAGTAACAGTGAGATATGGTGACATACTTCTGTCACAGCTGAGAGTAACAGTGAGATAATGTGACATACCTCTGTAATCTCTGAGTAACACTGAGAGATGGTGGCATACCTTGGTGATCTCTGAGTAACACTGAGATATGGTGACATACCTCTGTCATCTCTGAGTAACACATAGATACGCTGGAATACCTTGGTGATCTCTGAGTAACACTGAGATATGTTGGCATAACTCTGTCATCTCTGAGTAACACTGAGATAAGGTGACATACCTCTGTCATCTCTGAGTATACTGAGAAATGGTGGCATACCTCGGTCATCTCTGAGTAACACTGAGATATGGTGCATACCTCAGTGATCTTTGAGTAACACTGAGATATGTTGGCATACCTCTGTCTTCTCTGAGAGTAACACTGAGATATGGTGACATACCTCTGTCATCTCTGAGTACACTGAGATATGGTGGCATACCTTTGTCATCTCTGAGTAACACTGAGATATGGTGGCATACCTAAGTGATCTCTGAATAACATTGAGATATGGCGCATACCTCAGTGATCTCTGAGTAACACTGAGCTATGGTGGCATACCTCAGTGATCTCTGAGTAACACTGAGATATGGTGGCATACCTATGTATTCTCTGAGTAACACTGAGATATGGTGGCATACCTCTGTCCTCTCTGAGTAACACTGAGATATGGTGGCATACCTCACTGGTCTCTGAGTAACACTGAGATATGTTGGAATACCTCACTGATCTCTGAGTAACACTGAGATATGTTGACATACCTCTGTAATCTCTGGGTAACACTGAGATATGGTGTTATACCTCTGTTATCTCTGAGTAACACTGAGATATGGTGGCATACCTCAGTAATATCTGAGTAACACTGAGATATGGTGACATACCTCTGTAATCTCTGGGTAACACTGAGATATGCTGTTATACATCTGTCATCTCTGAGTAACACTGAGATATGGTGGCATACCTCAGCAATATCTGAGTAACACTGAGATATGGTGGAATACATCAGTGATCTCTGAGTACACTGAGATATGGTGGCATACCTCTGTCATCGCTGAGTGACACTGAAATATGGTGGCATACCTCACTGAACTCTGCGTAACACTGATATATGGTGGCATACCTCTGTAATCTTAGAATAACACTGAGATATGGTGACATACCTCTGTAATCTCTGGGTAACACTGAGATATGCTGTTATACATCTGTCATCTCTGAGTAACACTGAGATATGGTGGCATACCTCTGTCATTTCTGAGTAACACTGAGATATGGTGGCATACCTCAGTGATCTCCGAGTAACACAGAGATATGGTGGCATACCTCTGTCATCTCTGAGTAACACTGAGATTTGGTGGCATACCTCAGTAATCTCTGAGTAACACTGAGATATGTTGGCATACCTCTGTCATCTCTGAGAGTAACACTGAGATATGAAGACATACCTCTGTCATCTCTGACTACACTGAGATATGGTGGCATACCTCTGTCATCTCTGAGTAACACTGAGATATGGTGGCATACCTCAGTAATATCTGAGTAACACTGAGATATGGTGGCATACATCAGTGATCTCTGAGTAACACTGAGATATGGTGGCATACCTCTGTCATTTCTGAGTAACACTGAGATATGGTGGCATACCTCAGTGATCTCTGAGTAACACTGAGATATGGTGGCATACATCTGTCATCTCTGAGTAACACAGAGATATGGTGGCATACCTCTGTCATCTCTGAGAGTAACACTGATATCTGGTGACATACCTCTTTCATCTCTGAGAATAACACTGATACATAGTGACATACCTCTTTCATCAATGAGAATAACACTGAGATATGATGGCATACCTCTGTAATCTCTGAGTAACACTGAGATATGGTGGCATACTTCAGTGATCTCTTAGTAACACTGAGATATGGTGGCATACCTCAGTGATCTCTGAGTAACACTGAGATATGGTGACAAACCTCAGTAATCTCTGAGTAACACTTAGATATGGTGGCATACCTCTGTAATCTCTGAGTAACACCTAGATATGGTGGCATACCTCTGTCATCTCTGAGTAACACTGAGATATTGTGGCATACCTCTGTCACCTCTGAGAGTAAAAGTGAGATATGGTGACATACCTCTGTCACCGCTGAGAGTAACAGTGAGATATGGTGACATACCTCTGTAATCTCTGAGTAACACTGAGATATGGTGGCATACCTTGGTGATCTCTGAGTAACACTGAGATATGTTGGCATAACTCTCTCATCTCTGAGTAACACTGAGATATGGTGACATACCTCTGTCATCTCTGAGTACACTGAGAAATGGTGGCATACCTCGGTCATCTCTGAGTAACACTGAGATATGGGTGCATACCTCAGTGATCTCTGAGTAACATTGAGATATGGTGCATACCTCAGTGATCTTTGAGTAACACTGATATATGTTGGCATACCTCTGTCATCTCTGAGAGTAACACTGAGATATGGTGACATACCTCTGTCGTCTCTGAGTAACACTGAGATATGGTGGCATACCTCTTTCATCTCTGAGAGTAACACTGATATCTGGTGACATACCGCTGTCGTCTCTGAGTAACACTGAGATATTGTGGCATACCTCTGTCATCTCTGAGTAACACTGAGATATGGTGGCATACCTCAGTGATCTCTGAGTAACACTGAGATATGGTGGCATACCTCAGTGATCTCGGAGTAACACTGAGATATGGTGGCATACCTATGTCTTCTCTGAGTAACACTGAGATATGGTGGCATACCTCTGTCATCTCTGAGTAACACTGAGATATGGTGGCATACCTCACTGGTCTCTGCGTAACACTGAGATATGGTGGAATACCTCACTGATCTCTGAGTAACACTGAGATATGGTGACATACCTCTGTAATCTATGGGTAACACTGAGATATGGTGTTATACCTCTGTCATCTCTGAGTAACACTGAGATATGGTGGCATACCTCAGTAATATCTGAGTAACACTGAGATATGGTGACATACCTCTGTCATCTCTGAGTAACACTGAGATATGGTGGCATACCTCTGTCATCTCTGAGTAACACTGAGATATGTTGGCATACCTCTGTCATCTCTGAGAGTAACACTGAGATATGGTGATATACCTCTGTCATCTCTGAGTACACTGAGAAATGGTGGCATACCTCGGTCATCTCTGAGTAACAGTGAGATATGGTGGCATACCTCAGTGATCTCTGAGTAACATTGAGATATGGTGTATACCTCAGTGATCTCGGAGTAACATTGAGATATGGTGTATACCTCAGTGATCTCGGAGTAACACTGAGATATGGTGGCATACCTCAGTGATCTCTGAGTAACACTGAGATATGGTGGCATACCTCTGTCATCTCTGAGTAACACTAAAATATGGTGGAATACCTCACTGATCTCTGAGTAACACTGAGATATGGTGGCATACCTATGTCTTCTCTGAGTAACACTGAGATATGGTGGCATACCTCTGTCATCTCTGAGTAACACGGAGATATGGTGGCATACCTCAGTAATATCTGAGTAACACTGAGATATGGTCACATACCTCTGTAATCTCTGGGTAACACAGAGATATGGTGTTATACCTATGTCATCTCTGAGTAACACTGAGATATGGTGGCATACCTCAGTAATATCTGAGTAACACTGAGATATGGTGGCATACATCAGTGATCTCTGAGGAACACTGAGCTATGGTGGCATACCTCTGTCATTTCAGAGTAACACTGAGATATAGTGGCACACCTCAGTAATATCTGAGTAACACTGAGATATGGTGGCATACATCAGTGATCTCTGAGTAACACTGAGATATGGTGGCATACCTCTGTCATTTCAGAGTAACACTGAGATATAGTGGCATACCTCAGTGATCTCTGAGTAACACTGAGATATGGTGGCATACCTCTGTAATCTCTGAGTAACACTGAGATATGGTGGCATACTTCAGTGATCTCTTAGTAACACTGAGATATGGTGGCATACCTCAGTGATCTCTGAGTAACACTGAGATATGGTGACATACCTCTGTAATCTCTGAGTAACACTGAGATATGGTGGCATACCTCTGTAATCTCTGAGTAACACCTAGATATGGTGGCATACCTCTGTCATCTCTGAGTAACACTGAGATATGGTGGCATACCTCTGTCATCTCTGAGAGTAACAGTGAGATAT
This sequence comes from Salvelinus fontinalis, assembly GCF_029448725.1. Lineage (NCBI taxonomy): Eukaryota > Metazoa > Chordata > Actinopteri > Salmoniformes > Salmonidae > Salvelinus > Salvelinus fontinalis. The sequence continues at coordinate 31,703,405 of NC_074695.1, forward strand.
GGTGACATACTTCTGGCACAGCTGAGAGTAACAGTGAGATAATGTGACATACCTCTGTAATCTCTGAGTAACACTGAGAGATGGTGGCATACCTTGGTGATCTCTGAGTAACACTGAGATATGGTGACATACCTCTGTCATCTCTGAGTAACACATAGATACGCTGGAATACCTTGGTGATCTCTGAGTAACACTGAGATATGTTGGCATAACTCTGTCATCTCTGAGTAACACTGAGATAAGGTGACATACCTCTGTCATCTCTGAGTATACTGAGAAATGGTGGCATACCTCGGTCATCTCTGAGTAACACTGAGATATGGTGCATACCTCAGTGATCTTTGAGTAACACTCAGATATGTTGGCATACCTCTGTCTTCTCTGAGAGTAACACTGAGATATGGTGACATACCTCTGTCGTCTCTGAGTACACTGAGATATGGTGGCATACCTTTGTCATCTCTGAGTAACACTGAGATATGGTGGCATACCTAAGTGATCTCTGAATAACATTGAGATATGGCGCATACCTCAGTGATCTCTGAGTAACACTGAGATATGATGGCATACCTCAGTGATCTCTGAGTAACACTGAGATATGGTGGCATACCTATGTATTCTCTGAGTAACACTGAGATATGGTGGCATACCTCTGTCCTCTCTGAGTAACACTGAGATATGGTGGCATACCTCACTGGTCTCTGAGTAACACTGAGATATGTTGGAATACCTCACTGATCTCTGAGTAACACTGAGATATGTTGACATACCTCTGTAATCTCTGGGTAACACTGAGATATGGTGTTATACCTCTGTTATCTCTGAGTAACACTGAGATATGGTGGCATACCTCAGCAATATCTGAGTAACACTGAGATATGGTGGAATACATCAGTGATCTCTGAGTACACTGAGATATGGTGGCATACCTCTGTCATCGCTGAGTGACACTGAAATATGGTGGCATACCTCACTGAACTCTGCGTAACACTGATATATGGTGACATACCTCTGTAATCTCTGAGTAACACTGAGATATGGTGGCATACCTCTGTAATCTCTGAGTAACACCTAGATATGGTGGCATACCTCTGTCATCTCTGAGTAACACTGAGATATGGTGGCATACCTCTGTCATCTCTGAGAGTAACAGTGAGATATGGTGACATACTTCTGTCACAGCTGAGAGTAACAGTGAGATAATGTGACATACCTCTGTAATCTCTGAGTAACACTGAGAGATGGTGGCATACCTTGGTGATCTCTGAGTAACACTGAGATATGGTGACATACCTCTGTAATCTCTGGGTAACACTGAGATATGCTGTTATACATCTGTCATCTCTGAGTAACACTGAGATATGGTGGCATACCTCAGCAATATCTGAGTAACACTGAGATATGGTGGAATACATCAGTGATCTCTGAGTACACTGAGATATGGTGGCATACCTCTGTCATCGCTGAGTGACACTGAAATATGGTGGCATACCTCACTGAACTCTGCGTAACACTGATATATGGTGACATACCTCTGTAATCTCTGAGTAACACTGAGATATGGTGGCATACCTCTGTAATCTCTGAGTAACACCTAGATATGGTGGCATACCTCTGTCATCTCTGAGTAACACTGAGATATGGTGGCATACCTCTGTCATCTCTGAGAGTAACAGTGAGATATGGTGACATACTTCTGTCACAGCTGAGAGTAACAGTGAGATAATGTGACATACCTCTGTAATCTCTGAGTAACACTGAGAGATGGTGGCATACCTTGGTGATCTCTGAGTAACACTGAGATATGGTGACATACCTCTGTCATCTCTGAGTAACACATAGATACGCTGGAATACCTTGGTGATCTCTGAGTAACACTGAGATATGTTGGCATAACTCTGTCATCTCTGAGTAACACTGAGATAAGGTGACATACCTCTGTCATCTCTGAGTATACTGAGAAATGGTGGCATACCTCGGTCATCTCTGAGTAACACTGAGATATGGTGCATACCTCAGTGATCTTTGAGTAACACTGAGATATGTTGGCATACCTCTGTCTTCTCTGAGAGTAACACTGAGATATGGTGACATACCTCTGTCGTCTCTGAGTACACTGAGATATGGTGGCATACCTTTGTCATTTCTGAGTAACACTGAGATATGGTGGCATACCTAAGTGATCTCTGAATAACATTGAGATATGGCGCATACCTCAGTGATCTCTGAGTAACACTGAGATATGGTGGCATACCTCAGTGATCTCTGAGTAACACTGAGATATGGTGGCATACCTATGTATTCTCTGAGTAACACTGAGATATGGTGGCATACCTCTGTCCTCTCTGAGTAACACTGAGATATGGTGGCATACCTCACTGGTCTCTGAGTAACACTGAGATATGTTGGAATACCTCACTGATCTCTGAGTAACACTGAGATATGTTGACATACCTCTGTAATCTCTGGGTAACACTGAGATATGGTGTTATACCTCTGTTATCTCTGAGTAACACTGAGATATGGTGGCATACCTCAGTAATATCTGAGTAACACTGAGATATGGTGACATACCTCTGTAATCTCTGGGTAACACTGAGATATGCTGTTATACATCTGTCATCTCTGAGTAACACTGAGATATGGTGGCATACCTCAGCAATATCTGAGTAACACTGAGATATGGTGGAATACATCAGTGATCTCTGAGTACACTGAGATATGGTGGCATACCTCTGTCATCGCTGAGTGACACTGAAATATGGTGGCATACCTCACTGAACTCTGCGTAACACTGATATATGGTGACATACCTCTGTAATCTCTGAGTAACACTGAGATATGGTGGCATACCTCTGTAATCTCTGAGTAACACCTAGATATGGTGGCATACCTCTGTCATCTCTGAGTAACACTGAGATATGGTGGCATACCTCTGTCATCTCTGAGAGTAACAGTGAGATATGGTGACATACTTCTGTCACAGCTGAGAGTAACAGTGAGATAATGTGACATACCTCTGTAATCTCTGAGTAACACTGAGAGATGGTGGCATACCTTGGTGATCTCTGAGTAACACTGAGATATGGTGACATACCTCTGTCATCTCTGAGTAACACATAGATACGCTGGAATACCTTGGTGATCTCTGAGTAACACTGAGATATGTTGGCATAACTCTGTCATCTCTGAGTAACACTGAGATAAGGTGACATACCTCTGTCATCTCTGAGTATACTGAGAAATGGTGGCATACCTCGGTCATCTCTGAGTAACACTGAGATATGGTGCATACCTCAGTGATCTTTGAGTAACACTGAGATATGTTGGCATACCTCTGTCTTCTCTGAGAGTAACACTGAGATATGGTGACATACCTCTGTCATCTCTGAGTACACTGAGATATGGTGGCATACCTTTGTCATCTCTGAGTAACACTGAGATATGGTGGCATACCTAAGTGATCTCTGAATAACATTGAGATATGGCGCATACCTCAGTGATCTCTGAGTAACACTGAGATATGGTGGCATACCTCAGTGATTTCTGAGTAACACTGAGATATGGTGGCATACCTATGTATTCTCTGAGTAACACTGAGATATGGTGGCATACCTCTGTCCTCTCTGAGTAACACTGAGATATGGTGGCATACCTCACTGGTCTCTGAGTAACACTGAGATATGTTGGAATACCTCACTGATCTCTGAGTAACACTGAGATATGTTGACATACCTCTGTAATCTCTGGGTAACACTGAGATATGGTGTTATACCTCTGTTATCTCTGAGTAACACTGAGATATGGTGGCATACCTCAGTAATATCTGAGTAACACTGAGATATGGTGACATACCTCTGTAATCTCTGGGTAACACTGAGATATGCTGTTATACATCTGTCATCTCTGAGTAACACTGAGATATGGTGGCATACCTCAGCAATATCTGAGTAACACTGAGATATGGTGGAATACATCAGTGATCTCTGAGTACACTGAGATATGGTGGCATACCTCTGTCATCGCTGAGTGACACTGAAATATGGTGGCATACCTCACTGAACTCTGCGTAACACTGATATATGGTGACATACCTCTGTAATCTCTGAGTAACACTGAGATATGGTGGCATACCTCTGTAATCTCTGAGTAACACCTAGATATGGTGGCATACCTCTGTCATCTCTGAGTAACACTGAGATATGGTGGCATACCTCTGTCATCTCTGAGAGTAACAGTGAGATATGGTGACATACTTCTGTCACAGCTGAGAGTAACAGTGAGATAATGTGACATACCTCTGTAATCTCTGAGTAACACTGAGAGATGGTGGCATACCTTGGTGATCTCTGAGTAACACTGAGATATGGTGACATACCTCTGTCATCTCTGAGTAACACATAGATACGCTGGAATACCTTGGTGATCTCTGAGTAACACTGAGATATGTTGGCATAACTCTGTCATCTCTGAGTAACACTGAGATAAGGTGACATACCTCTGTCATCTCTGAGTATACTGAGAAATGGTGGCATACCTCGGTCATCTCTGAGTAACACTGAGATATGGTGCATACCTCAGTGATCTTTGAGTAACACTGAGATATGTTGGCATACCTCTGTCTTCTCTGAGAGTAACACTGAGATATGGTGACATACCTCTGTCATCTCTGAGTACACTGAGATATGGTGGCATACCTTTGTCATCTCTGAGTAACACTGAGATATGGTGGCATACCTAAGTGATCTCTGAATAACATTGAGATATGGCGCATACCTCAGTGATCTCTGAGTAACACTGAGATATGGTGGCATACCTCAGTGATCTCTGAGTAACACTGAGATATGGTGGCATACCTATGTATTCTCTGAGTAACACTGAGATATGGTGGCATACCTCTGTCCTCTCTGAGTAACACTGAGATATGGTGGCATACCTCACTGGTCTCTGAGTAACACTGAGATATGTTGGAATACCTCACTGATCTCTGAGTAACACTGAGATATGTTGACATACCTCTGTAATCTCTGGGTAACACTGAGATATGGTGTTATACCTCTGTTATCTCTGAGTAACACTGAGATATGGTGGCATACCTCAGTAATATCTGAGTAACACTGAGATATGGTGACATACCTCTGTAATCTCTGGGTAACACTGAGATATGCTGTTATACATCTGTCATCTCTGAGTAACACTGAGATATGGTGGCATACCTCAGCAATATCTGAGTAACACTGAGATATGGTGGAATACATCAGTGATCTCTGAGTACACTGAGATATGGTGGCATACCTCTGTCATCGCTGAGTGACACTGAAATATGGTGGCATACCTCACTGAACTCTGCGTAACACTGATATATGGTGGCATACCTCTGTAATCTTAGAATAACACTGAGATATGGTGACATACCTATGTAATCTCTGGGTAACACTGAGATATGGTGTTTTACCTCTGTCATCTCTGAGAAATACTGAGATTTGGTGGCATCCCTCAGTAATATCTGAGTAACACTCAGAAATGGTGGCATACCTCAGTGATCTCGGAGTAACACTGAGATATGGTGGCATACCTCTGTCATTTCTGAGTAACACTGAGATATGGTGGCATACCTCAGTGATCTCCGAGTAACACAGAGATATGGTGGCATACCTCTGTCATCTCTGAGTAACACTGAGATTTGGTGGCATACCTCAGTAATCTCTGAGTAACACTGAGATATGTTGGCATACCTCTGTCATCTCTTAGAGTAACACTGAGATATGAAGACATACCTCTGTCATCTCTGACTACACTGAGATATGGTGGCATACCTCTGTCATCTCTGAGTAACACTGAGATATGGTGGCATACCTCAGTAATATCTGAGTAACACTGAGATATGGTGGCATACATCAGTGATCTCTGAGTAACACTGAGATATGGTGGCATACCTCTGTCATTTCTGAGTAACACTGAGATATGGTGGCATACCTCAGTGATCTCTGAGTAACACTGAGATATGGTGGCATACATCTGTCATCTCTGAGTAACACAGAGATATGGTGGCATACCTCTGTCATCTCTGAGAGTAACACTGATATCTGGTGACATACCTCTTTCATCTCTGAGAATAACACTGATACATAGTGGCATACCTCTTTCATCAATGAGAATAACACTGAGATATGATGGCATACCTCTGTAATCTCTGAGTAACACTGAGATATGGTGGCATACTTCAGTGATCTCTTAGTAACACTGAGATATGGTGGCATACCTCAGTGATTTCTGAGTAACACTGAGATATGGTGACAAACCTCAGTAATCTCTGAGTAACACTTAGATATGGTGGCATACCTCTGTAATCTCTGAGTAACACCTAGATATGGTGGCATACCTCTGTCATCTCTGAGTAACACTGAGATATTGTGGCATACCTCTGTCACCTCTGAGAGTAAAAGTGAGATATGGTGACATACCTCTGTCACCGCTGAGAGTAACAGTGAGATATGGTGACATACCTCTGTAATCTCTGAGTAACACTGAGATATGGTGGCATACCTTGGTGATCTCTGAGTAACACTGAGATATGTTGGCATAACTCTCTCATCTCTGAGTAACACTGAGATATGGTGACATACCTCTGTCATCTCTGAGTACACTGAGAAATGGTGGCATACCTCGGTCATCTCTGAGTAACACTGAGATATGGGTGCATACCTCAGTGATCTCTGAGTAACATTGAGTTATGGTGCATACCTCAGTGATCTTTGAGTAACACTGATATATGTTGGCATACCTCTGTCATCTCTGAGAGTAACACTGAGATATGGTGACATACCTCTGTCGTCTCTGAGTAACACTGAGATATGGTGGCATACCTCTTTCATCTCTGAGAGTAACACTGATATCTGGTGACATACCGCTGTCGTCTCTGAGTAACACTGAGATATGGTGGCATACCTCTGTCATCTCTGAGTAACACTGAGATATGGTGGCATACCTCAGTGATCTCTGAGTAACACTGAGATATGGTGGCATACCTCAGTGATCTCGGAGTAACACTGAGATATGGTGGCATACCTATGTCTTCTCTGAGTAACACTGAGATATGGTGGCATACCTCTGTCATCTCTGAGTAACACTGAGATATGGTGGCATACCTCACTGGTCTCTGCGTAACACTGAGATATGGTGGAATACCTCACTGATCTCTGAGTAACACTGAGATATGGTGACATACCTCTGTAATCTATGGGTAACACTGAGATATGGTGTTATACCTCTGTCATCTCTGAGTAACACTGAGATATGGTGGCATACCTCAGTAATATCTGAGTAACACTGAGATATGGTGACATACCTCTGTCATCTCTGAGTAACACTGAGATATGGTGGCATACCTCTGTCATCTCTGAGTAACACTGAGATATGTTGGCATACCTCTGTCATCTCTGAGAGTAACACTGAGATATGGTGATATACCTCTGTCATCTCTGAGTACACTGAGAAATGGTGGCATACCTCGGTCATCTCTGAGTAACAGTGAGATATGGTGGCATACCTCAGTGATCTATGAGTAACATTGAGATATGGTGTATACCTCAGTGATCTCGGAGTAACACTGAGATATGGTGGCATACCTCAGTGATCTCTGAGTAACACTGAGATATGGTGGCATACCTCTGTCATCTCTGAGTAACACTGAGATATGGTGGCATACCTCACTGGTCTCTGAGTAACACTAAAATATGGTGGAATACCTCACTGATCTCTGAGTAACACTGAGATATGGTGGCATACCTATGTCTTCTCTGAGTAACACTGAGATATGGTGGCATACCTCAGTAATATCTGAGTAACACTGAGATATGGTCACATACCTCTGTAATCTCTGGGTAACACAGAGATATGGTGTTATACCTATGTCATCTCTGAGTAACACTGAGATATGGTGGCATACCTCAGTAATATCTGAGTAGCACTGAGATATGGTGGCATACATCAGTGATCTCTGAGGAACACTGAGCTATGGTGGCATACCTCTGTCATTTCAGAGTAACACTGAGATATAGTGGCACACCTCAGTAATATCTGAGTAACACTGAGATATGGTGGCATACATCAGTGATCTCTGAGTAACACTGAGATATGGTGGCATACCTCTGTCATTTCAGAGTAACACTGAGATATAGTGGCATACCTCAGTGATCTCTGAGTAACACTGAGATATGGTGGCATACCTCTGTAATCTCTGAGTAACACTGAGATATGGTGGCATACTTCAGTGATCTCTTAGTAACACTGAGATATGGTGGCATACCTCAGTGATCTCTGAGTAACACTGAGATATGGTGACATACCTCTGTAATCTCTGAGTAACACTGAGATATGGTGGCATACCTCTGTAATCTCTGAGTAACACCTAGATATGGTGGCATACCTCTGTCATCTCTGAGTAACACTGAGATATGGTGGCATACCTCTGTCATCTCTGAGAGTAACAGTGAGATATGGTGACATACTTCTGTCACAGCTGAGAGTAACAGTGAGATAATGTGACATACCTCTGTAATCTCTGAGTAACACTGAGAGATGGTGGCATACCTTGGTGATCTCTGAGTAACACTGAGATATGGTGACATACCTCTGTCATCTCTGAGTAACACATAGATACGCTGGAATACCTTGGTGATCTCTGAGTAACACTGAGATATGTTGGCATAACTCTGTCATCTCTGAGTAACACTGAGATAAGGTGACATACCTCTGTCATCTCTGAGTATACTGAGAAATGGTGGCATACCTCGGTCATCTCTGAGTAACACTGAGATATGGTGCATACCTCAGTGATCTTTGAGTAACACTGAGATATGTTGGCATACCTCTGTCTTCTCTGAGAGTAACACTGAGATATGGTGACATACCTCTGTCGTCTCTGAGTACACTGAGATATGGTGGCATACCTTTGTCATCTCTGAGTAACACTGAGATATGGTGGCATACCTAAGTGATCTCTGAATAACATTGAGATATGGCGCATACCTCAGTGATCTCTGAGTAACACTGAGATATGATGGCATACCTCAGTGATCTCTGAGTAACACTGAGATATGGTGGCATACCTATGTATTCTCTGAGTAACACTGAGATATGGTGGCATACCTCTGTCCTCTCTGAGTAACACTGAGATATGGTGGCATACCTCACTGGTCTCTGAGTAACACTGAGATATGTTGGAATACCTCACTGATCTCTGAGTAACACTGAGATATGTTGACATACCTCTGTAATCTCTGGGTAACACTGAGATATGGTGTTATACCTCTGTTATCTCTGAGTAACACTGAGATATGGTGGCATACCTCAGCAATATCTGAGTAACACTGAGATATGGTGGAATACATCAGTGATCTCTGAGTACACTGAGATATGGTGGCATACCTCTGTCATCGCTGAGTGACACTGAAATATGGTGGCATACCTCACTGAACTCTGCGTAACACTGATATATGGTGACATACCTCTGTAATCTCTGAGTAACACTGAGATATGGTGGCATACCTCTGTAATCTCTGAGTAACACCTAGATATGGTGGCATACCTCTGTCATCTCTGAGTAACACTGAGATATGGTGGCATACCTCTGTCATCTCTGAGAGTAACAGTGAGATATGGTGACATACTTCTGTCACAGCTGAGAGTAACAGTGAGATAATGTGACATACCTCTGTAATCTCTGAGTAACACTGAGAGATGGTGGCATACCTTGGTGATCTCTGAGTAACACTGAGATATGGTGACATACCTCTGTAATCTCTGGGTAACACTGAGATATGCTGTTATACATCTGTCATCTCTGAGTAACACTGAGATATGGTGGCATACCTCAGCAATATCTGAGTAACACTGAGATATGGTGGAATACATCAGTGATCTCTGAGTACACTGAGATATGGTGGCATACCTCTGTCATCGCTGAGTGACACTGAAATATGGTGGCATACCTCACTGAACTCTGCGTAACACTGATATATGGTGACATACCTCTGTAATCTCTGAGTAACACTTAGATATGGTGGCATACCTCTGTAATCTCTGAGTAACACCTAGATATGGTGGCATACCTCTGTCATCTCTGAGAGTAACAGTGAGATATGGTGACATACTTCTGTCACAGCTGAGAGTAACAGTGAGATAATGTGACATACCTCTGTAATCTCTGAGTAACACTGAGAGATGGTGGCATACCTTGGTGATCTCTGAGTAACACTGAGATATGGTGACATACCTCTGTCATCTCTGAGTAACACATAGATACGCTGGAATACCTTGGTGATCTCTGAGTAACACTGAGATATGTTGGCATAACTCTGTCATCTCTGAGTAACACTGAGATAAGGTGACATACCTCTGTCATCTCTGAGTATACTGAGAAATGGTGGCATACCTCGGTCATCTCTGAGTAACACTGAGATATGGTGCATACCTCAGTGATCTTTGAGTAACACTGAGATATGTTGGCATACCTATGTCTTCTCTGAGAGTAACACTGAGATATGGTGACATACCTCTGTCGTCTCTGAGTACACTGAGATATGGTGGCATACCTTTGTCATCTCTGAGTAACACTGAGATATGGTGGCATACCTAAGTGATCTCTGAATAACATTGAGATATGGCGCATACCTCAGTGATCTCTGAGTAACACTGAGATATGGTGGCATACCTCAGTGATCTCTGAGTAACACTGAGATATGGTGGCATACCTATGTATTCTCTGAGTAACACTGAGATATGGTGGCATACCTCTGTCCTCTCTGAGTAACACTGAGATATGGTGGCATACCTCACTGGTCTCTGAGTAACACTGAGATATGTTGGAATACCTCACTGATCTCTGAGTAACACTGAGATATGTTGACATACCTCTGTAATCTCTGGGTAACACTGAGATATGGTGTTATACCTCTGTTATCTCTGAGTAACACTGAGATATGGTGGCATACCTCAGTAATATCTGAGTAACACTGAGATATGGTGACATACCTCTGTAATCTCTGGGTAACACTGAGATATGCTGTTATACATCTGTCATCTCTGAGTAACACTGAGATATGGTGGCATACCTCAGCAATATCTGAGTAACACTGAGATATGGTGGAATACATCAGTGATCTCTGAGTACACTGAGATATGGTGGCATACCTCTGTCATCGCTGAGTGACACTGAAATATGGTGGCATACCTCACTGAACTCTGCGTAACACTGATATATGGTGACATACCTCTGTAATCTCTGAGTAACACCTAGATATGGTGGCATACCTCTGTCATCTCTGAGTAACACTGAGATATGGTGGCATACCTCTGTCATCTCTGAGAGTAACAGTGAGATATGGTGACATACTTCTGTCACAGCTGAGAGTAACAGTGAGATAATGTGACATACCTCTGTAATCTCTGAGTAACACTGAGAGATGGTGGCATACCTTGGTGATCTCTGAGTAACACTGAGATATGGTGACATACCTCTGTCATCTCTGAGTAACACATAGATACGCTGGAATACCTTGGTGATCTCTGAGTAACACTGAGATATGTTGGCATAACTCTGTCATCTCTGAGTAACACTGAGATAAGGTGACATACCTCTGTCATCTCTGAGTATACTGAGAAATGGTGGCATACCTCGGTCATCTCTGAGTAACACTGAGATATGGTGCATACCTCAGTGATCTTTGAGTAACACTGAGATATGTTGGCATACCTCTGTCTTCTCTGAGAGTAACACTGAGATATGGTGACATACCTCTGTCGTCTCTGAGTACACTGAGATATGGTGGCATACCTTTGTCATCTCTGAGTAACACTGAGATATGGTGGCATACCTAAGTGATCTCTGAATAACATTGAGATATGGCGCATACCTCAGTGATCTCTGAGTAACACTGAGATATGGTGGCATACCTCAGTGATCTCTGAGTAACACTGAGATATGGTGGCATACCTATGTATTCTCTGAGTAACACTAAGATATGGTGGCATACCTCTGTCCTCTCTGAGTAACACTGAGATATGGTGGCATACCTCACTGGTCTCTGAGTAACACTGAGATATGTTGGAATACCTCACTGATCTCTGAGTAACACTGAGATATGTTGACATACCTCTGTAATCTCTGGGTAACACTGAGATATGGTGTTATACCTCTGTTATCTCTGAGTAACACTGAGATATGGTGGCATACCTCAGTAATATCTGAGTAACACTGAGATATGGTGACATACCTCTGTAATCTCTGGGTAACACTGAGATATGCTGTTATACATCTGTCATCTCTGAGTAACACTGAGATATGGTGGCATACCTCAGCAATATCTGAGTAACACTGAGATATGGTGGAATACATCAGTGATCTCTGAGTACACTGAGATATGGTGGCATACCTCTGTCATCGCTGAGTGACACTGAAATATGGTGGCATACCTCACTGAACTCTGCGTAACACTGATATATGGTGACATACCTCTGTAATCTCTGAGTAACACTGAGATATGGTGGCATACCTCTGTAATCTCTGAGTAACACCTAGATATTGTGGCATACCTCTGTCATCTCTGAGTAACACTGAGATATGGTGGCATACCTCTGTCATCTCTGAGAGTAACAGTGAGATATGGTGACATACTTCTGTCACAGCTGAGAGTAACAGTGAGATAATGTGACATACCTCTGTAATCTCTGAGTAACACTGAGAGATGGTGGCATACCTTGGTGATCTCTGAGTAACACTGAGATATGGTGACATACCTCTGTCATCTCTGAGTAACACATAGATACGCTGGAATACCTTGGTGATCTCTGAGTAACACTGAGATATGTTGGCATAACTCTGTCATCTCTGAGTAACACTGAGATAAGGTGACATACCTCTGTCATCTCTGAGTATACTGAGAAATGGTGGCATACCTCGGTCATCTTTGAGTAACACTGAGATATGGTGCATACCTCAGTGATCTTTGAGTAACACTGAGATATGTTGGCATACCTCTGTCTTCTCTGAGAGTAACACTGAGATATGGTGACATACCTCTGTCATCTCTGAGTACACTGAGATATGGTGGCATACCTTTGTCATCTCTGAGTAACACTGAGATATGGTGGCATACCTAAGTGATATCTGAATAACATTGAGATATGGCGCATACCTCAGTGATCTCTGAGTAACACTGAGATATGGTGGCATACCTCAGTGATTTCTGAGTAACACTGAGATATGGTGGCATACCTATGTATTCTCTGAGTAACACTGAGATATGGTGGCATACCTCTGTCCTCTCTGAGTAACACTGAGATATGGTGGCATACCTCACTGGTCTCTGAGTAACACTGAGATATGTTGGAATACCTCACTGATCTCTGAGTAACACTGAGATATGTTGACATACCTCTGTAATCTCTGGGTAACACTGAGATATGGTGTTATACCTCTGTTATCTCTGAGTAACACTGAGATATGGTGGCATACCTCAGTAATATCTGAGTAACACTGAGATATGGTGACATACCTCTGTAATCTCTGGGTAACACTGAGATATGCTGTTATACATCTGTCATCTCTGAGTAACACTGAGATATGGTGGCATACCTCAGCAATATCTGAGTAACACTGAGATATGGTGGAATACATCAGTGATCTCTGAGTACACTGAGATATGGTTGCATACCTCTGTCATCGCTGAGTGACACTGAAATATGGTGGCATACCTCACTGAACTCTGCGTAACACTGATATATGGTGACATACCTCTGTAATCTCTGAGTAACACTGAGATATGGTGGCATACCTCTGTAATCTCTGAGTAACACCTAGATATGGTGGCATACCTCTGTCATCTCTGAGTAACACTGAGATATGGTGGCATACCTCTGTCATCTCTGAGAGTAACAGTGAGATATGGTGACATACTTCTGTCACAGCTGAGAGTAACAGTGAGATAATGTGACATACCTCTGTAATCTCTGAGTAACACTGAGAGATGGTGGCATACCTTGGTGATCTCTGAGTAACACTGAGATATGGTGACATACCTCTGTCATCTCTGAGTAACACATAGATATGCTGGAATACCTTGGTGATCTCTGAGTAACACTGAGATATGTTGGCATAACTCTGTCATCTCTGAGTAACACTGAGATAAGGTGACATACCTCTGTCATCTCTGAGTATACTGAGAAATGGTGGCATACCTCGGTCATCTCTGAGTAACACTGAGATATGGTGCATACCTCAGTGATCTTTGAGTAACACTGAGATATGTTGGCATACCTCTGTCTTCTCTGAGAGTAACACTGAGATATGGTGACATACCTCTGTCATCTCTGAGTACACTGAGATATGGTGGCATACCTTTGTCATCTCTGAGTAACACTGAGATATGGTGGCATACCTAAGTGATCTCTGAATAACATTGAGATATGGCGCATACCTCAGTGATCTCTGAGTAACACTGAGATATGGTGGCATACCTCAGTGATTTCTGAGTAACACTGAGATATGGTGGCATACCTATGTATTCTCTGAGTAACACTGAGATATGGTGGCATACCTCTGTCCTCTCTGAGTAACACTGAGATATGGTGGCATACCTCACTGGTCTCTGAGTAACACTGAGATATGTTGGAATACCTCACTGATCTCTGAGTAACACTGAGATATGTTGACATACCTCTGTAATCTCTGGGTAACACTGAGATATGGTGTTATACCTCTGTTATCTCTGAGTAACACTGAGATATGGTGGCATACCTCAGTAATATCTGAGTAACACTGAGATATGGTGACATACCTCTGTAATCTCTGGGTAACACTGAGATATGCTGTTATACATCTGTCATCTCTGAGTAACACTGAGATATGGTGGCATACCTCAGCAATATCTGAGTAACACTGAGATATGGTGGAATACATCAGTGATCTCTGAGTACACTGAGATATGGTGGCATACCTCTGTCATCGCTGAGTGACACTGAAATATGGTGGCATACCTCACTGAACTCTGCGTAACACTGATATATGGTGGCATACCTCTGTAATCTTAGAATAACACTGAGATATGGTGACATACCTATGTAATCTCTGGGTAACACTGAGATATGGTGTTTTACCTCTGTCATCTCTGAGAAATACTGAGATTTGGTGGCATCCCTCAGTAATATCTGAGTAACACTCAGAAATGGTGGCATACCTCAGTGATCTCGGAGTAACACTGAGATATGGTGGCATACCTCTGTCATTTCTGAGTAACACTGAGATATGGTGGCATACCTCAGTGATCTCCGAGTAACACAGAGATATGGTGGCATACCTCTGTCATCTCTGAATAACACTGAGATATGTTGGCATACCTCTGTCATCTCTGAGAGTAACACTGAGATATGAAGACATACCTCTGTCATCTCTGAGTACACTGAGATATGGTGGCATACCTCTGTCATCTCTGAGTAACACTGAGATATGGTGGCATACCTCAGTAATATCTGAGTAACACTGAGATATGGTGGCATACATCAGTGATCTCTGAGTAACACTGAGATATGGTGGCATACCTCTGTCATTTCTGAGTAACACTGAGATATGGTGGCATACCTCAGTGATCTCTGAGTAACACTGAGATATGGTGGCATACATCTGTCATCTCTGAGTAACACAGAGATATGGTGGCATACCTCTGTCATCTCTGAGAGTAACACTGATATCTGGTGACATACCTCTTTCATCTCTGAGAATAACACTGATACATAGTGGCATACCTCTTTCATCAATGAGAATAACACTGAGATATGATGGCATACCTCTGTAATCTCTGAGTAACACTGAGATATGGTGGCATACTTCAGTGATCTCTTAGTAACACTGAGATATGGTGGCATACCTCAGTGATCTCTGAGTAACACTGAGATATGGTGACAAACCTCAGTAATCTCTGAGTAACACTTAGATATGGTGGCATACCTCTGTAATCTCTGAGTAACACCTAGATATGGTGGCATACCTCTGTCATCTCTGAGTAACACTGAGATATTGTGGCATACCTCTGTCACCGCTGAGAGTAACAGTGAGATATGGTGACATACCTCTGTAATCTCTGAGTAACACTGAGATATGGTGGCATACCTTGGTGATCTCTGAGTAACACTGAGATATGTTGGCATAATCTCTCATCTCTGAGTAACACTGAGATATGGTGACATACCTCTGTCATCTCTGAGTACACTAAGAAATGGTGGCATACCTCGGTCATCTCTGAGTAACACTGAGATATGGGTGCATACCTCAGTGATCTCTGAGTAACATTGAGATATGGTGCATACCTCAGTGATCTTTGAGTAACACTGATATATGTTGGCATACCTCTGTCATCTCTGAGAGTAACACTGAGATATGGTGACATACCTCTGTCGTCTCTGAGTAACACTGAGATATGGTGGCATACCTCTTTCATCTCTGAGTAACACTGAGATATGGTGGCACACCTCAGTGATCTCTGAGTAACACTGAGATATGGTGGCATACCTCAGTGATCTCGGAGTAACACTGAGATATGGTGACATACCTCAGTAATCTCTGAGTAACACTGAGATATGGTGGCATACCTCAGTGATCTCGGAGTAACACTGAGATATGGTGGCATACCTTTGTCATTTCTGAGTAACACTGAGATATGGTGGCATACCTCAGTGATCTCCGAGTAACACTGAGATATGGTGGCATACCTCTGTCATCTCTTAGTAACACTGAGATATGGTGGCATACCTCAGTAATATCTGAGTAACACTGAGATATGGCGGCATACATCAGTGATCTCTGAGTAACACTGAAATATAGTGGTATACCTCTGTCATTTCTGAGTAACACTGAGATATAGTGGCATACCTCAGTGATCTCTAAGTAACACTGAGATATGGTGGCATTCCTCTGTCATCTCTGAGTAACACTGAGATATGGTGTCATACCTCTGTAATCTCTGAGAGTAACACTGAGATATGGTGACATACCTCTTTCATCTTTGAGAATAACACTGATACATAGTGGCATACCTCTTTCATCAATGAGAATAACACTGAGATATGGTGGCATACCTCTGTAATCTCTGAGAGTAACACTGAGATATGGTGACATACCTCTTTCATCTTTGAGAATAACACTGATACATAGTGGCATACCTCTTTCATCAATGAGAATAACACTGAGATATGGTGGCATACCTCTGTAATCTCTGAGTAACACTGAGATATGGTGGCATACTTCAGTGAACTCTTAGTAACACTGAGATATGGTGGCATACCTCAGTGATCTCTGAGTAACACTGAGATATGGTGACATACCTTGGTGATCTCTGAGTAACACTGAGATATGGTGACATACCTCTCTCATCTCTGAGTAACAGTGAGATACGCTGGCATACCTTGGTGATCTCTGAGTAACACTGAGATATGTTGGAATAACTCTATCATCTCTGAGTAACACTGAGATATGGTGACATACCTCTGTCATCTCTGAGTACACTGAGAAATGGTGGCATACCTCGGTCATCTCTGAGTAACACTGAGATATGGTGGCATACCTCAGTGATCTCTGAGTAACATTGAGATATGGTGCATACCTCAGTGATCTTTGAGTAACACTGATATATGTTGGCATACCTCTGTCATCTCTGAGAGTAACACTGAGATATGGTGACATACCGTTGTCACAAGCCGGCTCATAGCCTGTGACAAATGAGAGGACACGAACAACAGGTATAGGCCAATTCAAAAGTGTTCTTTATTATTAAACAAACTATGAACTTAAACTAAGAAATAGGAATGAGGTGTGGATGTATCATAATGTAAGGTGTATGTAAAGTGCATGGGTGCATGAATATGTGTGTGTGAACATGACTGAGTGAAACCTATGCAAAACTAAAAAGGAACAAACAAATCATGAGCATACCTGGAGGAGCAGAGAGGGAGCAAGCCAGGGAGAGGTGATTAGTAAGCAGTTTTATACCCTGAGCCCAGGTGGCTCCAATCACTTAACGACCCTCCTCTGCCTGCAGGAGGAACCGCCCCCTGCACTGCAGAGGAGGAGCCGTGACACCCCCCTCCTTAAAATGAGGGTCCCACCCTCAACCCAACTTCCTCCAACATATTCAAAATAATTCAAATTTCCCAAAAAACAAATAAACAACAAAAATACCAATCCCGGCTCCTAGCAGTAGCCCCGTGTCCCCCAGCTGACTGTCCGCCCCTCAAACTCAGCAGCCCTGGTACCTGGGGAGCAATTTAAGAGAAAAGAGGCGCAGACAGCCCGTAGGGGTCAGCAGAGAAAAGATACAAGCTAGGTTAAAGGAGCACGGGACAGAGCATCAGCAATGATATTATCCTTACCACTAATGTGTCTAATATCAAGGTTGAAAGGTTGCAAGAACAAAGCCCAACGCATCAGGCGCTGGTTTGGGTTTTGCAGAGACCTCAGAAAAACAAGTGGGTTGTGGTCAGTGAACACAGTTAAAGGGGTCAAACCAGAACCAACATAGACCTCGAAGTGCTGTAAAGCCCAAATGAGACCTAAAGCCTCTTTTTCAATTACAGAATAGTTTTTCTGATACTTATTAAATTTTCGGGAGAAGAAACTGACTGGACACTCAACCTTGTCGTCATTCTCCTGGAGAAGCACAGCCCCAGCACCGATTTGACTGGCGTCTACCTGCAATTTGAAAGGTTTCCCAAAATTTGGTGCTGCCAACACAGGTGCCAAACACAAAAGAGTCTTAACTGCATCAAATGCCTCTTGACACTGGGTGGACCAGATAAATTCAGCCTTGGCCTTCAACAGATTGGTCAGTGGGGACACTACTACCGAAAAGTTTTTACAAAAAGCACGGTAGTACCCCGCCATTCCCAGGAAGCGCATCAGTTCTTTCTTTGTAGAGGGCTGTGGGAACTGCCTCACAGCCTGAACCTTGGCTTCCACGGGACAGACAAATCCCTGACCCACAACCTTGCCTAGGTATGTGACTGTAGCTTTGGCAAACTCACATTTTTCCAAATTAATACCTGTGTCCAACATAGACTGCATCTCTGTTTCCAGTTTTAGTCTCTTCTCCTCAGATACACGATCAAATCTGTGTTTGATAGGCTTAGCATCTCCGATGTCTATATCATGTTCAATTAAGTGGGTTTGTGATGGAGTGTCAGAAAACAAAACAGGGTAGTTTCTAATAAGAGCTACCAATTCATCACGTTTCTCAGAGTCTAAATGATCTACCAAAACCCCAAGGTTTTGCAAAGTCTGGGAGTTTTTCAACCGTCCTTGTAAGACCTCATCTGAAACTTTAACTTCCTCTTCTCCCCCCTCCACCAAATTAAAGCCACAAGATGCAGGGACTGGGGCAGCAGTCAACACTGACCTCACTGCTGGAGTGCCTTCAACTTTGCTTAGATCACGGGAGTGATAACATTTTAACAGGTTCACATGGCATAATTTAGAGGACTTCCTATGACTAGGGGTTTCAATAAGATAGTTCAAATCTGACACTTTACGCAACACAGTGAAAGGACCACAGTATTTTGCCTGAAAAGGTGAACTTACAAGAGGCAGAAGAGCAAGTACCCGATCACCGGGACTAAACTCACGCAGCTCAGCCTGTCCGTCATATTTCAGTTTCATTTTCCGTTGAGAACATTTTAGTTTTTCTTTCGCTAGTTCACCAGCCCTATACAACTTCAACCTAAAACCATTTACATAGTCAATAAGGTTCCGAGGTGGTTCCTCAGGCAAACAACCATCCTGCAACACTGCTAAAGGCCCACGCACCTTATGGCCAAACACTAAGTCATTTGGGCTAAACCCTGTGCTTTCCTGCACTACTTCACGAGCAGCTAGTAACAGCCAAGGTAACCCCTCCTCCCAGTCGGCAGACAGTTCCGTACAATATGCACGAAGCAAGGATTTTAAAGTTTGATGAAAACGTTCCAAAGCTCCCTGGCTCTGGGCATGGAACGCAGTAGACTTGTTGTGTTTAACTTTAAGCTGTTTGAGAACCTGAGCAAATAAATGAGAGGTAAAGTTAGACCCCTGATCTGACTGGATGGTTTTTGGAATCCCAAATGTTGAAATAAATTGAGTTAAAGCTTTAACTACTGATTTTGAAGTTATGGTACGCAAGGAAAAAACTGCCGGATATCTGGTTGCTTGACACATAACAGTTAATAAGTAGCTATGACCTGACTTGGACCTTGGTAATGGCCCAACACAATCGATAATAAGATGCTCAAAAGGTTGCCCTACGGCTGGTATTGGATACAACGGTGCAGGCTTTACAACCTGATTTGGCTTGCTTGTGCGCTGACACGTATCACAAGTTTTAATAAACTGAGATACATCCCGCTTTAAACGTGGCCAGAAAAAATAACGAAGTATACGATCATACGTTTTACGAACACCCATATGACCTGCCACATCACCATGTGAAGTTTGCAACACTTTATTTCGCAAAGTAGTAGGTACAACTATTTGAAAGACTGGTTCTCCTAAACCCTTATCATAGTGTGGAACCCATTTCCTGACCAACAGCCCATCAAGAAGAAAATAACACTGAGCACTATTCCTCACCACTGAATCAGGAACCACTTTATCAAACAGATCAGCCAAAGTAGTATCGGCTTTTTGCTCAGCCATCAATGAATCTCTAGAACTAGTCAACTGTTCTGTCTGGAGTTTGACTGGCAACTCAAGACTTTCTGGCTTACTCTCAATCTCCTTACGAGAGGCTGCGCGGGTAACCGCACAAACTGGAAATACCTCAGGAGACACACAGTTCTGATCCGGAGATTCCCTTGCAGGGGTCACTGAAGGTTGCTTCTTACAGATGTTTAATTTGCCATCTGCCCACACCTTACTACCTGCCAAGTCATTCCCCAAAATCATGTGCACTCCCTCTACTGGCAACTGAGGTCTAACCCCAACATCTACATCACCCTCTACCAGACCACATTTTAGGGTAACTTCATGTAAAGGACAAGAGAATGGAACTAAACCCATACCACATACCATTACACAACGGCCAGTATCAGACTCTTTAGAGAACGGCAAAACAGATTCCAGAATAAAAGAATCTAAAGCTCCAGTGTCTCTTAGGATCTTGATTTTAACATTCTGGTTGCCATCTACCAGGGACACTACACCATCTGAGATAAAGGCTGAAAAATCACAGCGGGAAAACTGAGAATCAAACTCAACTAGTGGCTGAAACAGCTCACCCTGGTGGTCAGAGGCTGTAACAGGACTTGCCATCACAACAGGTT
The DNA here is from genome assembly GCF_029448725.1 of Salvelinus fontinalis. NCBI lineage: Eukaryota > Metazoa > Chordata > Actinopteri > Salmoniformes > Salmonidae > Salvelinus > Salvelinus fontinalis. The sequence continues at coordinate 31,724,744 of NC_074695.1, forward strand.
TAACTTGAACTGACTGTTTTGATTTAAGCAGAGGACAATTTTTCTTCCAATGTCCTTCAACTAAACAGTAGCGACAGGTATTAGCATTAACCGGTAATTTAAGTCCTCCAGACCCAAACTTCTGCTGAGGCCTTTGGAAAGATGCCCCCCAAAAAGGTGACCTACTATTCCTAGGAGTAAAGTTATTCTTATGGTACATATCACTGTTTGACTCAAAATGGCTTTTATGTGTTAGCCTGTACTCATCTGCAAGGATTGCTGCATCACTTGGAGACTTAACTTTACGTTCATTCATGTATGTAGCAACCTGGTCAGGAACAGAATTTTTGAACTGTTCTAACACAATCAAATTAGACAGACCCTCAAAAGTACTAACTTCAGAAGCTGTACACCAACGATTAAATGCAGAAGTTAAATCACAAACAAACTCAGAATAGGTTTGTGAATCTAACTTTTTCCTGTAACGAAAACGTTGACGATATGCCTCTGGCACAAGCTCGTAGACCTTCAGAACTGCTGATTTAACTTTAGCATAAACTTTACTGTCAGCTACACTCAGTGCTGCAAAAGCCTCACGTGCTTTACCTGTAAGTACACATTGCAACAACATAGTCATGTCCAAATCTGACCAAGCTCTAGCTTCCGCAATACGCTCAAATAAAGTAAAGTATGTGTCTGGATCTGACTCATCAAATTTAGGCAACAAATGAAGATTCTGTGAAACATCAAACTGTGGTAGTCTTTCCGGTCTATTAGCATTTCTCAATCGCTCTATCTCTAATTGCATTTGCATTTGCTCTAATTGCATTTGCAACAGTTCCCTCTGCTGCTCAAAAGTTAATGAAGGGCTAGCCTGAAAACTTGCACCCTCACTACTAGCAGACTGACCGCCAAAAACACCCATTTCCCTAAGACCCTGCTTTAAGCTAGTTTTAACAGTCTCTTTAATTTTTTTATCAACAATCTCAATCTGATAATGTTCAGCAATTTCAATTAACTGCTCCTTAGTACACAACTCTAAGGCTACCTCTGAAGGAGCTTGAACAAAACTACTCAAAATGGAAGACATTTTCCTCAACCAATACAACTATTACAAATGCTCAAAAAAAAAAAACACACAACTCACCTGCTGTCAGTCTGGGTTCAAGGACAGGAGCCACACCCCACTATCCTCCAAAAACTACTAACTAACTGGCCCTAGTCTTCGTGCAGTCACATGTGGTGGGGTTTTATGCACACAAAACCAGTGGAGTGGAAAAGACAACCAGAAACTGGCAGCCCTCCCATAACCACGGAGGTGCTCCCGAGCCGATGTAGGGGAAAAGGGAAAGGGATGCTCTACCCACGTTCACTGCCACCTAAAACAAAAACACCACAAGCCTCCTATGGACACTTGCTGATATGCCTGAACAGGAGAGGACTCCCACCTGAACAAAACCCAGAAAAACCCAGAGTGAATTGCTTAGCTACCAAGCTAACTGAACCAAAAGAACACATGGCTCTCAACTCTCTCTTAAACAAAAATTGGCCCAACCAAAACATCCACTCAAACAAAAAAAATTGTCAATCTGAACTAAACTAACCCAAGTTAACTACTATCCCGGACGAGTCCCCACTTGTCACAAGCCGGCTCATAGCCTGTGACAAATGAGAGGACACGAACAACAGGTATAGGCCAATTCAAAAGTGTTCTTTATTATTAAACAAACTATGAACTTAAACTAAGAAATAGGAATGAGGTGTGGATGTATCATAATGTAAGGTGTATGTAAAGTGCATGGGTGCATGAATATGTGTGTGTGAACATGACTGAGTGAAACCTATGCAAAACTAAAAAGGAACAAACAAATCATGAGCATACCTGGAGGAGCAGAGAGGGAGCAAGCCAGGGAGAGGTGATTAGTAAGCAGTTTTATACCCTGAGCCCAGGTGGCTCCAATCACTAACGACCCTCCTCTGCCTGCAGGAGGAACCGCCCCCTGCACTGCAGAGGAGGAGCCGTGACACCGTTGTCGTCTCTGAGTAACACTGAGATATGGTGGCATACCTCTGTCATCTCTGAGTAACACTGAGATATGGTGACATACCTCAGTGATCTCTGAGTAACACTGAGATATGGTGGCATACCTCAGTGATCTCGGAGTAACACTGAGATATGGTGGCATACCTCTGTCATTTCTGAGTAACACTGAGATATGGTGGCATACCTCAGTGATCTCCGAGTAACACTGAGATATGGTGGCATACCTCTGTCATCTCTTAGTAACACTGAGATATGGTGGCATACCTCAGTAATATCTGAGTAACACTGAGATATGGCGGCATACATCAGTGATCTCTGAGTAACACTGAGATATAGTGGCATACCTCTGTCATTTCTGAGTAACACTGAGATATAGTGGCATACCTCAGTGATCTCTAAGTAACACTGAGATATGGTGGCATTCCTCTGTCATCTCTGAGTAACACTGAGATATGGTGTCATACCTCTGTAATCTCTGAGAGTAACATTGAGATATGGTGACATACCTCTTTCATCTCTCAAAATAACACTGATACATAGTGGCATACCTCTTTCATCAATGAGAATAACACTAAGATATGGTGGCATACCTCTGTAATCTCTGAGTAACACTGAGATATGGTGGCATACTTCAGTGAACTCTTAGTAACACTGAGATATGGTGGTATACCTCAGTGATCTCTGAGTAACACTGAGATATGGTGACATACCTCAGTAATCTCTGAGTAACACTGAGATATGGTGGCATACCTCTGTAATCTCTGAGTAACACCTAGATATGGTGGCATACCTCTGTCATCTCTGAGTAACACTGAGATATTGTGGCATACCTCTGTCACCTCTGAGAGTAACAGTGAGATATGGTGACATACCTCTGTCACCGCTGAGAGTAACAGTGAGATATGGTGACATACCTCTGTAATCTCTGAGTAACACTGAGATATGGTGGCATACCTTGGTGATCTCTGAGTAACACTGAGATATGGTGACATACCTCTGTCATCTCTGAGTAACACTGAGATACGGTGGAATACCTTGGTTATCTCTGAGTAACACTGAGATATGTTGGCAATTCTCTGTCATCTCTGAGTAACACTGAGATATGGTGACATACCTCTGTCATCTCTGAGTATCCTGAGAAATGGTGGCATACCTCAGTCATCTCTGAGTAACACTGAGATATGGTGGCATACCTCAGTGATCTCTGAGTAACATTGAGATATGGTGCATACCTCAGTGATCTTTGAGTAACACTGAGATATGTTGGCATACCTCTGTCATCTCTGAGAGTAACACTGAGATATGGTGACATACCTCTGTCATCTCTGAGTAACACTGAGATATGGTGGCATACCTTTGTCATCTCTGAGTAACACTGAGATATGGTGGCATACCTCAGTGATCTCTGAGTAACATTGAGATATGGCGCATACCTCAGTGATCTCTGAGTAACACTGAGATATGGTGGCGTACCTCAGTGATCTCTGAGTAACACTGAGATATGGTGGCATACCTATGTATTCTCTGAGTAACACTGAGATATGGTGGCATACCTCTGTTCTCTCTGAGTAACACTGAGATATGGTGGCGTACCTCACTGATCTCTGAGTAACACTGAGATATGTTGACATACCTCTGTAATCTCTGGGTAACACTGAGATATGGTGTTATACCTCTGTCATCTCTGAGTAACACTGAGATATGGTGGCATACCTCAGTAATATCTGAGTAACACTGAGATATGGTGACATACCTCTGTAATCTCTGGGTAACACTGAGATATGGTGTTATACCTCTGTCATCTCTGAGTAACACTGAGATATGGTGGCATACCTCAGCAATATCTGAGTAACACTGAGATATGGTGGAATACATCAGTGATCTCTGAGTAACACTGAGATATGTTGGCATAACTCTGTCATCTCTGAGAGTAATACTGAGATTAGACGACATACCTCTGTCATCTCTGAGTACACTGAGATATGGTGGCATACCTCTGTCATCGCTGAGTGACACTGAAATATGCTGGCATACCTCACTGATCTCTGCGTAACACTGATATATGGTGGCATACCTCTGTAATCTTAGAATAACACTGAGATATGGTGACATACCTATGTAATCTCTGGGTAACACTGAGATATGGTGTTTTACCTCTGTCATCTCTGAGAAATACTGAGATTTGGTGGCATACCTCAGTAATATCTGAGTAACACTGAGAAATGGTGGCATACCTCAGTGATCTAGGAGTAACACTGAGATATGGTGGCATACCTCTGTCATTTCTGAGTAACACTGAGATTTGGTGGCATACCTCAGTGATCTCCGAGTAACACAGAGATATTGTGGCATACCTCAGTAATCTCTGAGTAACACTGAGATATGTTGGCATACCTCTGTCATCTCTGAGAGTAACACTGATATCTGGTGACATACCTCTTTCATCTCTGAGAATAACACTGATACATAGTGGCATACCTCTTTCATCAATGAGAATAACACTGAGATATGATGGCATACCTCTGTAATCTCCGAGTAACACTGAGATATGGTGGCATTCTTCAGTGATCTCTGAGTAACACTGAGATATGGTGGCATACCTCAGTGATATCTGAGTAACATTGAGATATGGTGCATACCTCAGTGATCTTTGAGTAACACTGATATATGTTGCCATACCTCTGTCATCTCTGAGAGTAACACTGAGATATGGTGACATACCTCTGTCGTCTCTGAGTAACACTGAGATATGGTGGCATACCTCTGTCATCTCTGAGTAACACTGAGATATGGTGGCATACCTCAGTGATCTCTGAGTAACACTGAGATATGGTGGCATACCTCAGTGATCTCGGAGTAACACTGAGATATGGTGGCATACCTCTGTCATTTCTGAGTAACACTGAGATATGGTGGGATACCTCAGTGATCTCCGAGTGACACTGAGATATGGTGGCATACCTCTGTCATCTCTTAGTAACACTGAGATATGGTGGCATACCTCAGTAATATCTGAGTAACACTGAGATATGGTGGCATACATCAGTGATCTCTGAGTAACACTGAGATATGGTGGCATACCTCTGTCATTTCTGAGTAACACTGAGATATAGTGGCATACCTCAGTGATCTCTGAGTAACACTGAGATATGGTGGCATACATCTGTCATCTCTGAGTAACACAGAGATATGGTGGCATGCCTCTGTCATCTCTGAGAGTAACACTGATATCTGGTGACATACCTCTTTCATCTCTGAGAATAACACTGATACATAGTGGCATACCTCTTTCATCAATGAGAATAACACAGAGATATGATGGCATACCTCTGTAATCTCTGAGTAACACTGAGATATGGTGGCATACTTCAGTGATCTCTTAGTAACACTGAGATATGGTGGCATACCTCAGTGATCTCTGAGTAACACTGAGATATGGTGCATACCTCAGTGATCTTTGAGTAACACTGATATATGTTGGCATACCTCTGTCATCTCTGAAAGTAACACTGAGATATGGTGACATACCTCTGTCGTCTCTGAGTAACACTGAGATATGGTGGCATACCTCTGTCATCTCTGAGTAACACTGAGATATGGTGGCATACCTCAGTGATCTCTGAGTAACACTGAGATATGGTGACATACCTCTGTAATCTCTGAGTAACACTGAGATATGGTGGCATACCTCTGTAATCTCTGAGTAACACCTAGATATGGTGGCATACCTCTGTCATCTCTGAGTAACACTGAGATATTGTGGCATACCTCTGTCACCTCTGAGAGTAAAAGTGAGATATGGTGACATACCTCTGTCACCGCTGAGAGTAACAGTGAGATATGGTGACATACCTCTGTAATCTCTGAGTAACACTGAGATATGGTGGCATACCTTGGTGATCTCTGAGTAACACTGAGATATGGTGACATACCTCTGTCATCTCTGAGTAACAGTGAGATACGCTGGCATACATTGGCGATCTCTGAGTAACACTGAGATATGTTGGCATAACTCTCTCATCTCTGAGTAACACTGAGATATGGTGATATACCTCTGTCATCTCTGAGTACACTGAGAAATGGTGGCATACCTCGGTCATCTCTGAGTAACACTGAGATATGGTGGCATACCTCAGTGATCTCTGAGTAACATTGAGATATGGTGCATACCTCAGTGATCTTTGAGTAACACTGATATATGTTGGCATACCTCTGTCATCTCTGAAAGTAACACTGAGATATGGTGACATACCTCTGTCGTCTCTGAGTAACACTGAGATATGGTGGCATACCTCTGTCATCTCTGAGTAACACTGAGATATGGTGGCATACCTCAGTGATCTCGGAGTAACACTGAGATATGGTGGCATACCTCTGTCATTTCTGAGTAACACTGAGATATGGTGGCATACCTCAGTGATCTCGGAGTAACACTGAGATATGGTGGCATACCTCTGTCATTTCTGAGTAACACTGAGATATGGTGGCATACCTCAGTGATCTCCGAGTGACACTGAGATATGGTGGCATACCTCTGTCATCTCTTAGTAACACTGAGATATGGTGGGATACCTCAGTAATATCTGAGTAACACTGAGATATGGTGGCATACATCAGTGATCTCTGAGTAACACTGAGATATGGTGGCATACCTCTGTCATTTCTGAGTAACACTGAGATATAGTGGCATACCTCAGTGATCTCTGAGTAACACTGAGATATGGTGGCATACATCTGTCATCTCTGAGTAACACAGAGATATGGTGGCATGCCTCTGTCATCTCTGAGAGTAACACTGATATCTGGTGGCATACCTCTTTCATCTCTGAGAATAACACTGATACATAGTGGCATACCTCTTTCATCAATGAGAATAACACTGAGGTATGATGGCATACCTCTGTAATCTCTGAGTAACACTGAGATATGGTGGCATACTTCAGTGATCTCTTAGTAACACTGAGATATGGTGGCATACCTCAGTGATCTCTGAGTAACACTGAGATATGGTGACATACCTCTGTAATCTCTGAGTAACACCTATTTATGGTGGCATACCTCTGTCATCTCTGAGTAACACTGAGATATTGTGGCATACCTCTGTCACCTCTGAGAGTAAAAGTGAGATATGGTGACATACCTCTGTCACCGCTGAGAGTAACAGTGAGATATAGTGACATACCTCTGTAATCTCTGAGTAACACTGAGATATGGTGGCATACCTTGGTGATCTCTGAGTAACACTGAGATATGGTGACATACCTCTGTCATCTCTGAGTAACAGTGAGATACGCTGGCATACCTTGGCGATCTCTGAGTAACACTGAGATATGTTGGCATAACTCTCTCATCTCTGAGTAACACTGAGATATGGTGACATACCTCTGTCATCTCTGAGTACACTGAGAAATGGTGGCATACCTCGGTCATCTCTGAGTAACACTGAGATATGGTGGCATACCTCAGTGATCTCTGAGTAACATTGAGATATGGTGCATACCTCAGTGATCTTTGAGTAACACTGATATATGTTGGCATACCTCTGTCATCTCTGAAAGTAACACTGAGATATGGTGACATACCTCTGTCGTCTCTGAGTAACACTGAGATATGGTGGCATACCTCTGTCATCTCTGAGTAACACTGAGATATGGTGGCATACCTCAGTGATCTCGGAGTAACACTGAGATATGGTGGCATACCTCTGTCATTTCTGAGTAACACTGAGATATGGTGGCATACCTCAGTGATCTCCGAGTAACACTGAGATATGGTGGCATACCTCAGTGATCTCGGAGTAACACTGAGATATGGTGGCATACCTCTGTCATTTCTGAGTAACACTGAGATATGGTGGCATACCTCAGTGATCTCCGAGTAACACTGAGATATGGTGGCATACCTCTGTCATCTCTTAGTAACACTGAGATATGGTGGCATACCTCAGTATTATCTCCGTAACACTGAGATATGGCGGCATACATCAGTGATCTCTGAGTAACACTGAGATATAGTGGCATACCTCTGTCATTTCTAAGTAACACTGAGATATAGTGGCATACCTCAGTGATCTCTAAGTAACACTGAGATATGGTGGCATTCCTCTGTCATCTCTGAGTAACACTGAGATATGGTGTCATACCTCTGTAATCTCTGAGAGTAACACTGAGATATGGTGACATACCTCTTTCATCTCTGAGAATAACACTGATACATAGTGGCATACCTCTTTCATCAATGAGAATAACACTAAGATATGGTGGCATACCTCTGTAATCTCTGAGTAACACTGAGATATGGTGGCATACTTCAGTGAACTCTTAGTAACACTGAGATATGTTGGTATACCTCAGTGATATCTGAGTAACACTGAGATATGGAGACATACCTCAGTAATCTCTGAGTAACACTGAGATATGGTGGCATACCTCTGTAATCTCTGAGTAACACCTAGATATGGTGGCATACCTCTATCATCTCTGAGTAACACTGAGATATTGTGGCATACCTCTGTCACCTCTGAGAGTAACAGTGAGATATGGTGACATACCTCTGTCACCGCTGAGAGTAACAGTGAGATATGGTGACATACCTCTGTAATCTCTGAGTAACACTGAGATATGGTGGCATACCTTGGTGATCTCTGAGTAACACTGAGATATGGTGACATACCTCTGTCATCTCTGAGTAACACTGAGATACGCTGGAATACCTTGGTTATCTCTGAGTAACACTGAGATATGTTGGCAATTCTCTGTCATCTTTGAGTAACACTGAGATATGGTGACATACCTCTGTCATCTCTGAGTATCCTGAGATATGGTGGCATACCTTTGTCATCTCTGAGTAACACTGAGATATGGTGGCATACCTCAGTGATCTCTGAGTAACATTGAGATATGGCGCATACCTCAGTGATCTCTGAGTAACACTGAGATATGGTGGCATACCTCAGTGATCTCTGAGTAACACTGAGATATGGTGGCATACCTATGTATTCTCTGAGTAACACTGAGATATGGTGGCACACCTCTGTTCTCTCTGAGTAACACTGAGATATGGTGGCATACCTCACTGGTCTCTGAGAAACACTGAGATATGTTGGAATACCTCACTGATCTCTGAGTAACACTGAGATATGTTGACATACCTCTGTAATCTCTGGGTAACACTGAGATATGGTGTTATACCTCTGTCATCTCTGAGTAACACTGAGATATGGTGGCATACCTCAGTAAAATCTGAGTAACACTGAGATATGGTGACATACCTCTGTAATCTCTGGGTAACACTGAGATATGGTGTTATACCTCTGTCATCTCTGAGTAACACTGAGATATGGTGGCATACCTCAGCAATATCTGAGTAACACTGAGATATGGTGGAATACATCAGTGATCTCTGAGTAACACTGAGATATGTTGGCATAACTCTGTCATCTCTGAGAGTAATACTGAGATATGACGACATACCTCTGTCATCTCTGAGTACACTGAGATATGGTGGCATACCTCTGTCATCGCTGAGTGACACTGAAATATGGTGGCATACCTCACTGATCTCTGCGTAACACTGATATATGGTGGCATACCTCTGTAATCTTAGAATAACACTGAGATATGGTGACATACCTATGTAATCTCTGGGTAACACTGAGATATGTTGACATACCTCTGTAATCTCTGGGTAACACTGAGATATGGTGTTATACCTCTGTCATCTCTGGGTAACACTGAGATATGGTGTTATACCTCTGTCATCTCTGAGTAACACTGAGATATGGTGGCATACCTCAGCAATATCTGAGTAACACTGAGATATGGTGGAATACATCAGTGATCTCTGAGTAACACTGAGATATGTTGGCATAACTCTGTCATCTCTGAGAGTAATACTGAGATATGACGACATACCTCTGTCATCTCTGAGTACACTGAGATATGGTGGCATACCTCTGTCATCGCTGAGTGACACTGAAATATGGTGGCATACCTCACTGATCTCTGCGTAACACTGATATATGGTGGCATACCTCTGTAATCTTAGAATAACACTGAGATATGGTGACATACCTATGTAATCTCTGGGTAACACTGAGATATGGTGTTTTACCTCTGTCATCTCTGAGAAATACTGAGATTTGGTGGCATACCTCAGTAATATCTGAGTAACACTGAGAAATGGTGGCATACCTCAGTGATCTAGGAGTAACACTGAGATATGGTGGCATACCTCTGTCATTTCTGAGTAACACTGAGATATGGTGGCATACCTCAGTGATCTCCGAGTAACACTGAGATATGTTGGCATACCTCTGTCATCTCTGAGAGTAACACTGATATCTGGTGACATACCTCTTTCATCTCTGAGAATAACACTGATACATAGTGGCATACCTCTTTCATCAATGAGAATAACACTGAGATATGATGGCATACCTCTGTAATCTCTGAGTAACACTGAGATATGGTGGCATACTTCAGTGATCTCTTAGTAACACTGAGAGATGGTGGCATACCTCAGTGATCTCTGAGTAACACTGAGATATGGTGACATACCTCTGTAATCTCTGAGTAACACTGAGATATGGTGGCATACCTCTGTAATCTCTGAGTAACACCTAGATATGGTGGCATACCTCTGTCATCTCTGAGTAACACTGAGATATTGTGGCATACCTCTGTCACCTCTGAGAGTAAAAGTGAGATATGGTGACATACCTCTGTCACCGCTGAGAGTAACAGTGAGATATGGTGACATACCTCTGTAATCTCTGAGTAACACTGAGATATGGTGGCATACCTTGGTGATCTCTGAGTAACACTGAGATATGGTGACATACCTCTGTCATCTCTGAGTAGCAGTGAGATACGCTGGCATACCTTGGTGATCTCTGAGTAACACTGAGATATGTTGGCATAACTCTCTCATCTCTGAGTAACACTGAGATATGGTGACATACCTCTGTCATCTCTGAGTACACTGAGAAATGGTGGCATACCTCGGTCATCTCTGAGTAACACTGAGATATGGTGGCATACCTCAGTGATATCTGAGTAACATTGAGATATGGTGCATACCTCAGTGATCTTTGAGTAACACTGATATATGTTGGCATACCTCTGTCATCTCTGAGAGTAACACTGAGATATGGTGACAAACCTCTGTCATCTCTGAGTAACACTGAGATATGGTGGCATACCTCTGTCATCTCTGAGTAACACTGAGATATGGTGGCATACCTCAGTGATCTCTGAGTAACACTGAGATATGGTGGCATACCTCAGTGATCTCGGAGTAACACTGCGATATGGTGGCATACCTCTGTCATTTCTGAGTAACACTGAGATATGGTGGCATACCTCAATGATCTCCGAGTGACACTGAGATATGGTGGCATACCTCTGTCATCTCTTAGTAACACTGAGATATGGTGGCATACCTCAGTAATATCTGAGTAACACTGAGATATGGTGGCATACATCAGTGATCTCTGAGTAACACTGAGATATGGTGGCATACCTCTGTCATTTCTGAGTAACACTGAGATATAGTGGCATACCTCAGTGATCTCTGAGTAACACTGAGATATGGTGGCATACATCTGTCATCTCTGAGTAACACAGAGATATGGTGGCATACCTCTGTCATCTCTGAGAGTAACACTGATATCTGGTGACATACCTCTTTCATCTCTGAGAATAACACTGATACATAGTGGCATAACTCTTTCATCAATGAGAATAACACTGAGATATGGTGGCATACCTCTGTAATCTCTGAGTAACACTGAGATATGGTGGCATACCTCTGTAATCTCTGAGTAACACCTAGATATGGTGGCATACCTCTGTCATCTCTGAGTAACAGTGAGATATTGTGGCATACCTCTGTCACCTCTGAGAGTAAAAGTGAGATATGGTGACATACCTCTGTCACCGCTGAGAGTAACAGTGAGATATGGTGACATACCTCTGTAATCTCTGAGTAACACTGAGATATGGTGGCATACCTTGGTGATCTCTGAGTAACACTGAGATATGGTGACATACCTCTGTCATCTCTGAGTAAAAGTGAGATACGCTGGCATACCTTGTCAATATCTGATTAACACTGAGATATGTTGGCATAACTCTCTCATCTCTGAGTAACACTGAGATATGGTGACATACCTCAGTGATCTCTGAGTAACACTGAGATATGGTGACATACCTATGTAATCTCTGGGTAACACTGAGATATGGTGTTTTACCTCTGTCATCTCTGAGAAATACTGAGATTTGGTGGCATACCTCAGTAATATCTGAGTAACACTGAGAAATGGTGGCATACCTCAGTGATCTAGGAGTAACACTGAGATATGGTGGCATACCTCTGTCATTTCTGAGTAACACTGAGATATGGTGGCATACCTCAGTGATCTCCGAGTAACACTGAGATATGTTGGCATACCTCTGTCATCTCTGAGAGTAACACTGATATCTGGTGACATACCTCTTTCATCTCTGAGAATAACACTTATACATAGTGGCATACCTCTTTCATCAATGAGAATAACACTGAGATATGATGGCATACCTCTGTAATCTCTGAGTAACACTGAGATATGGTGACATACCTCTGTAATCTCTGAGTAACACTGAGATATGGTGGCATACCTCTGTAATCTCTGAGTAACACCTAGATATGGTGGCATACCTCTGTCATCTCTGAGTAACACTGAGATATTGTGGCATACCTCTGTCACCTCTGAGAGTAAAAGTGAGATATGGTGACATACCTCTGTAATCTCTGAGTAACACTGAGATATGGTGGCATACCTCTGTCATCTCTGAGTAACACTGAGATATGGTGGCATACCTCAGTGATCTCTGAGTAACATTGAGATATGGTGCATACCTCAGTGATCTTTGAGTAACACTGATATATGTTGGCATACCTCTGTCATCTCTGAAAGTAACACTGAGATATGGTGACATACCTCTGTCGTCTCTGAGTAACACTGAGATATGGTGGCATACCTCTGTCATCTCTGAGTAACACTGAGATATGGTGGCATACCTCAGTGATCTCGGAGTAACACTGAGATATGGTGGCATACCTCTGTCATTTCTGAGTAACACTGAGATATGGTGGCATACCTCAGTGATCTCCGAGTAACACTGAGATATGGTGGCATACCTCAGTGATCTCGGAGTAACACTGAGATATGGTGGCATACCTCTGTCATTTCTGAGTAACACTGAGATATGGTGGCATACCTCAGTGATCTCCGAGTAACACTGAGATATGGTGGCATACCTCTGTCATCTCTTAGTAACACTGAGATATGGTGGCATACCTCAGTATTATCTCCGTAACACTGAGATATGGCGGCATACATCAGTGATCTCTGAGTAACACTGAGATATAGTGGCATACCTCTGTCATTTCTAAGTAACACTGAGATATAGTGGCATACCTCAGTGATCTCTAAGTAACACTGAGATATGGTGGCATTCCTCTGTCATCTCTGAGTAACACTGAGATATGGTGTCATACCTCTGTAATCTCTGAGAGTAACACTGAGATATGGTGACATACCTCTTTCATCTCTGAGAATAACACTGATACATAGTGGCATACCTCTTTCATCAATGAGAATAACACTAAGATATGGTGGCATACCTCTGTAATCTCTGAGTAACACTGAGATATGGTGGCATACTTCAGTGAACTCTTAGTAACACTGAGATATGTTGGTATACCTCAGTGATATCTGAGTAACACTGAGATATGGAGACATACCTCAGTAATCTCTGAGTAACACTGATATATGGTGGCATACCTCTGTAATCTCTGAGTAACACCTAGATATGGTGGCATACCTCTATCATCTCTGAGTAACACTGAGATATTGTGGCATACCTCTGTCACCTCTGAGAGTAACAGTGAGATATGGTGACATACCTCTGTCACCGCTGAGAGTAACAGTGAGATATGGTGACATACCTCTGTAATCTCTGAGTAACACTGAGATATGGTGGCATACCTTGGTGATCTCTGAGTAACACTGAGATATGGTGACATACCTCTGTCATCTCTGAGTAACACTGAGATACGCTGGAATACCTTGGTTATCTCTGAGTAACACTGAGATATGTTGGCAATTCTCTGTCATCTTTGAGTAACACTGAGATATGGTGACATACCTCTGTCATCTCTGAGTATCCTGAGATATGGTGGCATACCTTTGTCATCTCTGAGTAACACTGAGATATGGTGGCATACCTCAGTGATCTCTGAGTAACATTGAGATATGGCGCATACCTCAGTGATCTCTGAGTAACACTGAGATATGGTGGCATACCTCAGTGATCTCTGAGTAACACTGAGATATGGTGGCATACCTATGTATTCTCTGAGTAACACTGAGATATGGTGGCACACCTCTGTTCTCTCTGAGTAACACTGAGATATGGTGGCATACCTCACTGGTCTCTGAGAAACACTGAGATATGTTGGAATACCTCACTGATCTCTGAGTAACACTGAGATATGTTGACATACCTCTGTAATCTCTGGGTAACACTGAGATATGGTGTTATACCTCTGTCATCTCTGAGTAACACTGAGATATGGCGGCATACCTCAGTAAAATCTGAGTAACACTGAGATATGGTGACATACCTCTGTAATCTCTGGGTAACACTGAGATATGGTGTTATACCTCTGTCATCTCTGAGTAACACTGAGATATGGTGGCATACCTCAGCAATATCTGAGTAACACTGAGATATGGTGGAATACATCAGTGATCTCTGAGTAACACTGAGATATGTTGGCATAACTCTGTCATCTCTGAGAGTAATACTGAGATATGACGACATACCTCTGTCATCTCTGAGTACACTGAGATATGGTGGCATACCTCTGTCATCGCTGAGTGACACTGAAATATGGTGGCATACCTCACTGATCTCTGCGTAACACTGATATATGGTGGCATACCTCTGTAATCTTAGAATAACACTGAGATATGGTGACATACCTATGTAATCTCTGGGTAACACTGAGATATGGTGTTTTACCTCTGTAATCTCTGGGTAACACTGAGATATGGTGTTATACCTCTGTCATCTCTGGGTAACACTGAGATATGGTGTTATACCTCTGTCATCTCTGAGTAACACTGAGATATGGTGGCATACCTCAGCAATATCTGAGTAACACTGAGATATGGTGGAATACATCAGTGATCTCTGAGTAACACTGAGATATGTTGGCATAACTCTGTCATCTCTGAGAGTAATACTGAGATATGACGACATACCTCTGTCATCTCTGAGTACACTGAGATATGGTGGCATACCTCTGTCATCGCTGAGTGACACTGAAATATGGTGGCATACCTCACTGATCTCTGCGTAACACTGATATATGGTGGCATACCTCTGTAATCTTAGAATAACACTGAGATATGGTGACATACCTATGTAATCTCTGGGTAACACTGAGATATGGTGTTTTACCTCTGTCATCTCTGAGAAATACTGAGATTTGGTGGCATACCTCAGTAATATCTGAGTAACACTGAGAAATGGTGGCATACCTCAGTGATCTAGGAGTAACACTGAGATATGGTGGCATACCTCTGTCATTTCTGAGTAACACTGAGATATGGTGGCATACCTCAGTGATCTCCGAGTAACACTGAGATATGTTGGCATACCTCTGTCATCTCTGAGAGTAACACTGATATCTGGTGACATACCTCTTTCATCTCTGAGAATAACACTGATACATAGTGGCATACCTCTTTCATCAATGAGAATAACACTGAGATATGATGGCATACCTCTGTAATCTCTGAGTAACACTGAGATATGGTGGCATACTTCAGTGATCTCTTAGTAACACTGAGAGATGGTGGCATACCTCAGTGATCTCTGAGTAACACTGAGATATGGTGACATACCTCTGTAATCTCTGAGTAACACTGAGATATGGTGGCATACCTCTGTAATCTCTGAGTAACACCTAGATATGGTGGCATACCTCTGTCATCTCTGAGTAACACTGAGATATTGTGGCATACCTCTGTCACCTCTGAGAGTAAAAGTGAGATATGGTGACATACCTCTGTCACCGCTGAGAGTAACAGTGAGATATGGTGACATACCTCTGTAATCTCTGAGTAACACTGAGATATGGTGGCATACCTTGGTGATCTCTGAGTAACACTGAGATATGGTGACATACCTCTGTCATCTCTGAGTAGCAGTGAGATACGCTGGCATACCTTGGTGATCTCTGAGTAACACTGAGATATGTTGGCATAACTCTCTCATCTCTGAGTAACACTGAGATATGGTGACATACCTCTGTCATCTCTGAGTACACTGAGAAATGGTGGCATACCTCGGTCATCTCTGAGTAACACTGAGATATGGTGGCATACCTCAGTGATATCTGAGTAACATTGAGATATGGTGCATACCTCAGTGATCTTTGAGTAACACTGATATATGTTGGCATACCTCTGTCATCTCTGAGAGTAACACTGAGATATGGTGACAAACCTCTGTCATCTCTGAGTAACACTGAGATATGGTGGCATACCTCTGTCATCTCTGAGTAACACTGAGATATGGTGGCATACCTCAGTGATCTCTGAGTAACACTGAGATATGGTGGCATACCTCAGTGATCTCGGAGTAACACTGCGATATGGTGGCATACCTCTGTCATTTCTGAGTAACACTGAGATATGGTGGCATACCTCAATGATCTCCGAGTGACACTGAGATATGGTGGCATACCTCTGTCATCTCTTAGTAACACTGAGATATGGTGGCATACCTCAGTAATATCTGAGTAACACTGAGATATAGTGGCATACCTCAGTGATCTCTGAGTAACACTGAGATATGGTGGCATACATCTGTCATCTCTGAGTAACACAGAGATATGGTGGCATACCTCTGTCATCTCTGAGAGTAACACTGATATCTGGTGACATACCTCTTTCATCTCTGAGAATAACACTGATACATAGTGGCATAACTCTTTCATCAATGAGAATAACACTGAGATATGGTGGCATACCTCTGTAATCTCTGAGTAACACTGAGATATGGTGGCATACCTCTGTAATCTCTGAGTAACACCTAGATATGGTGGCATACCTCTGTCATCTCTGAGTAACAGTGAGATATTGTGGCATACCTCTGTCACCTCTGAGAGTAAAAGTGAGATATGGTGACATACCTCTGTCACCGCTGAGAGTAACAGTGAGATATGGTGACATACCTCTGTAATCTCTGAGTAACACTGAGATATGGTGGCATACCTTGGTGATCTCTGAGTAACACTGAGATATGGTGACATACCTCTGTCATCTCTGAGTAAAAGTGAGATACGCTGGCATACCTTGTCAATATCTGATTAACACTGAGATATGTTGGCATAACTCTCTCATCTCTGAGTAACACTGAGATATGGTGACATACCTCAGTGATCTCTGAGTAACACTGAGATATGGTGACATACCTATGTAATCTCTGGGTAACACTGAGATATGGTGTTTTACCTCTGTCATCTCTGAGAAATACTGAGATTTGGTGGCATACCTCAGTAATATCTGAGTAACACTGAGAAATGGTGGCATACCTCAGTGATCTAGGAGTAACACTGAGATATGGTGGCATACCTCTGTCATTTCTGAGTAACACTGAGATATGGTGGCATACCTCAGTGATCTCCGAGTAACACTGAGATATGTTGGCATACCTCTGTCATCTCTGAGAGTAACACTGATATCTGGTGACATACCTCTTTCATCTCTGAGAATAACACTTATACATAGTGGCATACCTCTTTCATCAATGAGAATAACACTGAGATATGATGGCATACCTCTGTAATCTCTGAGTAACACTGAGATATGGTGACATACCTCTGTAATCTCTGAGTAACACTGAGATATGGTGGCATACCTCTGTAATCTCTGAGTAACACCTAGATATGGTGGCATACCTCTGTCATCTCTGAGTAACACTGAGATATTGTGGCATACCTCTGTCACCTCTGAGAGTAAAAGTGAGATATGGTGACATACCTCTGTAATCTCTGAGTAACACTGAGATATGGTGGCATACCTCTGTCATCTCTGAGTAACACTGAGATATGGTGGCATACCTCAGTGATCTCTGAGTAACACTGAGATATGGTGGCATACCTCAGTGATCTCGGAGTAACACTGCGATATGGTGGCATACCTCTGTCATTTCTGAGTAACACTGAGATATGGTGGCATACCTCAGTGATCTCCGAGTGACACTGAGATATGGTGGCATACCTCTGTCATCTCTTAGTAACACTGAGATATGGTGGCATACCTCAGTAATATCTGAGTACCACTGAGATATGGTGGCATACATCAGTGATCTCTGAGTAACACTGAGATATGGTGGCATACCTCTGTCATTTCTGAGTAACACTGAGATATAGTGGCATACCTCAGTGATCTCTGAGTAACACTGAGATATGGTGGCATACATCTGTCATCTCTGAGTAACACAGAGATATGGTGGCATACCTCTGTCATCTCTGAGAGTAACACTGATATCTGGTGACATACCTCTTTCATCTCTGAGAACAACACTGATACATAGTGGCATAACTCTTTCATCAATGAGAATAACACTGAGATATGATGGCATACCTCTGTAATCTCTGAGTAACACTGAGATATGGTGGCATACTTCAGTGATCTCTTAGTAACACTGAGATATGGTGGCATACCTCAGTGATCTCTGAGTAACACTGAGATATGGTGAAATACCTCTGTAATCTCTGAGTAACACTGAGATATGGTGGCATACCTCTGTAATCTCTGAGTAACACCTAGATATGGTGGCATACCTCATTCATCTCTGAGTAACAGTGAGATATTGTGGCATACCTCTGTCACCTCTGAGAGTAAAAGTGAGATATGGTGACATACCTCTGTCACCGCTGAGAGTAACAGTGAGATATGGTGACATACCTCTGTAATCTCTGAGTAACACTGAGATATGGTGGCATACCTTGGTGATCTCTGAGTAACACTGAGATATGGTGACATACCTCTGTCATCTCTGAGTAACAGTGAGATACGCTGGCATACCTTGTCGATATCTGATTAACACTGAGATATGTTGGCATAACTCTCTCATCTCTGAGTAACACTGAGATATGGTGACATACCTCTGTCATCTCTGAGTACACTGAGAAATGGTGGCATACCTCGGTCATCTCTGAGTAACACTGAGATATGGTGGCATACCTCAGTGATCTCTGAGTAACATTGAGATATGGTGCATACCTCAGTGATCTTTGAGTAACACTGATATATGTTGGCATACCTCTGTCATCTCTGAGAGTAACACTGAGATATGGTGACATACCTCTGTCGTCTCTGAGTAACACTGAGATATGGTGGCATACCTTTGTCATCTCTGAGTAACACTGAGATATGGTGGCATACCTCAGTGATCTCTGAGTAACACTGAGATATGGTGTCATACCTCAGTGATCTCGGAGTAACACTGAGATATGGTGGCATACCTCTGTCATTTCTGAGTAACACTGAGATATGGTGGCATACCTCAGTGATCTCCGAGTAACACTGAGATATGGTGGCATACCTCTGTCATCTCTTAGTAACACTGAGATATGGTGGCATACCTCAGTAATATCTAAGTAACACTGAGATATGGCGGCATACATCAGTGATCTCTGAGTAACACTGAGATATAGTGGCATACCTCTGTCATTTCTGAGTAACACTGAGATATAGTGCCATACCTCAGTGATCTCTAAGTAACACTGAGATATGGTGGCATTCCTCTGTCATCTCTGAGTAACACTGAGATATGGTGTCATACCTCTGTAATCTCTGAGAGTAACACTGAGATATGGTGACATACCTCTGTAATCTCTGGGTAACACTGAGATATGGTGTTATACCTCTGTCATCTCTGAGTAACACTGAGATATGGTGGCATACCTCAGCAATATCTGAGTAACACTGAGATATGGTGGAATACATCAGTGATCTCTGAGTAACACTGAGATATGGTGGCATAACTCTGTCATCTCTGAGAGTAATACTGAGATATGACGACATACCTCTGTCATCTCTGAGTACACTGAGATATGGTGGCATACCTCTGTCATCGCTGAGTGACACTGAAATATGGTGGCATACCTCACTGATCTCTGCGTAACACTGATATATGGTGGCATACCTCTGTAATCTTAGAATAACACTGAGATATGGTGACATACCTATGTAATCTCTGGGTAACACTGAGATATAGTGTTTTACCTCTGTCATCTCTGAGAAATACTGAGATTTGGTGGCATACCTCAGTAATATCTGAGTAACACTGAGAAATGGTGGCATACCTCAGTGATCTAGGAGTAACACTGAGATATGGTGGCATACCTCTGTCATTTCTGAGTAACACTGAGATATGGTGGCATACCTCAGTGATCTCCGAGTAACACTGAGATATGTTGGCATACCTCTGTCATCTCTGAGAGTAACACTGATATCTGGTGACATACCTCTTTCATCTCTGAGAATAACACTGATACATAGTGGCATACCTCTTTCATCAATGAGAATAACACTGAGATATGATGGCATACCTCTGTAATCTCTGAGTAACACTGAGATATGGTGGCATACTTCAGTGATCTCTTAGTAACACTGAGAGATGGTGGCATACCTCAGTGATCTCTGAGTAACACTGAGATATGGTGACATACCTCTGTAATCTCTGAGTAACACTGAGATATGGTGGCATACCTCTGTAATCTCTGAGTAACACCTAGATATGGTGGCATACCTCTGTCATCTCTGAGTAACACTGAGATATTGTGGCATACCTCTGTCACCTCTGAGAGTAAAAGTGAGATATGGTGACATACCTCTGTCACCGCTGAGAGTAACAGTGAGATATGGTGACATACCTCTGTAATCTCTGAGTAACACTGAGATATGGTGGCATACCTTGGTGATCTCTGAGTAACACTGAGATATGGTGACATACCTCTGTCATCTCTGAGTAGCAGTGAGATACGCTGGCATACCTTGGTGATCTCTGAGTAACACTGAGATATGTTGGCATAACTCTCTCATCTCTGAGTAACACTGAGATATGGTGACATACCTCTGTCATCTCTGAGTACACTGAGAAATGGTGGCATACCTCGGTCATCTCTGAGTAACACTGAGATATGGTGGCATACCTCAGTGATATCTGAGTAACATTGAGATATGGTGCATACCTCAGTGATCTTTGAGTAACACTGATATATGTTGGCATTCCTCTGTCATCTCTGAGAGTAACACTGAGATATGGTGACATACCTCTGTCATCTCTGAGTAACACTGAGATATGGTGGCATACCTCAGTGATCTCTGAGTAACACTGAGATATGGTGGCATACCTCAGTGATCTCGGAGTAACAATGCGATATGGTGGCATACCTCTGTCATTTCTGAGTAACACTGAGATATGGTGGCATACCTCAGTGATCTCCGAGTGACACTGAGATATGGTGGCATACATCTGTCATCTCTGAGTAACACAGAGATATGGTGGCATACCTCTGTCATCTCTGAGAGTAACACTGATATCTGGTGACATACCTCTTTCATCTCTGAGAATAACACTGATACATAGTGGCATACCTCTTTCATCAATGAGAATAACACTGAGATATGATGGCATACCTCTGTAATCTCTGAGTAACACTGAGATATGGTGGCATACTTCAGTGATCTCTTAGTAACACTGAGATATGGTGGCATACCTCAGTGATCTCTGAGTAACACTGAGATATGGTGACATACCTCTGTAATCTCTGAGTAACACTGAGATATGGTGGCATACCTCTGTAATCTCTGAGTAACACCTAGATATGGTGGCATACCTCTGTCATCTCTGAGTAACAGTGAGATATTGTGGCATACCTCTGTCACCTCTGAGAGTAAAAGTGAGATATGGTGACATACCTCTGTCACCGCTGAGAGTAACAGTGAGATATGGTGACATACCTCTGTAATCTCTGAGTAACACTGAGATATGGTGGCATACCTTGGTGATCTCTGAGTAACACTGAGATATGTTGACATACCTCTGTCATCTCTGAGTAACACTGAGATACGCTGGCATACCTTGGTGATCTCTGAGTAACACTGAGATGTGTTGAAATACCTCTGTCATCTCTGAGTACACTGAGAAATGGTGGCATATCTCGGTCATCTCTGAGTAACACTGAGAAATGGTGACATACCTCTGTCGTCTCTGAGTAACACTGAGACATGGTGGCATACCTCTGTCATCTCTGAGTAACACTGAGATATGGTGGCATACCTCAGTGATCTCTGAGTAACAT
Organism: Salvelinus fontinalis; assembly: GCF_029448725.1. NCBI lineage: Eukaryota > Metazoa > Chordata > Actinopteri > Salmoniformes > Salmonidae > Salvelinus > Salvelinus fontinalis. Next base: position 31,747,200 of record NC_074695.1, read on the forward strand.
TGAGATATGGCGCATACCTCAGTGATCTCTGAGTAACACTGAGATATGGTGGCATACCTCAGTGATCTCGGAGTAACACTGAGATATGGTGGCATACCTCTGTCATTTCTGAGTAACACTGAGATATGGTGGCATACCTCAGTGATCTCCGAGTAACACTGAGATATGGTGGCATACCTCAGTGATCTCGGAGTAACACTGAGATATGGTGGCATACCTCTGTCATTTCTGAGTAACACTGAGATATGATGGCATACCTCTGTAATCTCTGAGTAACACTGAGATATGGTGGCATACTTCAGTGATCTCTTAGTAACACTGAGATATGGTGGCATACCTCAGTGATCTCTGAGTAACACTGAGATATGGTGACATACCTCTGTAATCTCTGAGTAACACTGAGATATGGTGGCATACCTCTGTAATCTCTGAGTAACACCTAGATATGGAGGCATACCTCTGTCATCTCTGAGTAACAGTGAGATATTGTGGCATACGTCTGTCACCTCTGAGAGTAAAAGTGAGATATGGTGACATACCTCTGTCACCGCTGAGAGTAACAGTGAGATATGGTGACATACCTCTGTAATCTCTGAGTAACACTGAGATATGGTGGCATACCTTGGTGATCTCTGAGTAACACTGAGATATGTTGACATACCTCTGTCATCTCTGAGTAACACTGAGATACGCTGGCATACCTTGGTGATCTCTGAGTAACACTGAGATGTGTTGAAATACCTCTGTCATCTCTGAGTACACTGAGAAATGGTGGCATATCTCGGTCATCTCTGAGTAACACTGAGAAATGGTGACATACCTCTGTCGTCTCTGAGTAACACTGAGACATGGTGGCATACCTCTGTCATCTCTGAGTAACACTGAGATATGGTGGCATACCTCAGTGATCTCTGAGTAACATTGAGATATGGCGCATACCTCAGTGATCTCTGAGTAACACTGAGATATGGTGGCATACCTCAGTGATCTCGGAGTAACACTGAGATATGGTGGCATACCTCTGTCATTTCTGAGTAACACTGAGATATGGTGGCATACCTCAGTGATCTCCGAGTAACACTGAGATATGGTGGCATACCTCTGTCATCTCTGAGTAACACTGAGATATGGTGGCATACCTCAGTGATCTCTGAGTAACACTGAGATATGGTGGCATACCTCAGTGATCTCCGAGTAACACTGAGATATGGTGGCATACCTCTGTCATCTCTGAGTAACACTGAGATTTGGTGGCATACCTCAGTGATCTCTGAGTAACACTGAGATATGTTGGCATACCTCTGTCATCTCTGAGAGTAACACTGAGATATGGTGACATACCTCGGTCAACTCTGAGTAAACTGAGATATGGTGGCATACCTCTGTCATCTCTGAGTAACACTGAGATATGGTGGCATACCTCAGTGATCTCTGAGTAACACTGAGATATGGTGTTATACCTCTGTCATCTCTGAGTAATACTGAGATTTGGTGGCATACCTCAGTAATATCTGAGTAACACTGAGACATGGTGGCATACCTCAGTGATCTCGGAGTAACGCTGAGACATGGTGGCATACCTCTGTCATTTCTGAGTAACACTGAGATATGGTGGCATACCTCAGTGATCTCCGAGTAACACTGAGATATGGTGGCATACCTCTGTCATCTCTGAGTAACACTGAGATTTGGTGGCATACCTCAGTGATCTCTGAGTAACACTGAGATATGTTGGCATACCTCTGTCATCTCTGAGAGTAACACTGAGATATGGTGACATACCTCTTTCATCTCTGAGTAAACTGAGATATGGTGGCATACCTCTGTCATCTCTGAGTAACACTGAGATATGGTGGCATACCTCAGTGATCTCTGAGTAACATTGAGATATGGTGCATACCTCAGTGATCTTTGAGTAACACTGAGATATTTTGGCATACCTCTGTCATCTCTCAGAGTAACACTGAGATATGGTGACATACCTCTGTCATCTCTGAGTAACACTGAGATATGGTGGCATACCTCTGTCAACTCTGAGTAACACTGAGATAAGGTGTTATACCTCTGCCATCTCTGAGTAACACTGAGATATGGTGGCATACCTCAGTAATATCTGAGTAACACTGAGATATGGTGGCATACCTTGGTGATCTCTGAGTAACACTGAGATATGGTGACATACCTCTGTCATCTCTGAGTAACACTGAGATACGCTGGCATACCTTGGTGATCTCTGAGTAACACTGAGATATGTTGGCATAACTCTGTCATCTCTGAGTAACACTGAGATATGGTGACATACCTCTGTCATCTCTGAGTATACTGAGAAATGGTGGCATACCTCGGTCATCTCTGAGTAACACTGAGATATGGTGGCATACCTCAGGGATCTCTGAGTAACATTGAGATATGGTGCATACCTCAGTGATCTTTGAGTAACACTGATATATGTTGGCATACCTCTGTCATCTCTGAGAGTAACACTGAGATATGGTGACATACCTCTGTCATCTCTGAGTAACACTGAGATATGGTGGCATACCTTTGTCATCTCTGAGTAACACTGAGATATGGTGGCATACCTCAGTGATCTCTGAGTAACATTGAGATATGGCGCATACCTCAGTGATCTCTGAGTAACACTGAGATATGGTGGCATACCTCAGTGATCTCTGAGTAACACTGAGATATGGTGGCACACCTATGTATTCTCTGAGTAACACTGAGATATGGTGGCATACCTCTGTCCTCTCTGAGTAACACTGAGATATGGTGGCATACCTCACTGGTCTCTGAGTAAAACTGAGATATGTTGGAATACCTCACTGATCTCTGAGTAACACTGAGATATGTTGACATACCTCTGTAATCTCTGGGTAACACTGAGAAATGGTGTTATACCTCTGTCATCTCTGAGTAACACTGAGATATGGTGGCATACCTCAGTAATATCTGAGTAACACTGAGATATGGTGACATACCTCTGTAATCTCTGGGTAACACTGAGATATGGTGTTATACCTCTGTCATCTCTGAGTAACACTGAGATATGGTGGCATACCTCAGCAATATCTGAGTAACACTGAGATATGGTTGGAATACATCAGTGATCTCTGAGTAACACTGAGATATGGTGGCATAACTCTGTCATCTCTGAGAGTAATACTGAGATATGACGACATACCTCTGTCATCTCTGAGTACACTGAGATATGGTGGCATATATCTGTCATCGCTGAGTGACACTGAAATATGGTGGCATACCTCACTGATCTCTGCGTAACACTGATATATGGTGGCATACCTCTGTAATCTTAAAATAACACTGAGATATGGTGACACACCTATGTAATCTCTGGGAAACACTGAGATATGGTGTTTTACCTCTGTCATCTCTGAGAAATACTGAGATTTGGTGGCATACCTCAGTAATATCTGAGCAACACTGAGAAATGGTGGAATACCTCAGTGATCTCGGAGTAACACTGAGATATGGTGGCATACCTCTGTCATTTCTGAGTAACACTGAGATATGGTGGCATACCTCAGTGATCTCCGAGTAACACAGAGATATGGTGGCATACCTCTGTCATCTCTGAGTTACACTGAGATTTGGTGGCATACCTCAGTAATCTCTGAGTAACACTGAGATATGTTGGCATACCTCTGTCATCTCTGAGAGTAACACTGAGATATGAAGACATACCTCTGTCATCTCTGAGTACACTGAGATATGGTGATATACCTCTGTCATCTCTGAGTAACACTGAGATATGGTGGCATACCTCAGTAATATCTGAGTAACACTGAGATATGGTGGCATACATCAGTGATCTCTGAGTAACACTGAGATATGGTGGCATACCTCAGTGATTTCCGAGTAACACTGAGATATGGTGGCATACCTCTGTCATCTCTGAGTAACACTGAGATATGGTGGCATACCTCAGTGATCTCTGAGTAACACTGAGATATGGTGGCATACCTCAGTGATCTCCGAGTAACACTGAGATATGGTGGCATACCTCTGTCATCTCTGAGTAACACTGAGATTTGGTGGCATACCTCAGTGACCTCTGAGTAACACTGAGATATGTTGGCATACCTCTGTCATCTCTGAGAGTAACACTGAGATATGGTGACATACCTCGGTCAACTCTGAGTACACTGAGATATGGTGGCATACCTCTGTCATCTCTGAGTAACACTGAGATATGGTGGCATACCTCAGTGATCTCTGAGTAACACTGAGATATGGTGTTATACCTCTGTCATCTCTGAGTAATACTGAGATTTGGTGGCATACCTCAGTAATATCTGAGTAACACTGAGACATGGTGGCATACCTCAGTGATCTCGGAGTAACACTGAGACATGGTGGCATACCTCTGTCATTTCTGAGTAACACTGAGATATGGTGGCATACCTCGGTGATCTCCGCGTAACACTGAGATATGGTGGCATACCTCTGTCATCTCTGAGTAACACTGAGATTTGGTGGCATACCTCAGTGATCTCTGAGTAACACTGAGATATGTTGGCATAGCTCTGTCATCTCTGAGAGTAACACTGAGATATGGTGACATACCTCTGTCATCTCTGAGTAAACTGAGATATGGTGGCATACCTCTGTCATCTCTGAGTAACACTGAGATATGGTGGCATACCTCAGTGATCTCTGAGTAACATTGAGATATGGTGCATACCTCAGTGATCTTTGAGTAACACTGAGATATTTTGGCATACCTCTGTCATCTCTCAGAGTAACACTGAGATATGGTGACATACCTCTGTCATCTCTGAGTAACACTGAGATATGGTGGCATACCTCTGTCAACTCTGAGTAACACTGAGATAAGGTGTTATACCTCTGCCATCTCTGAGTAACACTGAGATATGGTGGCATACCTCAGTAATATCTGAGTAACACTGAGATATGGTGGCATACCTTGGTGATCTCTGAGTAACACTGAGATATGGTGACATACCTCTGTCATCTCTGAGTAACACTGAGATACGCTGGCATACCTTGGTGATCTCTGAGTAACACTGAGATATGTTGGCATAACTCTGTCATCTCTGAGTAACACTGAGATATGGTGACATACCTCTGTCATCTCTGAGTATACTGAGAAATGGTGGCATACCTCGGTCATCTCTGAGTAACACTGAGATATGGTGGCATACCTCAGTGATCTCTGAGTAACATTGAGATATGGTGCATACCTCAGTGATCTTTGAGTAACACTGAGATATGTTGGCATACCTCTGTCATCTCTGAGAGTAACACTGAGATATGGTGACATACCTCTGTCATCTCTGAGTAACACTGAGATATGGTGGCATACCTTTGTCATCTCTGAGTAACACTGAGATATGGTGGCATACCTCAGTGATCTCTGAGTAACATTGAGATATGGCGCATACCTCAGTGATCTCTGAGTAACACTGAGATATGGTGGCATACCTCAGTGATCTCTGAGTAACACTGAGATATGGTGGCACACCTATGTATTCTCTGAGTAACACTGAGATATGGTGGCATACCTCTGTCCTCTCTGAGTAACACTGAGATATGGTGGCATACCTCACTGGTCTCTGAGTAACACTGAGATATGTTGGAATACCTCACTGATCTCTGAGTAGCACTGAGATATGTTGACATACCTCTGTAATCTCTGGGTAACACTGAGAAATGGTGTTATACCTCTGTCATCTCTGAGTAACACTGAGATATGGTGGCATACCTCAGTAATATCTGAGTAACACTGAGACATTGTGACATACCTCTGTAATCTCTGGGTAACACTGAGATATGGTGTTATACCTCTGTCATCTCTGAGTAACACTGAGATATGGTGGCATACCTCAGCAATATCTGAGTAACACTGAGATATGGTTGGAATACATCAGTGATCTCTGAGTAACACTGAGATATGTTGGCATAACTCTGTCATCTCTGAGAGTAAAACTGAGATATGACGACATACCTCTGTCATCTCTGAGTACACTGAGATATGGTGGCATATATCTGTCATCGCTGAGTGACACTGAAATATGGTGGCATACCTCACTGATCTCTGCATAACAATGATATATGGTGGCATACCTCTGTAATCTTAAAATAACACTGAGATATGGTGACACACCTATGTAATCTCTGGGAAACACTGAGATATGGTGTTTTACCTCTGTCATCTCGGAGTAACACTGAGATATGGTGGCATACCTCTGTCATTTCTGAGTAACACTGAGATATGGTGGCATACCTCAGTGATCTCCGAGTAACACTGAGATATGGTGGCATACCTCTGTAATCTCTGAGTAACACCTAGATATGGTGGCATACCTCAGTAATCTCTGAGTAACACTCAGATATGTTGGCATACCTCTGTCATCTCTGAGAGTAACACTGAGATATGAAGACATACCTCTGTCATCTCTGAGTACACTGAGATATGGTGATATACCTCTGTCATCTCTGAGTAACACTGAGATATGGTGGCATACCTCAGTAATATCTGAGTAACACTGAGATATGGTGGCATACATCAGTGATCTCTGAGTAACACTGAGATATGGTGGCATACCTCAGTGATGTCTGAGTAACACTGAGATATGGTGACATACCTCTGTAATCTCTGAGTAACACTGAGATATGGTGGCATACCTCTGTAATCTCTGAGTAACACCTAGATATGGTGGCATACCTCTGTCATCTCTGAGTAACACTGAGATATTGTGGCATACCTCTGTCACCTCTGAGAGTAAAAGTGAGATATGGTGACATACCTTTGTCACCGCTGAGAGTAACAGTGAGATATGGTGACATACCTCTGTAATCTCTGAGTAACACTGAGATATGGTGGCATACCTTGGTGATCTCTGAGTAACACTGAGATATGGTGACATACCTCTGTCATCTCTGAGTAACACTGAGATACGCTGGCATACCTTGGTGATCTCTGAGTAACACTGAGATATGTTGGCATAACTCTCTCCTCTCTGAGTAACACTGAGATATGGTGACATACCTCTGTCATCTCTGAGTACACTGAGAAATGGTGGCATACCTCGGTCATCTCTGAGTAACACTGAGATATGGTGGCATACCTCAGTGATCTCTGAGTAACATTGAAATATGGTGCATACCTCAGTGATCTTTGAGTAACACTGATATATGTTGGCATACCTCTGTCATCTCTGAGAGTAACACTGAGATATGGTGACATACCTCTGTCGTCTCTGAGTAACACTGAGATATGGTGGCATACCTCTGTAATCTATGGGTAACACTGAGATATGGTGTTATACCTCTGTCATCTCTGAGTAACACTGAGATATGGTGACATACCTCTGTCATCTCTGAGTAACACTGAGATATGGTGGCATACCTCTGTCATCTCTGAGTAACACTGAGATATGTTGGCATACCTCTGTCATCTCTGAGAGTAACACTGAGATATGGTGACATACCTCTGTCATCTCTGAGTACACTGAGAAATGGTGGCATACCTCGGTCATCTCTGAGTAACAGTGAGATATGGTGGCATACCTCAGTGATCTCTGAGTAACATTGAGATATGGTGTATACCTCAGTGATCTCTGAGTAACACTGAGATATGGTGGCATACCTCTGTCATCTCTGAGTAACACGGAGATATGGTGGCATACCTCAGTAATATCTGAGTAACACTGAGATATGGTGACATACCTCTGTAATCTCTGGGTGAAACTGAGATATGGTGTTATACCTCTGTCATCTCTGAGTAACACTGAGATATGGTGGCATACCTCAGTAATATCTGAGTAACACTGAGATATGGTGGCATACATCAGTGATCTCTGAGTAACACTGAGATATGGTGGCATACCTCTGTCATTTCTGAGTAACACTGAGATATAGTGGCATACCTCAGTGATCTCTGAGTAACACTGAGATATGGTGGCATACATCTGTCATCTCTGAGTAACACAGAGATATGGTGGCATACCTCTGTCATCTCTGAGAGTAACACTGATATCTGGTGACATACCTCTTTCCTCTCTGAGAATAACACTGATACATAGTGGCATACCTCTTTCATCAATGAGAATAACACTGAGATATGGTGGCATACTTCAGTGATCTCTTAGTAACACTGAGATATGGTGGCATACCTCAGTGATGTCTGAGTAACACTGAGATATGGTGACATACCTCTGTAATCTCTGAGTAACACTGAGATATGGTGGCATACCTCTGTAATCTCTGAGTAACACCTAGATATGGTGGCATACCTCTGTCATCTCTGAGTAACAGTGAGATATTGTGGCATACCTCTGTCACCGCTGAGAGTAACAGTGAGATATGGTGACATACCTCTGTCATCTCTGAGATTAACACTGAGATATGGTGACATACCTCTGTCATCTCTGAGTATACTGAGATATGGTGGCATACCTCTGTCATCTCTGAGTAACACTGAGATATGGTGGCATACCTCAGTGATCTCTGAGTAACATTGAGATATGGTGCATACCTCAGTGATCTTTGAGTAACACTGAGATATTTTGGCATAACTCTGTCATCTCTCAGAGTAACACTGAGATATGGTGATATACCTCTGTCATCTCTGAGTAACACTGAGATATGTTGGCATACCTCTGTCATCTCTGAGTAACACTGAGATAAGGTGTTATACCTCTGCCATCTCTGAGTAACACTGAGATATGGTGGCATACCTCAGTAATATCTGAGTAACACTGAGCTATGGTGGCATACCTTGGTGATCTCTGAGTAACACTGAGATATGGTGACATACCTCTGTCATCTCTGAGTAACACTGAGATACGCTGGCATACCTTGGTGATCTCTGAGTAACACTGAGATATGTTGGCATAACTCTGTCATCTCTGAGTAACACTGAGATATGGTGACATACCTCTGTCATCTCTGAGTATACTGAGAAATGGTGGCATACCTCGGTCATCTCTGAGTAACACTGAGATATGGTGGCATACCTCAGTGATCTCTGAGTAACATTGAGATATGGTGCATACCTCAGTGATCTTTGAGTAACACTGAGATATGTTGGCATACCTCTGTCATCTCTGAGAGTAACACTGAGATATGGTGACATACCTCTGTCATCTCTGAGTAACACTGAGATATGGTGGCATACCTTTGTCATCTCTGAGTAACACTGAGATATGGTGGCATACCTCAGTGATCTCTGGGTAACATTGAGATATGGCGCATACCTCAGTGATCTCTGAGTAACACTGAGATACGGTGGCATACCTCAGTGATCTCTGAGTAACACTGAGATATGGTGGCACACCTCTGTATTCTCTGAGTAACACTGAGATATGTTGGCATACCTCTGTCCTCTCTGAGTAACACTGAGATATGGTGGCATACCTCACTGGTCTCTGAGTAACACTGAGATATGTTGGAATACCTCACTGATCTCTGAGTAACACTGAGATATGTTGACATACCTCTGTAATCTCTGGGTAACACTGAGAAATGGTGTTATACCTCTGTCATCTCTGAGTAACACTGAGATATGGTGGCATACCTCAGTAATATCTGAGTAACACTGAGATATGGTGACATACCTCTGTAATCTCTGGGTAACACTGAGATATGGTGTTATACCTCTGTCATCTCTGAGTAACACTGAGATATGGTGGCATACCTCAGCAATATCTGAGTAACACTGAGATATGGTGGAATACATCAGTGATCTCTGAGTAACACTGAGATATGTTGGCATAACTCTGTCATCTCTGAGAGTAATACTGAGATATGACGACATACCTCTGTCATCTCTGAGTACACTGAGATATGGTGGCATACATCTGTCATCGCTGAGTGACACTGAAATATGGTGGCATACCTCACTGATCTCTGCGTAACACTGATATATGGTGGCATACCTCTGTAATCTTAAAATAACACTGAGATATGGTGACACACCTATGTAATCTCTGGGAAACACTGAGATATGGTGACATACCTCTGTCATCTCTGAGTAACACTGAGATATGGTGGCATACCTCTGTCATCTCTGAGTAACACTGAGATATGTTGGCATACCTCTGTCATCTCTGAGAGTAACACTGAGATATGGTGACATACCTCTGTCATCTCTGAGTACACTGAGAAATGGTGGCATACCTCGGTCATCTCTGAGTAACAGTGAGATATGGTGGCATACCTCAGTGATCTCTGAGTAACATTGAGATATGGTGTATACCTCAGTGATCTCTGAGTAACACTGAGATATGGTGGCATACCTCTGTCATCTCTGAGTAACACGGAGATATGGTGGCATACCTCAGTAATATCTGAGTAACACTGAGATATGGTGACATACCTCTGTAATCTCTGGGTGAAACTGAGATATGGTGTTATACCTCTGTCATCTCTGAGTAACACTGAGATATGGTGGCATACCTCAGTAATATCTGAGTAACACTGAGATATGGTGGCATACATCAGTGATCTCTGAGTAACACTGAGATATGGTGGCATACCTCTGTCATTTCTGAGTAACACTGAGATATAGTGGCATACCTCAGTGATCTCTGAGTAACACTGAGATATGGTGGCATACATCTGTCATCTCTGAGTAACACAGAGATATGGTGGCATACCTCTGTCATCTCTGAGAGTAACACTGATATCTGGTGACATACCTCTTTCCTCTCTGAGAATAACACTGATACATAGTGGCATACCTCTTTCATCAATGAGAATAACACTGAGATATGGTGGCATACTTCAGTGATCTCTTAGTAACACTGAGATATGGTGGCATACCTCAGTGATGTCTGAGTAACACTGAGATATGGTGACATACCTCTGTAATCTCTGAGTAACACTGAGATATGGTGGCATACCTCTGTAATCTCTGAGTAACACCTAGATATGGTGGCATACCTCTGTCATCTCTGAGTAACAGTGAGATATTGTGGCATACCTCTGTCACCGCTGAGAGTAACAGTGAGATATGGTGACATACCTCTGTCATCTCTGAGATTAACACTGAGATATGGTGACATACCTCTGTCATCTCTGAGTATACTGAGATATGGTGGCATACCTCTGTCATCTCTGAGTAACACTGAGATATGGTGGCATACCTCAGTGATCTCTGAGTAACATTGAGATATGGTGCATACCTCAGTGATCTTTGAGTAACACTGAGATATTTTGGCATAACTCTGTCATCTCTCAGAGTAACACTGAGATATGGTGATATACCTCTGTCATCTCTGAGTAACACTGAGATATGTTGGCATACCTCTGTCATCTCTGAGTAACACTGAGATAAGGTGTTATACCTCTGCCATCTCTGAGTAACACTGAGATATGGTGGCATACCTCAGTAATATCTGAGTAACACTGAGCTATGGTGGCATACCTTGGTGATCTCTGAGTAACACTGAGATATGGTGACATACCTCTGTCATCTCTGAGTAACACTGAGATACGCTGGCATACCTTGGTGATCTCTGAGTAACACTGAGATATGTTGGCATAACTCTGTCATCTCTGAGTAACACTGAGATATGGTGACATACCTCTGTCATCTCTGAGTATACTGAGAAATGGTGGCATACCTCGGTCATCTCTGAGTAACACTGAGATATGGTGGCATACCTCAGTGATCTCTGAGTAACATTGAGATATGGTGCATACCTCAGTGATCTTTGAGTAACACTGAGATATGTTGGCATACCTCTGTCATCTCTGAGAGTAACACTGAGATATGGTGACATACCTCTGTCATCTCTGAGTAACACTGAGATATGGTGGCATACCTTTGTCATCTCTGAGTAACACTGAGATATGGTGGCATACCTCAGTGATCTCTGGGTAACATTGAGATATGGCGCATACCTCAGTGATCTCTGAGTAACACTGAGATACGGTGGCATACCTCAGTGATCTCTGAGTAACACTGAGATATGGTGGCACACCTCTGTATTCTCTGAGTAACACTGAGATATGTTGGCATACCTCTGTCCTCTCTGAGTAACACTGAGATATGGTGGCATACCTCACTGGTCTCTGAGTAACACTGAGATATGTTGGAATACCTCACTGATCTCTGAGTAACACTGAGATATGTTGACATACCTCTGTAATCTCTGGGTAACACTGAGAAATGGTGTTATACCTCTGTCATCTCTGAGTAACACTGAGATATGGTGGCATACCTCAGTAATATCTGAGTAACACTGAGATATGGTGACATACCTCTGTAATCTCTGGGTAACACTGAGATATGGTGTTATACCTCTGTCATCTCTGAGTAACACTGAGATATGGTGGCATACCTCAGCAATATCTGAGTAACACTGAGATATGGTGGAATACATCAGTGATCTCTGAGTAACACTGAGATATGTTGGCATAACTCTGTCATCTCTGAGAGTAATACTGAGATATGACGACATACCTCTGTCATCTCTGAGTACACTGAGATATGGTGGCATACATCTGTCATCGCTGAGTGACACTGAAATATGGTGGCATACCTCACTGATCTCTGCGTAACACTGATATATGGTGGCATACCTCTGTAATCTTAAAATAACACTGAGATATGGTGACACACCTATGTAATCTCTGGGAAACACTGAGATATGGTGTTTTACCTCTGTCATCTCTGAGAAATACTGAGATTTGGTGGCATACCTCAGTAATATCTGAGTAACACTGAGAAATGGTGGCATACCTCAGTGATCTCGGAGTAACACTGAGATATGGTGGCATACCTCTGTCATTTCTGAGTAACACTGAGATATGGTGGCATACCTCAGTGATCTCCGAGTAACACAGAGATATGGTGGCATACCTCTGTCATCTCTGAGTTACACTGAGATTTGGTGGCATACCTCAGTAATCTCTGAGTAACACTGAGATATGTTGGCATACCTCTGTCATCTCTGAGAGTAACACTGAGATATGAAGACATACCTCTGTAATCTCTGAGTAACACTGAGCTATGGTGGCATACCTTGGTGATCTCTGAGTAACACTGAGATATGGTGACATACCTCTGTCATCTCTGAGTAACACTGAGATACGCTGGCATACCTTGGTGATCTCTGAGTAACACTGAGATATGTTGGCATAACTCTGTCATCTCTGAGTAACACTGAGATATGGTGACATACCTCTGTCATCTCTGAGTATACTGAGAAATGGTGGCATACCTCGGTCATCTCTGAGTAACACTGAGATATGGTGGCATACCTCAGTGATCTCTGAGTAACATTGAGATATGGTGCATACCTCAGTGATCTTTGAGTAACACTGAGATATGTTGGCATACCTCTGTCATCTCTGAGAGTAACACTGAGATATGGTGACATACCTCTGTCATCTCTGAGTAACACTGAGATATGGTGGCATACCTTTGTCATCTCTGAGTAACACTGAGATATGGTGGCATACCTCAGTGATCTCTGGGTAACATTGAGATATGGCGCATACCTCAGTGATCTCTGAGTAACACTGAGATACGGTGGCATACCTCAGTGATCTCTGAGTAACACTGAGATATGGTGGCACACCTCTGTATTCTCTGAGTAACACTGAGATATGTTGGCATACCTCTGTCCTCTCTGAGTAACACTGAGATATGGTGGCATACCTCACTGGTCTCTGAGTAACACTGAGATATGTTGGAATACCTCACTGATCTCTGAGTAACACTGAGATATGTTGACATACCTCTGTAATCTCTGGGTAACACTGAGAAATGGTGTTATACCTCTGTCATCTCTGAGTAACACTGAGATATGGTGGCATACCTCAGTAATATCTGAGTAACACTGAGATATGGTGACATACCTCTGTAATCTCTGGGTAACACTGAGATATGGTGTTATACCTCTGTCATCTCTGAGTAACACTGAGATATGGTGGCATACCTCAGCAATATCTGAGTAACACTGAGATATGGTGGAATACATCAGTGATCTCTGAGTAACACTGAGATATGTTGGCATAACTCTGTCATCTCTGAGAGTAATACTGAGATATGACGACATACCTCTGTCATCTCTGAGTACACTGAGATATGGTGGCATACATCTGTCATCGCTGAGTGACACTGAAATATGGTGGCATACCTCACTGATCTCTGCGTAACACTGATATATGGTGGCATACCTCTGTAATCTTAAAATAACACTGAGATATGGTGACACACCTATGTAATCTCTGGGAAACACTGAGATATGGTGTTTTACCTCTGTCATCTCTGAGAAATACTGAGATTTGGTGGCATACCTCAGTAATATCTGAGTAACACTGAGAAATGGTGGCATACCTCAGTGATCTCGGAGTAACACTGAGATATGGTGGCATACCTCTGTCATTTCTGAGTAACACTGAGATATGGTGGCATACCTCAGTGATCTCCGAGTAACACAGAGATATGGTGGCATACCTCTGTCATCTCTGAGTTACACTGAGATTTGGTGGCATACCTCAGTAATCTCTGAGTAACACTGAGATATGTTGGCATACCTCTGTCATCTCTGAGAGTAACACTGAGATATGAAGACATACCTCTGTAATCTCTGAGTAACACTGAGATATGGTGGCATACTTCAGTGATCTCTTAGTAACACTGAGATATGGTGGCATACCTCAGTGATGTCTGAGTAACACTGAGATATGGTGACATACCTCTGTAATCTCTGAGTAACACTGAGATATGGTGGCATACCTCTGTAATCTCTGAGTAACACCTAGATATGGTGGCATACCTCTGTCATCTCTGAGTAACACTGAGATATTGTGGCATACCTCTGTCACCTCTGAGAGTAAAAGTGAGATATGGTGACATACCTTTGTCACCGCTGAGAGTAACAGTGAGATATGGTGACATACCTCTGTAATCTCTGAGTAACACTGAGATATGGTGGCATACCTTGGTGATCTCTGAGTAACACTGAGATATGGTGACATACCTCTGTCATCTCTGAGTAACACTGAGATACGCTGGCATACCTTGGTGATCTCTGAGTAACACTGAGATATGTTGGCATAACTCTCTCCTCTCTGAGTAACACTGAGATATGGTGACATACCTCTGTCATCTCTGAGTACACTGAGAAATGGTGGCATACCTCGGTCATCTCTGAGTAACACTGAGATATGGTGGCATACCTCAGTGATCTCTGAGTAACATTGAAATATGGTGCATACCTCAGTGATCTTTGAGTAACACTGATATATGTTGGCATACCTCTGTCATCTCTGAGAGTAACACTGAGATATGGTGACATACCTCTGTCGTCTCTGAGTAACACTGAGATATGTTGGCATACCTCTGTCATCTCTGAGTAACACTGAGATATGTTGGCATACCTCTGTCATCTCTGAGAGTAACACTGAGATATGGTGACATACCTCTGTCATCTCTGAGTACACTGAGAAATGGTGGCATACCTCGGTCATCTCTGAGTAACAGTGAGATATGGTGGCATACCTCAGTGATCTCTGAGTAACACTGAGATATGGTGACATACCTCTGTCATCTCTGAGTAACACTGAGATACGCTGGCATACCTTGGTGATCTCTGAGTAACACTGAGATATGTTGGCATAACTCTGTCATCTCTGAGTAACACTGAGATATGGTGACATACCTCTGTCATCTCTGAGTATACTGAGAAATGGTGGCATACCTCAGTAATCTCTGAGTAACACTGAGATATGTTGGCATACCTCTGTCATCTCTGAGAGTAACACTGAGATATGAAGACATACCTCTGTAATCTCTGAGTAACACTGAGCTATGGTGGCATACCTTGGTGATCTCTGAGTAACACTGAGATATGGTGACATACCTCTGTCATCTCTGAGTAACACTGAGATACGCTGGCATACCTTGGTGATCTCTGAGTAACATTGAGATATGGTGCATACCTCAGTGATCTTTGAGTAACACTGAGATATGGTGACATACCTCTGTCATCTCTGAGTAACACTGAGATATGGTGACATACCTCTGTCATCTCTGAGTAACACTGAGATATGGTGGCATACCTTTGTCATCTCTGAGTAACACTGAGATATGGTGGCATACCTCAGTGATCTCTGGGTAACATTGAGATATGGCGCATACCTCAGTGATCTCTGAGTAACACTGAGATACGGTGGCATACCTCAGTGATCTCTGAGTAACACTGAGATATGGTGGCACACCTCTGTATTCTCTGAGTAACACTGAGATATGTTGGCATACCTCTGTCCTCTCTGAGTAACACTGAGATATGGTGGCATACCTCACTGGTCTCTGAGTAACACTGAGATATGTTGGAATACCTCACTGATCTCTGAGTAACACTGAGATATGTTGACATACCTCTGTAATCTCTGGGTAACACTGAGAAATGGTGTTATACCTCTGTCATCTCTGAGTAACACTGAGATATGGTGGCATACCTCAGTAATATCTGAGTAACACTGAGATATGGTGACATACCTCTGTAATCTCTGGGTAACACTGAGATATGGTGTTATACCTCTGTCATCTCTGAGTAACACTGAGATATGGTGGCATACCTCAGCAATATCTGAGTAACACTGAGATATGGTGGAATACATCAGTGATCTCTGAGTAACACTGAGATATGTTGGCATAACTCTGTCATCTCTGAGAGTAATACTGAGATATGACGACATACCTCTGTCATCTCTGAGTACACTGAGATATGGTGGCATACATCTGTCATCGCTGAGTGACACTGAAATATGGTGGCATACCTCACTGATCTCTGCGTAACACTGATATATGGTGGCATACCTCTGTAATCTTAAAATAACACTGAGATATGGTGACACACCTATGTAATCTCTGGGAAACACTGAGATATGGTGTTTTACCTCTGTCATCTCTGAGAAATACTGAGATTTGGTGGCATACCTCAGTAATATCTGAGTAACACTGAGAAATGGTGGCATACCTCAGTGATCTCGGAGTAACACTGAGATATGGTGGCATACCTCTGTCATTTCTGAGTAACACTGAGATATGGTGGCATACCTCAGTGATCTCCGAGTAACACAGAGATATGGTGGCATACCTCTGTCATCTCTGAGTTACACTGAGATTTGGTGGCATACCTCAGTAATCTCTGAGTAACACTGAGATATGTTGGCATACCTCTGTCATCTCTGAGAGTAACACTGAGATATGAAGACATACCTCTGTAATCTCTGAGTAACACTGAGATATGGTGGCATACTTCAGTGATCTCTTAGTAACACTGAGATATGGTGGCATACCTCAGTGATGTCTGAGTAACACTGAGATATGGTGACATACCTCTGTAATCTCTGAGTAACACTGAGATATGGTGGCATACCTCTGTAATCTCTGAGTAACACCTAGATATGGTGGCATACCTCTGTCATCTCTGAGTAACACTGAGATATTGTGGCATACCTCTGTCACCTCTGAGAGTAAAAGTGAGATATGGTGACATACCTTTGTCACCGCTGAGAGTAACAGTGAGATATGGTGACATACCTCTGTAATCTCTGAGTAACACTGAGATATGGTGGCATACCTTGGTGATCTCTGAGTAACACTGAGATATGGTGACATACCTCTGTCATCTCTGAGTAACACTGAGATACGCTGGCATACCTTGGTGATCTCTGAGTAACACTGAGATATGTTGGCATAACTCTCTCCTCTCTGAGTAACACTGAGATATGGTGACATACCTCTGTCATCTCTGAGTACACTGAGAAATGGTGGCATACCTCGGTCATCTCTGAGTAACACTGAGATATGGTGGCATTCCTCAGTGATCTCTGAGTAACATTGAAATATGGTGCATACCTCAGTGATCTTTGAGTAACACTGATATATGTTGGCATACCTCTGTCATCTCTGAGAGTAACACTGAGATATGGTGACATACCTCTGTCGTCTCTGAGTAACACTGAGATATGTTGGCATACCTCTGTCATCTCTGAGTAACACTGAGATATGTTGGCATACCTCTGTCATCTCTGAGAGTAACACTGAGATATGGTGACATACCTCTGTCATCTCTGAGTACACTGAGAAATGGTGGCATACCTCGGTCATCTCTGAGTAACAGTGAGATATGGTGGCATACCTCAGTGATCTCTGAGTAACATTGAGATATGGTGTATACCTCAGTGATCTCTGAGTAACACTGAGATATGGTGGCATACCTCTGTCATCTCTGAGTAACACGGAGATATGGTGGCATACCTCAGTAATATCTGAGTAACACTGAGATATGGTGACATACCTCTGTAATCTCTGGGTAACACTGAGATATGGTGTTATACCTCTGTCATCTCTGAGTAACACTGAGATATGGTGGCATACCTCAGTAATATCTGAGTAACACTGAGATATGGTGGCATACATCAGTGATCTCTGAGGAACACTGAGCTATGGTGGCATACCTCTGTCATTTCAGAGTAACACTGAGATATAGTGGCATACCTCAGTAATATCTGAGTAACACTGAGATATGGTGGCATACATCAGTGATCTCTGAGTAACACTGAGATACGGTGGCATACCTCTGTCATTTCAGAGTAACACTGAGATATAGTGGCATACCTCAGTGATCTCTGAGTAACACTGAGATATGGTGGCATACCTCTGTAATCTCTGAGTAACACTGAGATATTGTGGCATACTTCAGTGATCTCTTAGTAACACTGAGATATGGTGGCATACCTCAGTGATCTCTGAGTAACACTGAGATATGGTGACATACCTCTGTAATCTCTGAGTAACACTGAGGTATGGTGGCATACCTCTGTAATCTCTGAGTAACACCTAGATATGGTGGCATACCTCTGTCATCTCTGAGTAACACTGAGATATTGTCGCATACCTCTGTCATCTCTGAGAGTAACAGTGAGATATGGTGACATATTTCTGTCACAGCTGAGAGTAACAGTGAGATAATGTGACATACCTCTGTAATCTCTGAGTAACACTGAGATATGGTGGCATACCTTGGTGATCTCTGAGTAACACTGAGATATGGTGACATACCTCTGTCATCTCTGAGTAACACTGAGATACGCTGGCATACCTTGGTGATCTCTGAGTAACACTGAGATATGTTGGCATAACTCTGTCATCTCTGAGTAACACTGAGATATGGTGACATACCTCTGTCATCTCTGAGTATCCTGAGAAATGGTGGCATACCTCAGTCATCTCTGAGTAACACTGAGATATGGTGGCATACCTCAGTGATCTCTGAGTAACATTGAGATATGGTGCATACCTCAGTGATCTTTGAGTAACACTGAGATATGTTGGCATACCTCTGTCATCTCTGAGAGTAACACTGAGATATGGCGGCATACCTTTGTCATCTCTGAGTAACACTGAGATATGGTGGCATACCTCAGTGATCTCTGAGTAACATTGAGATATGGCGCATACCTCAGTGATCTCTGAGTAACACTGAGATATGGTGGCATACCTCAGTGATCTCTGAGTAACACTGAGATATGGTGGCATACCTATGTATTCTCTGAGTAACACTGAGATATGGTGGCATACCTCTGTCCTCTCTGAGTAACACTGAGATATGGTGGCATACCTCAGTAATATCTGAGTAACACTGAGATATGGTGACATACCTCTGTAATCTCTGGGTAACACTGAGATATGGTGTTATACCTCTGTCATCTCTGAGTAACACTGAGATATGGTGGCATACCTCAGCAATATCTGAGTAACACTGAGATATGGTGGAATACATCAGTGATCTCTGAGTAACACTGAGATATGTTGGCATAACTCTGTCATCTCTGAGAGTAATACTGAGATATGACGACATACCTCTGTCATCTCTGAGTACACTGAGATATGGTGGCATACCTCTGTCATCGCTGAGTGACACTGAAATATGGTGGCATACCTCACTGATCTCTGCGTAACACTGATATATGGTGGCATACCTCTGTAATCTTAGAATAACACTGAGATATGGTGACATACCTATGTAATCTCTGGGTAACACTGAGATATGGTGTTTTACCTCTGTCATCTCTGAGAAATACTGAGATTTGGTGGCATACCTCAGTAATATCTGAGTAACACTGAGAAATGGTGGCATACCTCAGTGATCTCGGAGTAACACTTCGACATGGTGGCATACCTCTGTCATTTCTGAGTAACACTGAGATATGGTGGCATACCTCAGTGATCTCCGAGTAACACAAAGATATGGTGGCATACCTCTGTCATCTCTGAGTAACACTGAGATTTGGTGGCATACCTCAGTAATCTCTGAGTAACACTGAGATATGTTGGCATACCACTGTCATCTCTGAGAGTAACACTGAGATATGAAGACATACCTCTGTCATCTCTGAGTACACTGAGATATGGTGGCATACCTCTGTCATCTCTGAGTACACTGAGATATGGTGGCATACCTCTGTCATCTCTGAGAGTAACACTGATATCTGGTGACATACCTCTTTCATCTCTGAGAATAACACTGATACATAGTGGCATACCTCTTTCATCAATGAGAATAACACTGAGATATGATGGCATACCTCTGTCATCTCTGAGAGTAACAATGAGATATGGTGACATACCTCTGTCATCTCTGAGTACACTGAGAAATGGTGGCATACCTCGGTCATCTCTGAGTAACAGTGAGATATGGTGGCATACCTCAGTGATCTCTGAGTAACATTGAGATATGGTGTATACATCAGTGATCTCTGAGTAACACTGAGATATGGTGGCATACCTCAGTGATCTCTGAGTAACACTGAGATATGGTGGCATACCTCTGTCATCTCTGAGTAACACTGAGATATGGTGGCATACCTCACTGGTCTCTGAGTAACACTAAAATATGGTGGAATACCTCACTGATCTCTGAGTAACACTGAGATATGGTGGCATACCTCTGTCATCTCTGAGTAACACTGAGATATTGTCGCATACCTCTGTCATCTCTGAGAGTAACAGTGAGATATGGTGACATATTTCTGTCACAGCTGAGAGTAACAGTGAGATAATGTGACATACCTCTGTAATCTCTGAGTAACACTGAGATATGGTGGCATACCTTGGTGATCTCTGAGTAACACTGAGATATGGTGACATACCTCTGTCATCTCTGAGTAACACTGAGATACGCTGGCATACCTTGGTGATCTCTGAGTAACACTGAGATATGTTGGCATAACTCTGTCATCTCTGAGTAACACTGAGATATGGTGACATACCTATGTCATCTCTGAGTATCCTGAGAAATGGTGGCATACCTCAGTGATCTCTGAGTAACATTGAGATATGGTGCATACCTCAGTGATCTTTGAGTAACACTGAGATATGTTGGCATACCTCTGTCATATCTGAGAGTAACACTGAGATATGGTGGCATACCTCAGTGATCTCTGAGTAACATTGAGATATGGCGCATACCTCAGTGATCTCTGAGTAACACTGAGATATGGTGGCATACCTCAGTGATCTCTGAGTAACACTGAGATATGGTGGCATACCTATGTATTCTCTGAGTAACACTGAGATACGGTGGCATACCTCTGTCCTCTCTGAGTAACACTGAGATATGGTGGCATACCTCAGTAATATCTGAGTAACACTGAGATATGGTGACATACCTCTGTAATCTCTGGGTAACACTGAGATATGGTGTTATACCTCTGTCATCTCTGAGTAACACTGAGATATGGTGGCATACCTCAGCAATATCTGAGTAACACTGAGATATGGTGGAATACATCAGTGATCTCTGAGTAACACTGAGATATGTTGGCATAACTCTGTCATCTCTGAGAGTAATACTGAGATATGACGACATACCTCTGTCATCTCTGAGTACACTGAGATATGGTGGCATACCTCTGTCATCGCTGAGTGACACTGAAATATGGTGGCATACCTCACTGATCTCTGCGTAACACTGATATATGGTGGCATACCTCTGTAATCTTAGAATAACACTGAGATATGGTGACATACCTATGTAATCTCTGGGTAACACTGAGATATGGTGTTTTACCTCTGTCATCTCTGAGAAATACTGAGATTTGGTGGCATACCTCAGTAATATCTGAGTAACACTGAGAAATGGTGGCAGACCTCAGTGATCTCGGAGTAACACTGAGACATGGTGGCATACCTCTGTCATTTCTGAGTAACACTGAGATATGGTGGCATACCTCAGTGATCTCCGAGTAACACAAAGATATGGTGGCATACCTCTGTCATCTCTGAGTAACACTGAGATTTGGTGGCATACCTCAGTAATCTCTGAGTAACACTGAGATATGAAGACATACCTCTGTCATCTCTGAGTAACACTGAGATATGGTGGCATACCTCTGTCATCTCTGAGTACACTGAGATATGGTGGCATACCTCTGTCATCTCTGAGTAACACTGAGATATGGTGGCATACCTCAGTAATATCTGAGTAACACTGAGATATGGTGGCATACATCAGTGATCTCTGAGTAACACTGAGATATGGTGGCATACCTCTGTCATTTCTGATTAACACTGAGATATAGTGGCATACCTCAGTGATCTCTGAGTAACACTGAGATATGGTGGCATACATCTGTCCTCTCTGAGTAACACTGAGATATGGTGGCATACCTCAGTAATATCTGAGTAACACTGAGATATGGTGACATACCTCTGTAATCTCTGGGTAACACTGAGATATGGTGGCATACATCTGTCATCTCTGAGTAACACAGAGATATGGTGGCATACCTCTGTCATCTCTGAGAGTAACACTGATATCTGGTGACATACCTCTTTCATCTCTGAGAATAACACTGATACATAGTGGCATACCTCTTTCATCAATGAGAATAACACTGAGATATGATGGCATACCTCTGTCATCTCTGAGAGTAACACTGAGATATGGTGACATACCTCTGTCATCTCTGAGTACACTGAGAAATGGTGGCATACCTCGGTCATCTCTGAGTAACAGTGAGATATGGTGGCATACCTCAGTGATCTCTGAGTAACATTGAGATATGGTGTATACCTCAGTGATCTCTGAGTAACACTGAGATATGGTGGCATACCTCAGTGATCTCTGAGTAACACTGAGATATGGTGGCATACCTCTGTCATCTCTGAGTAACACTGAGATATGGTGGCATACCTCACTGGTCTCTGAGTAACACTAAAATATGGTGGAATACCTCACGGATCTCTGAGTAACACTGAGATATGGTGGCATACCTCTGTCATCTCTGAGTAACACTGAGATATTGTCGCATACCTCTGTCATCTCTGAGAGTAACAGTGAGATATGGTGACATATTTCTGTCACAGCTGAGAGTAACAGTGAGATAATGTGACATACCTCTGTAATCTCTGAGTAACACTGAGATATGGTGGCATACCTTGGTGATCTCTGAGTAACACTGAGATATGGTGACATACCTCTGTCATCTCTGAGTAACACTGAGATACACTAGCATACCTTGGTGATCTCTGAGTAACACTGAGATATGTTGGCATAACTCTGTCATCTCTGAGTAACACTGAGATATGGTGACATACCTCTGTCATCTCTGAGTATCCTGAGAAATGGTGGCATACCTCAGTCATCTCTGAGTAACACTGAGATATGGTGGCATACCTCAGTGATCTTTGAGTAACATTTAGATATGGTGCATACCTCAGTGATCTTTGAGTAACACTGAGATATGTTGGCATACCTCTGTCATATCTGAGAGTAACACTGAGATATGGTGACATACCTCTGTCATCTCTGAGTAACACTGAGATATGGCGGCATACCTTTGTCATCTCTGAGTAACACTGAGATATGGTGGCATACCTCAGTGATCTCTGAGTAACATTGAGATATGGCGCATACCTCAGTGATCTCTGAGTAACACTGAGATATGGTGGCATACCTCAGTGATCTCTGAGTAACACTGAGATATGGTGGCATACCTATGTATTCTCTGAGTAACACTGAGATATGGTGGCATACCTCTGTCCTCTCTGAGTAACACTGAGATATGGTGGCATACCTCAGTAATATCTGAGTAACACTGAGATATGGTGACATACCTCT
Source organism: Salvelinus fontinalis (assembly GCF_029448725.1). Taxonomy (NCBI): domain Eukaryota; kingdom Metazoa; phylum Chordata; class Actinopteri; order Salmoniformes; family Salmonidae; genus Salvelinus; species Salvelinus fontinalis. The sequence continues at coordinate 31,771,334 of NC_074695.1, forward strand.
GTCATCTCTGAGTAACACTGAGATATGGTGGCATACCTAAGCAATATCTGAGTAACACTGAGATATGGTGGAATACATCAGTGATCTCTGAGTAACACTGAGATATGTTGGCATAACTCTGTCATCTCTGAGAGTAATACTGAGATATGAAGACATACCTCTGTCATCTCTGAGTACACTGAGATATGGTGGCATACCTCTGTCATCTCTGAGTAACACTGAGAAATGGTGGCATACCTCTGTCATCTCTGAGTAACACTGAGATATGGTGGCATACCTCTGTCACCGCTGAGAGTAACAGTGAGATATGGTGGCATACCTCTGTCACCGCTGAGAGTAACAGTGAGATATGGTGGCATACCTCTGTCATCTCTGAGTAACACTGAGATATGGTGGCATACCTCTGTCATCTCTGAGTAACACTGAGATATGGTGGCATACCTCTTTCATTTCTGAGTAATACTGAGATATGGTGATATACCTCTGTCATCTCTGAGTAACACTGAGATATGTTGGCATACCTCTGTCATCTCTGAGAGTAACACTGAGATATGGTGACATACCTCTGTCATCTCTGAGTACACTGAGATATGGTGGCATACCTCTGTCATCTCTGAGTAACACTGAGATATGGTGGCATACCTCAGTGATCTCTGAGTAACATTGAGATATGGTGCATACCTCAGTGATCTTTGAGTAACACTGAGATATTTTGGCATACCTCTGTCATCTCTGAGAGTAACACTGAGATATGGTGACATACCTCTGTCATCTCTGAGTAACACTGAGATATGGTGGCATACCTCTGTCATCTCTGAGTAACACTGAGATAAGGTGTTATACCTCTGCCATCTCTGAGTAACACTGAGATATGGTGGCATACCTCTGTAATCTCTGAGTAACACTGAGATATGGTGGCATACCTCTGTAATATCTGAGTAACACTGAGATACGGTGGCATACCTCGGTGATCTCTGAGTAACACTGAGATATGGTGGCATACATCTGTCATCTTTGAGGGTAACACTGAGATATGGTGACATTCCTCTGTCATCTCTGAGTAACACTGAGATATGGTGGCATACCTCTGTAATCTCAGAGTAACAAAGATATATGGTGGCATACCTCAGTGTTCTCTGAGTAACACTGAGATATGGTGGCATACCTCTGTCATCTCTGAGTAACACTGAGAAATGGTGGCATACCTCTGTCATCTCTGAGTAACACTGAGATATGGTGGCATACCTCTGTCACCGCTGAGAGTAACAGTGAGATATGGTGGCATACCTCTGTCATCTCTGAGAGTAACACTGATATCTGGTGACATACCTCTTTCATCTCTGAGAATAACACTGATACATAGTGGCATACCTCTTTCATCAATGAGAATAACACTGAGATATGATGGCATACCTCTGTCATCTCTGAGAGTAACACTGATATCTGGTGACATACCTCTTTCATCTCTGAGAATAACACTGATACATAGTGGCATACCTCTTTCATCAATGAGAATAACACTGAGATATGATGGCATACCTCTGTCATCTCTGAGAGTAACACTGAGATATGGTGACATACCTCTGTCATCTCTGAGTACACTGAGAAATGGTGGCATACCTCGGTCATCTCTGAGTAACAGTGAGATATGGTGGCATACCTCAGTGATCTCTGAGTAACATTGAGATATGGTGTATACATCAGTGATCTCTGAGTAACACTGAGATATGGTGGCATACCTCAGTGATCTCTGAGTAACACTGAGATATGGTGGCATACCTCTGTCATCTCTGAGTAACACTGAGATATGGTGGAATACCTCACTGATCTCTGAGTAACACTGAGATATGGTGGCATACCTCTGTCATCTCTGAGTAACACTGAGATATTGTCGCATACCTCTGTCATCTCTGAGAGTAACAGTGAGATATGGTGACATATTTCTGTCACAGCTGAGAGTAACAGTGAGATAATGTGACATACCTCTGTAATCTCTGAGTAACACTGAGATATGGTGGCATACCTTGGTGATCTCTGAGTAACACTGAGATATGGTGACATACCTCTGTCATCTCTGAGTAACACTGAGATACGCTGGCATACCTTGGTGATCTCTGAGTAACACTGAGATATGTTGGCATAACTCTGTCATCTCTGAGTAACACTGAGATATGGTGACATACCTCTGTCATCTCTGAGTATCCTGAGAAATGGTGGCATACCTCAGTGATCTCTGAGTAACATTGAGATATGGTGCATACCTCAGTGATCTTTGAGTAACACTGAGATATGTTGGCATACCTCTGTCATGTCTGAGAGTAACACTGAGATATGGTGGCATACCTCAGTGATCTCTGAGTAACATTGAGATATGGCGCATACCTCAGTGATCTCTGAGTAACACTGAGATATGGTGGCATACCTCAGTGATCTCTGAGTAACACTGAGATATGGTGGCATACCTATGTATTCTCTGAGTAACACTGAGATACGGTGGCATACCTCTGTCCTCTCTGAGTAACACTGAGATATGGTGGCATACCTCAGTAATATCTGAGTAACACTGAGATATGGTGACATACCTCTGTAATCTCTGGGTAACACTGAGATATGGTGTTATACCTCTGTCATCTCTGAGTAACACTGAGATATGGTGGCATACCTCAGCAATATCTGAGAAACACTGAGATATGGTGGAATACATCAGTGATCTCTGAGTAACACTGAGATATGTTGGCATAACTCTATCATCTCTGAGAGTAATACTGAGATATGACGACATACCTCTGTCATCTCTGAGTACACTGAGATATGGTGGCATACCTCTGTCATCGCTGAGTGACACTGAAATATGGTGGCATACCTCACTGATCTCTGCGTAACACTGATATATGGTGGCATACCTCTGTAATCTTAGAATAACACTGAGATATGGTGACATACCTATGTAATCTCTGGGTAACACTGAGATATGGTGTTTTACCTCTGTCATCTCTGAGAAATACTGAGATTTGGTGGCATACCTCAGTAATATCTGAGTAACACTGAGAAATGGTGGCATACCTCAGTGATCTCGGAGTAACACTGAGACATGGTGGCATACCTCTGTCATTTCTGAGTAACACTGAGATATGGTGGCATACCTCAGTGATCTCCGAGTAACACAAAGATATGGTGGCATACCTCTGTCATCTCTGAGTAACACTGAGATTTGGTGGCATACCTCAGTAATCTCTGAGTAACACTGAGATATGTTGGCATACATCTGTCATCTCTGAGAGTAACACTGAGATATGAAGACATACCTCTGTCATCTCTGAGTAACACTGAGATATGGTGGCATACCTCTGTCATCTCTGAGTACACTGAGATATGGTGGCATACCTCTGTCATCTCTGAGTAACACTGAGATATGGTGGCATACCTCAGTAATATCTGAGTAACACTGAGATATGGTGGCATACATCAGTGATCTCTGAGTAACACTGAGATATGGTGGCATACCTCTGTCATTTCTGAGTAACACTGAGATATAGTGGCATACCTCAGTGATCTCTGAGTAACACTGAGATATGGTGGCATACATCTGTCCTCTCTGAGTAACACTGAGATATGGTGGCATACCTCAGTAATATCTGAGTAACACTGAGATATGGTGACATACCTCTGTAATCTCTGGGTAACACTGAGATATGGTGGCATACATCTGTCATCTCTGAGTAACACAGAGATATGGTGGCATACCTCTGTCATCTCTGAGAGTAACACTGATATCTGGTGACATACCTCTTTCATCTCTGAGAATAACACTGATACATAGTGGCATACCTCTTTCATCAATGAGAATAACACTGAGATATGATGGCATACCTCTGTCATCTCTGAGAGTAACACTGAGATATGGTGACATACCTCTGTCATCTCTGAGTACACTGAGAAATGGTGGCATACCTCGGTCATCTCTGAGTAACAGTGAGATATGGTGGCATACCTCAGTGATCTCTGAGTAACATTGAGATATGGTGTATACCTCAGTGATCTCTGAGTAACACTGAGATATGGTGGCATACCTCAGTGATCTCTGAGTAACACTGAGATATGGTGGCATACCTCTGTCATCTCTGAGTAACACTGAGATATGGTGGCATACCTCACTGGTCTCTGAGTAACACTAAAATATGGTGGAATACCTCACGGATCTCTGAGTAACACTGAGATATGGTGGCATACCTCTGTCATCTCTGAGTAACACTGAGATATTGTCGCATACCTCTGTCATCTCTGAGAGTAACAGTGAGATATGGTGACATATTTCTGTCACAGCTGAGAGCAACAGTGAGATAATGTGACATACCTCTGTAATCTCTGAGTAACACTGAGATATGGTGGCATACCTTGGTGATCTCTGAGTAACACTGAGATATGGTGACATACCTCTGTCATCTCTGAGTAACACTAAGATACACTAGCATACCTTGGTGATCTCTGAGTAACACTGAGATATGTTGGCATAACTCTGTCATCTCTGAGTAACACTGAGATATGGTGACATACCTCTGTCATCTCTGAGTATCCTGAGAAATGGTGGCATACCTCAGTCATCTCTGAGTAGCACTGAGATATGGTGGCATACCTCAGTGATTTTTGAGTAACATTTAGATATGGTGCATACCTCAGTGATCTTTGAGTAACACTGAGATATGTTGGCATACCTCTGTCATATCTGAGAGTAACACTGAGATATGGTGACATACCTCTGTCATCTCTGAGTAACACTGAGATATGGCGGCATACCTTTGTCATCTCTGAGTAACACTGAGATATGGTGGCATACCTCAGTGATCTCTGAGTAACATTGAGATATGGCGCATACCTCAGTGATCTCTGAGTAACACTGAGATATGGTGGCATACCACAGTGATCTCTGAGTAACACTGAGATATGGTGGCATACCTATGTATTCTCTGAGTAACACTGAGATATGGTGGCATAACTCTGTCATCTCTGAGAGTAATACTGAGATATGAAGACATACCTCTGTCATCTCTGAGTACACTGAGATATGGTGGCATACCTCTGTCATCTCTGAGTAACACTGAGAAATGGTGGCATACCTCTGTCATCTCTGAGTAACACTGAGATATGGTGGCATACCTCTGTCACCGCTGAGAGTAACAGTGAGATATGGTGGCATACCTCTGTCACCGCTGAGAGTAACAGTGAGATATGGTGGCATACCTCTGTCATCTCTGAGTAACACTGAGATATGGTGGCATACCTCTGTCATCTCTGAGTAACACTGAGATATGGTGGCATACCTCTTTCATTTCTGAGTAATACTGAGATATGGTGGCATACCTCTGTCATCTCTGAGTAACACTGAGATATGTTGGCATACCTCTGTCATCTCTGAGAGTAACACTGAGATATGGTGACATACCTCTGTCATCTCTGAGTACACTGAGATATGGTGGCATACCTCTGTCATCTCTGAGTAACACTGAGATATGGTGGCATACCTCAGTGATCTCTGAGTAACATTGAGATATGGTGCATACCTCAGTGATCTTTGAGTAACACTGAGATATTTTGGCATACCTCTGTCATCTCTGAGAGTAACACTGAGATATGGTGACATACCTCTGTCATCTCTGAGTAACACTGAGATATGGTGGCATACCTCTGTCATCTCTGAGTAACACTGAGATAAGGTGTTATACCTCTGCCATCTCTGAGTAACACTGAGATATGGTGGCATACCTCTGTAATCTCTGAGTAACACTGAGATATGGTGGCATACCTCTGTAATATCTGAGTAACACTGAGATACGGTGTCATACCTCGGTGATCTCTGAGTAACACTGAGATATGGTGGCATACATCTGTCATCTTTGAGGGTAACACTGAGATATGGTGACATTCCTCTGTCATCTCTGAGTAACACTGAGATATGGTGGCATACCTCTGTAATCTCTGAGTAACAAAGATATATGGTGGCATACCTCAGTGTTCTCTGAGTAACACTGAGATATGGTGGCATACCTCTGTCATCTCTGAGTAACACTGAGAAATGGTGGCATACCTCTGTCATCTCTGAGTAACACTGAGATATGGTGGCATACCTCTGTCACCGCTGAGAGTAACAGTGAGATATGGTGGCATACCTCTGTCACCGCTGAGAGTAACAGTGAGATATGGTGGCATACCTCTGTCATCTCTGAGTAACACTGAGATATGGTGGCATACCTCTGTCAATTCTGAGTAACACTGAGATATGGTGGCATACCTCTTTCATTTCTGAGTAATACTGAGATATGGTGGCATACCTCTGTCATCTCTGAGTAACACTGAGATATGTTGGCATACCTCGGTCATCTCTGAGTAACACTGAGATATGGTGGCATACCTCAGTGATCTCTGAGTAACATTGAGATATGGCGCATACCTCAGTGATCTCTGAGTAACACTGAGATATGGTGGCATACCTCAGTGATCTCTGAGTAACACTGCGATATGGTGGCATACCTCTGTCATCTCTGAGTAACACTGAGATTTGGTGGCATACCTCAGTGATCTCTGAGTAACACTGAGATATGTTGGCATACCTCTGTCATCTCTGATAGTAACACTGAGATATGGTGACATACCTCTGTCATCTCTGAGTAACACTGAGAAATGGTGGCATACCTCTGTCATCTCTGAGTAACACTGAGATATGGTGGCATACCTCTCTCACCGCTGAGAGTAACAGTGAGATATGGTGGCATACCTCTGTCACCGCTGAGAGTAACAGTGAGATATGGTGGCATACCTCTGTCATCTCTGAGTAACACTGAGATATGGTGGCATACCTCTGTCATCTCTGAGTAACACTGAGATATGGTGGCATACCTCTTTCATTTCTGAGTAATACTGAGATATGGTGGCATACCTCTGTCATCTCTGAGTAACACTGAGATATGTTGGCATACCTCTGTCATCTCTGAGAGTAACACTGAGATATGGTGACATACCTCTGTCATCTCTGAGTACACTGAGATATGGTGGCATACCTCTATCATCTCTGAGTAACACTGAGATATTGTGGCATACCTCTGTCACCTCTGAGAGTAACAGTGAGATATGGTGACATACCTCTGTCACCGCTGAGAGTAACAGTGAGATATGGTGACATACCTCTGTAATCTCTGAGTAACACTGATATATGGTGGCATACCTTGGTGATCTCTGAGTAACACTGAGATATGTTGGCATAACTCTGTCATCTCTGAGTAACACTGAGATATGGTGACATACCTCTGTCATCTCTGAGTACACTGAGAAATGGTGGCATACCTCGGTCATCTCTGAGTAACACTGAGATATGGTGGCATACCTCAGTGATCTCTGAGTAACATTGAGATATGTTGCATACCTTAGTGATCTTTGAGTAACACTGAGACATGTTGGCATACCTCTGTCATCTCTGAGAGTAACACTGAGATATGGTGACATACCTCTGTCGTCTCTGAGTAACACTGAGACATGGGGGCATACCTCTGTCATCTCTGAGTAACACTGAGATATGGTGGCATACCTCAGTGATCTCTGAGTAACATTGAGATATGGCGCATACCTCAGTGATCTCTGAGTAACACTGAGATATGGTGGCATACCTCAGTGATCTCTGAGTAACACTGAGATATGGTGGCATACCTCTGTCATCTCTGAGTAACACTGAGATTTGGTGGCATACCTCAGTGATCTCTGAGTAACACTGAGATATGTTGGCATACCTCTGTCATCTCTGAGAGTAACACTGAGATATGGTGACATACCTCTGTCATCTCTGAGTACACTGAGATATGGTGGCATACCTCTGTCATCTCTGAGTAACACTGAGATATGGTGGCATACCTCAGTGATCTCTGAGTAACACAGAGATATGGTGTTATACCTCTGTCATCTCTGAGTAATACTGAGAATTTGTGGCATACCTCAGTAATATCTGAGTAACACTGAGACATGGTGGCATACCTCAGTGATCTCGGAGTAACACTTCGACATGGTGGCATACCTCTGTCATTTCTGAGTAACACTGAGATATGGTGGCATACCTCAGTGATCTCCGAGTAACACTGAGATATGGTGGCATACCTCTGTCATCTCTGAGTAACACTGAGATTTGGTGGCATACCTCAGTGATCTCTGAGTAACACTGAGATATGTTGGCATACCTCTGTCATCTCTGAGTAACACTGAGATTTGGTGGCATACCTCAGTGATCTCTGAGTAACACTGAGATATGTTGGCATACCTCTGTCATCTCTGAGTAACACTGAGATATGGTGGCATACCTCAGTGATCTCTGAGTAACATTGAGATATGGTGCATACCTCAGTGATCTTTGAGTAACACTGAGATATTTTGGCATACCTCTGTCATCTCTGAGAGTAACACTGAGATATGGTGACATACCTCTGTCATCTCTGAGTAACACTGAGATATGGTGGCATACCTCTGTCATCTCTGAGTAACACTGAGATAAGGTGTTATACCTCTGCCATCTCTGAGTAACACTGAGATATGGTGGCATACCTCAGTAATATCTGAGTAACACTGAGATATGGTGGCATACCTCTGTAATCTCTGAGTAACACTGAGATATGGTGGCATACCTCTGTAATATCTGAGTAACACTGAGATACGGTGGCATACCTCGGTGATCTCTGAGTAACACTGAGATATGGTGGCATACCTCTGTCATCTCTGAGTAACACTGAGATAAGGTGTTATACCTCTGTCATCTCTGAGTAACACTGAGATATGGTGGCATACCTCTGTCATCTCTGAGTAACACTGAGATATGGTGGCATACCTCTGTCACCGCTGAGAGTAACAGTGAGATATGGTGGCATACCTCTGTCATCTCTGAGTAACAGTGAGATATGGTGGCATACCTCTGTCATCTCTGAGTAACACTGAGATATGGTGGCATACCTCTGTCATCTCTGAGTATCACTGAGATATGGTGGCATACCTCTTTCATTTCTGAGTAATACTGAGATATGGTGGCATACCTCTGTCATCTCTGAGTAACACTGAGATATGGTGGTATACCTCAGTGATCTCTGAGTAACACTGAGATATGGTGGCATACCTCTGTCATCTCTGAGTAACACTGAGATATGGTGGCATACCTCAGTGATCTCTGAGTAACAATGAGATATGGTGGCATACTTCTGTAATCTCTGAGTAACACTGAGATATGGTGGCATACCTCTGTAATATCTGAGTAACACTGAGATACGGTGGCATACCTCAGTGATCTCTGAGTAACACTGAGATATGGTGGCATACATCTGTCCTCTCTGAGTAACACTGAGATATGGTGGCATACCTCAGTAATATCTGAGTAACACTGAGATATGGTGACATACCTCTGTAATCTCTGGGTAACACTGAGATATGGTGGCATACATCTGTCATCTCTGAGTAACACAGAGATATGGTGGCATACCTCTGTCATCTCTGAGAGTAACACTGATATCTGGTGACATACCTCTTTCATCTCTGAGAATAACACTGATACATAGTGGCATACCTCTTTCATCAATGAGAATAACACTGAGATATGATGGCATACCTCTGTCATCTCTGAGAGTAACACTGAGATATGGTGACATACCTCTGTCATCTCTGAGTACACTGAGAAATGGTGGCATACCTCGGTCATCTCTGAGTAACAGTGAGATATGGTGGCATACCTCAGTGATCTCTGAGTAACATTGAGATATGGTGTATACCTCAGTGATCTCTGAGTAACACTGAGATATGGTGGCATACCTCAGTGATCTCTGAGTAACACTGAGATATGGTGGCATACCTCTGTCATCTCTGAGTAACACTGAGATATGGTGGCATACCTCACTGGTCTCTGAGTAACACTAAAATATGGTGGAATACCTCACGGATCTCTGAGTAACACTGAGATATGGTGGCATACCTCTGTCATCTCTGAGTAACACTGAGATATTGTCGCATACCTCTGTCATCTCTGAGAGTAACAGTGAGATATGGTGACATATTTCTGTCACAGCTGAGAGTAACAGTGAGATAATGTGACATACCTCTGTAATCTCTGAGTAACACTGAGATATGGTGGCATACCTTGGTGATCTCTGAGTAACACTGAGATATGGTGACATACCTCTGTCATCTCTGAGTAACACTGAGATACGCTGGCATACCTTGGTGATCTCTGAGTAACACTGAGATATGTTGGCATAACTCTGTCATCTCTGAGTAACACTGAGATATGGTGACATACCTCTGTCATCTCTGAGTATCCTGAGAAATGGTGGCATACCTCAGTCATCTCTGAGTAACACTGAGATATGGTGGCATACCTCAGTGATCTTTGAGTAACATTGAGATATGGTGCATACCTCAGTGATCTTTGAGTAACACTGAGATATGTTGGCATACCTCTGTCATATCTGAGAGTAACACTGAGATATGGTGACATACCTCTGTCATCTCTGAGTAACACTGAGATATGGCGGCATACCTTTGTCATCTCTGAGTAACACTGAGATATGGTGGCATACCTCAGTGATCTCTGAGTAACATTGAGATATGGCGCATACCTCAGTGATCTCTGAGTAACACTGAGATATGGTGGCATACCTCAGTGATCTCTGAGTAACACTGAGATATGGTGGCATACCTATGTATTCTCTGAGTAACACTGAGATATGGTGGCATACCTCTGTCCTCTCTGAGTAACACTGAGATATGGTGGCATACCTCAGTAATATCTGAGTAACACTGAGATATGGTGACATACCTCTGTAATCTCTGGGTAACACTGAGATATGGTGTTATACCTCTGTCATCTCTGAGTAACACTGAGATATGGTGGCATACCTCAGCAATATCTGAGTAACACTGAGATATGGAGGAATACATCAGTGATCTCTGAGTAACACTGAGATATGTTGGCATAACTCTGTCATCTCTGAGAGTAATACTTAGATATGAAGACATACCTCTGTCATCTCTGAGTACACTGAGATATGGTGGCATACCTCTGTCATCTCTGAGTAACACTGAGAAATGGTGGCATACCTCTGTCATCTCTGAGTAACACTGAGATATGGTGGCATACCTCTCTCACCGCTGAGAGTAACAGTGAGATATGGTGGCATACCTCTGTCACCGCTGAGAGTAACAGTGAGATATGGTGGCATACCTCTGTCATCTCTGAGTAACACTGAGATATGGTGGCATACCTCTGTCATCTCTGAGTAACACTGAGATATGGTGGCATACCTCTTTCATTTCTGAGTAATACTGAGATATGGTGGCATACCTCTGTCATCTCTGAGTAACACTGAGATATGTTGGCATACCTCTGTCATCTCTGAGAGTAACACTGAGATATGGTGACATACCTCTGTCATCTCTGAGTACACTGAGATATGGTGGCATACCTCTATCATCTCTGAGTAACACTGAGATATGGTGGCATACCTCTTTCATTTCTGAGTAATACTGAGATATGGTGGCATACCTCTGTCATCTCTGAGTAACACTGAGATATGTTGGCATACCTCTGTCATCTCTGAGAGTAACACTGAGATATGGTGACATACCTCTGTCATCTCTGAGTACACTGAGATATGGTGGCATACCTCTATCATCTCTGAGTAACACTGAGATATTGTGGCATACCTCTGTCACCTCTGAGAGTAACAGTGAGATATGGTGACATACCTCTGTCACCGCTGAGAGTAACAGTGAGATATGGTGACATACCTCTGTAATCTCTGAGTAACACTGATATATGGTGGCATACCTTGGTGATCTCTGAGTAACACTGAGATATGTTGGCATAACTCTGTCATCTCTGAGTAACACTGAGATATGGTGACATACCTCTGTCATCTCTGAGTACACTGAGAAATGGTGGCATACCTCGGTCATCTCTGAGTAACACTGAGATATGGTGGCATACCTCAGTGATCTCTGAGTAACACTGAGATATGTTGGCATACCTCTGTCATCTCTGAGAGTAACACTGAGATATGGTGACATACCTCTGTCATCTCTGAGTACACTGAGATATGGTGGCATACCTCTGTCATCTCTGAGTAACACTGAGATATGGTGGCATACCTCAGTGATCTCTGAGTAACACAGAGATATGGTGTTATACCTCTGTCATCTCTGAGTAATACTGAGAATTTGTGGCATACCTCAGTAATATCTGAGTAACACTGAGACATGGTGGCATACCTCAGTGATCTCGGAGTAACACTTCGACATGGTGGCATACCTCTGTCATTTCTGAGTAACACTGAGATATGGTGGCATACCTCAGTGATCTCCGAGTAACACTGAGATATGGTGGCATACCTCTGTCATCTCTGAGTAACACTGAGATTTGGTGGCATACCTCAGTGATCTCTGAGTAACACTGAGATATGTTGGCATACCTCTGTCATCTCTGAGAGTAACACTGAGATATGGTGACATACCTCTGTCATCTCTGAGTACACTGAGATATGGTGGCATACCTCTGTCATCTCTGAGTAACACTGAGATATGGTGGCATACCTCAGTGATCTCTGAGTAACATTGAGATATGGTGCATACCTCAGTGATCTTTGAGTAACACTGAGATATTTTGGCATACCTCTGTCATCTCTGAGAGTAACACTGAGATATGGTGACATACCTCTGTCATCTCTGAGTAACACTGAGATATGGTGGCATACCTCTGTCATCTCTGAGTAACACTGAGATAAGGTGTTATACCTCTGCCATCTCTGAGTAACACTGAGATATGGTGGCATACCTCAGTAATATCTGAGTAACACTGAGATATGGTGGCATACCTCTGTAATCTCTGAGTAACACTGAGATATGGTGGCATACCTCTGTAATCTCTGAGTAACACTGAGATATGGTGGCATACCTCTGTAATATCTGAGTAACACTGAGATACGGTGGCATACCTCGGTGATCTCTGAGTAACACTGAGATATGGTGGCATACCTCTGTCATCTCTGAGTAACACTGAGATAAGGTGTTATACCTCTGTCATCTCTGAGTAACACTGAGATATGGTGGCATACCTCTGTCATCTCTGAGTAACACTGAGATATGGTGGCATACCTCTGTCACCGCTGAGAGTAACAGTGAGATATGGTGGCATACCTCTGTCATCTCTGAGTAACAGTGAGATATGGTGGCATACCTCTGTCATCTCTGAGTAACACTGAGATATGGTGGCATACCTCTGTCATCTCTGAGTATCACTGAGATATGGTGGCATACCTCTTTCATTTCTGAGTAATACTGAGATATGGTGGCATACCTCTGTCATCTCTGAGTAACACTGAGATATGGTGGTATACCTCAGTGATCTCTGAGTAACACTGAGATATGGTGGCATACCTCTGTCATCTCTGAGTAACACTGAGATATGGTGGCATACCTCAGTGATCTCTGAGTAACAATGAGATATGGTGGCATACTTCTGTAATCTCTGAGTAACACTGAGATATGGTGGCATACCTCTGTAATATCTGAGTAACACTGAGATACGGTGGCATACCTCAGTGATCTCTGAGTAACACTGAGATATGGTGGCATACATCTGTCCTCTCTGAGTAACACTGAGATATGGTGGCATACCTCAGTAATATCTGAGTAACACTGAGATATGGTGACATACCTCTGTAATCTCTGGGTAACACTGAGATATGGTGGCATACATCTGTCATCTCTGAGTAACACAGAGATATGGTGGCATACCTCTGTCATCTCTGAGAGTAACACTGATATCTGGTGACATACCTCTTTCATCTCTGAGAATAACACTGATACATAGTGGCATACCTCTTTCATCAATGAGAATAACACTGAGATATGATGGCATACCTCTGTCATCTCTGAGAGTAACACTGAGATATGGTGACATACCTCTGTCATCTCTGAGTACACTGAGAAATGGTGGCATACCTCGGTCATCTCTGAGTAACAGTGAGATATGGTGGCATACCTCAGTGATCTCTGAGTAACATTGAGATATGGTGTATACCTCAGTGATCTCTGAGTAACACTGAGATATGGTGGCATACCTCAGTGATCTCTGAGTAACACTGAGATATGGTGGCATACCTCTGTCATCTCTGAGTAACACTGAGATATGGTGGCATACCTCACTGGTCTCTGAGTAACACTAAAATATGGTGGAATACCTCACGGATCTCTGAGTAACACTGAGATATGGTGGCATACCTCTGTCATCTCTGAGTAACACTGAGATATTGTCGCATACCTCTGTCATCTCTGAGAGTAACAGTGAGATATGGTGACATATTTCTGTCACAGCTGAGAGTAACAGTGAGATAATGTGACACACCTCTGTAATCTCTGAGTAACACTGAGATATGGTGGCATACCTTGGTGATCTCTGAGTAACACTGAGATATGGTGACATACCTCTGTCATCTCTGAGTAACACTGAGATACGCTGGCATACCTTGGTGATCTCTGAGTAACACTGAGATATGTTGGCATAACTCTGTCATCTCTGAGTAACACTGAGATATGGTGACATACCTCTGTCATCTCTGAGTATCCTGAGAAATGGTGGCATACCTCAGTCATCTCTGAGTAACACTGAGATATGGTGGCATACCTCAGTGATCTTTGAGTAACATTGAGATATGGTGCATACCTCAGTGATCTTTGAGTAACACTGAGATATGTTGGCATACCTCTGTCATATCTGAGAGTAACACTGAGATATGTTGACATACCTCTGTCATCTCTGAGTAACACTGAGATATGGCGGCATACCTTTGTCATCTCTGAGTAACACTGAGATATGGTGGCATACCTCAGTGATCTCTGAGTAACATTGAGATATGGCGCATACCTCAGTGATCTCTGAGTAACACTGAGATATGGTGGCATACCTCAGTGATCTCTGAGTAACACTGAGATATGGTGGCATACCTATGTATTCTCTGAGTAACACTGAGATATGGTGGCATACCTCTGTCCTCTCTGAGTAACACTGAGATATGGTGGCATACCTCAGTAATATCTGAGTAACACTGAGATATGGTGACATACCTCTGTAATCTCTGGGTAACACTGAGATATGGTGTTATACCTCTGTCATCTCTGAGTAACACTGAGATATGGTGGCATACCTCAGCAATATCTGAGTAACACTGAGATATGGTGGAATACATCAGTGATCTCTGAGTAACACTGAGATATGTTGGCATAACTCTGTCATCTCTGAGAGTAATACTGAGATATGAAGACATACCTCTGTCATCTCTGAGTACACTGAGATATGGTGGCATACCTCTGTCATCTCTGAGTAACACTGAGAAATGGTGGCATACCTCTGTCATCTCTGAGTAACACTGAGATATGGTGGCATACCTCTGTCACCGCTGAGAGTAACAGTGAGATATGGTGGCATACCTCTGTCACCGCTGAGAGTAACAGTGAGATATGGTGGCATACCTCTGTCATCTCTGAGTAACACTGAGAAATGGTGGCATACCTCTGTCATCTCTGAGTAACACTGAGATATGGTGGCATACCTCTTTCATTTCTGAGTAATACTGAGATATGGTGGCATACCTCTGTCATCTCTGAGTAACACTGAGATATGTTGGCATACCTCTGTCATCTCTGAGAGTAACACTGAGATATGGTGACATACCTCTGTCATCTCTGAGTACACTGAGATATGGTGGCATACCTCTGTCATCTCTGAGTAACACTGAGATATGGTGGCATACCTCAGTGATCTCTGAGTAACATTGAGATATGGTGCATACCTCAGTGATCTTTGAGTAACACTGAGATATTTTGGCATACCTCTGTCATCTCTGAGAGTAACACTGAGATATGGTGACATACCTCTGTCATCTCTGAGTAACACTGAGATATGGTGGCATACCTCTGTCATCTCTGAGTAACACTGAGATAAGGTGTTATACCTCTGCCATCTCTGAGTAACACTGAGATATAGTGGCATACCTCTGTAATCTCTGAGTAACACTGAGATATGGTGGCATACCTCTGTAATATCTGAGTAACACTGAGATACGGTGGCATACCTCGGTGATCTCTGAGTAACACTGAGATATGGTGGCATACATCTGTCATCTTTGAGGGTAACACTGAGATATGGTGACATTCCTCTGTCATCTCTGAGTAACACTGAGATATGGTGGCATACCTCTGTAATCTCTGAGTAACAAAGATATATGGTGGCATACCTCAGTGTTCTCTGAGTAACACTGAGATATGGTGGCATACCTCTGTCATCTCTGAGTAACACTGAGAAATGGTGGCATACCTCTGTCACCGCTGAGAGTAACAGTGAGATATGGTGGCATACCTCTGTCACCGCTGAGAGTAACAGTGAGATATGGTGGCATACCTCTGTCATCTCTGAGTAACACTGAGATATGGTGGCATACCTCTGTCATTTCTGAGTAACACTGAGATATGGTGGCATACCTCTTTCATTTCTGAGTAATACTGAGATATGGTGGCATACCTCTGTCATCTCTGAGTAACACTGAGATATGTTGGCATACCTCGGTCATCTCTGAGTAACACTGAGATATGGTGGCATACCTCAGTGATCTCTGAGTAACATTGAGATATGTTGCATACCTCAGTGATCTTTGAGTAACACTGAGATATGTTGGCATACCTCTGTCATCTATGAGTAACACTGAGATATGGTGGCATACCTCAGTGATCTCTGAGTAACATTGAGATATGGCGCATACCTCAGTGATCTCTGAGTAACACTGAGATATGGTGGCATACCTCAGTGATCTCTGAGTAACACTGCGATATGGTGGCATACCTCTGTCATCTCTGAGTAACACTGAGATTTGGTGGCATACCTCAGTGATCTCTGAGTAACACTGAGATATGTTGGCATACCTCTGTCATCTCTGATAGTAACACTGAGATATGGTGACATACCTCTGTCATCTCTGAGTAACACTGAGAAATGGTGGCATACCTCTGTCATCTCTGAGTAACACTGAGATATGGTGGCATACCTCTCTCACCGCTGAGAGTAACAGTGAGATATGGTGGCATACCTCTGTCACCGCTGAGAGTAACAGTGAGATATGGTGGCATACCTCTGTCATCTCTGAGTAACACTGAGATATGGTGGCATACCTCTGTCATCTCTGAGTAACACTGAGATATGGTGGCATACCTCTTTCATTTCTGAGTAATACTGAGATATGGTGGCATACCTCTGTCATCTCTGAGTAACACTGAGATATGTTGGCATACGTCTGTCATCTCTGAGAGTAACACTGAGATATGGTGACATACCTCTGTCATCTCTGAGTACACTGAGATATGGTGGCATACCTCTATCATCTCTGAGTAACACTGAGATATTGTGGCATACCTCTGTCACCTCTGAGAGTAACAGTGAGATATGGTGACATACCTCTGTCACCGCTGAGAGTAACAGTGAGATATGGTGACATACCTCTGTAATCTCTGAGTAACACTGATATATGGTGGCATACCTTGGTGATCTCTGAGTAACACTGAGATATGTTGGCATAACTCTGTCATCTCTGAGTAACACTGAGATATGGTGACATACCTCTGTCATCTCCGAGTACACTGAGAAATGGTGGCATACCTCGGTCATCTCTGAGTAACACTGAGATATGGTGGCATACCTCAGTGATCTCTGAGTAACATTGAGATATGGTGCATACCTCAGTGATCTTTGAGTAACACTGAGATATTTTGGCATACCTCTGTCATCTCTGAGAGTAACACTGAGATATGGTGACATACCTCTGTCATCTCTGAGTAACACTGAGATATGGTGGCATACCTCTGTCATCTCTGAGTAACACTGAGATATGGTGGCATACCTCTGTAATCTCTGAGTAACACTGAGATATGGTGGCATACCTCTGTAATCTCTGAGTAACACTGAGATATGGTGGCATACCTCTGTAATATCTGAGTAACACTGAGATACGGTGGCATACCTCTGTGATCTCTGAGTAACACTGAGATATGGTGGCATACCTCTGTCATCTCTGAGTAACACTGAGATAAGGTGTTATACCTCTGTCATCTCTGAGTAACACTGAGATATGGTGGCATACCTCTGTCATCTCTGAGTAACACTGAGATATGGTGGCATACCTCTGTCACCGCTGAGAGTAACAGTGAGATATGGTGGCATACCTCTGTCATCTCTGAGTAACAGTGAGATATGGTGGCATACCTCTGTCATCTCTGAGTAACACTGAGATATGGTGGCATACCTCTGTCATCTCTGAGTATCACTGAGATATGGTGGCATACCTCTTTCATTTCTGAGTAATACTGAGATATGGTGGCATACCTCTGTCATCTCTGAGTAACACTGAGATATGGTGGTATACCTCAGTGATCTCTGAGTAACACTGAGATATGGTGGCATACCTCTGTCATCTCTGAGTAACACTGAGATATGGTGGCATATCTCAGTGATCTCTGAGTAACAATGAGATATGGTGGCATACTTCTGTAATCTCTGAGTAACACTGAGATATGGTGGCATACCTCTGTAATATCTGAGTAACACTGAGATACGGTGGCATACCTCAGTGATCTCTGAGTAACACTGAGATATGGTGGCATACATCTGTCATCTTTGAGGGTAACACTGGGATATGGTGACATTCCTCTGTCATCTCTGAGTAACACTGAGATATGGTGGCATACCTCTGTAATCTCAGAGTAACAAAGATATATGGTGGCATACCTCAGTGATCTCTGAGTAACACTGAGATATGGTGGCATACCTCTGTCATCTCTGAGTAACTGTGAGATATGGTGGCATACCTCTGTCATCTCTGAGTAACACTGAGATATGGTGGCATACCTCTGTCACCGCTGAGAGTAACAGTGAGATATGGTGGCATACCTCTGTCACCGCTGAGAGTAACAGTGAGATATGGTGGCATACCTCTGTCATCTCTGAGTAACACTGAGATATGGTGGCATACCTCTGTCATCTCTGAGTAACACTGAGATATGGTGGCATACCTCTTTTATTTCTGAGTAATACTGAGATATGGTGGCATACCTCTGTCATCTCTGAGTAACACTGAGATATGGTGGCATACCTCAGTGATCTCTGAGTAACACTGAGATATGGTGGCATACCTCTGTCATCTCTGAGTAACACTGAGATATGGTGGCATATCTCAGTGATCTCTGAGTAACAATGAGATATGGTGGCATACTTCTGTAATCTCTGAGTAACACTGAGATATGGTGGCATACCTCTGTAATATCTGAGTAACACTGAGATACGGTGGCATACCTCAGTGATCTCTGAGTAACACTGAGATATGGTGGCATACCTCTGTCATCTTTGAGGGTAGCACTGAGATATGGTGACATTCCTCTGTCATCTCTGAGTAACACTGAGATATGGTGGCATACCTCTGTAATCTCTGAGTAACAAAGATATATGGTGGCATACCTCTGTCATCTCTGAGTAACACTGAGATATGGTGGCATACCTCTGTCATCTCTGAGTAACACTGAGATATGGTGGCATACCTCTGTCATCTCTGAGTAACACTGAGATATGGTGGCATACCTCTGTCATTTCTGAGTAACACTGAGATATGGTGGCATACCTCTGTCATCTCTGAGTAACACTGAGATATGGTGACATACCTCTGTCATATCTTAGTAACACTGAGATATGGTGGCATACCTCTGTCATTTCTGAGTAACACTGAGATATGGTGGCATACCTCTGTCATCTCTGAGTAACACTGAGATATGGTGGCATACCTCTGTCATTTCTGAGTAACACTGGGATATGGTGGCATACCTCTGTCATCTCTGAGTAACACTGAGATATGGTGGCATACCTCTGTCATCTCTGAGTAACACTGAGATATGGTGGCATACCTCTGTCATCTCTGAGTAACACTAAGATATGGTGGCAGAGAAGATAGAGCCGTTTAGAACTAAAATACATTAATTTGGTAGGCATTAGAACAAAATATAATAGCTGTCCACTGAGGGCATGGAGTGTATTTATCATCAACATATGGTTCAATTATGTTTTGTATTATAAAATAATATTTGGAATGATTAACAATCTTTGATATTTTTCCTACATACAGTATGAGCATTTTTTTTTTTTTACACATGAATTATTTTTTGCCAAGTCACACTCAATCGTAACAAAAAAAAACCCTGCAGTGCAAATATCTGTAAGTTCAAAAGCTGTAGAGGGGGGGGGGGGGGAGGGGGTAGGACAGTATGGGAGAGTGATAAATTCCATCCAAGAATAAGCGTCTAAAAAGCTGCCATGTTTTATGAAACGCACTCATAAGCAACACTAAGTGAAATGCATTAAAGAGGTTGTGATTTGCCACAGAGGCAATTAATAAGGAAAATACATGCGTGGCTAATTTATTAACGTGCGCCTCTTGACATTCATTACCAGTGAGCCAGTGCTCCCTGTGCGACATTCACACACACACAACACACAAACACCCACTAACACGCACTAACACGCACAGTCAGACACAGACAAGGAATGGGCTTAGCTTGGCCTGAGTCTCGACAGGGATATGAGTGATAAACCCTCAGCCCCAGGCAGTTAAAGTGTCATTATAATTGATAGGCAGCCCAAAAGACAAACTGGCCACTGGCCAAATTACAGATTAGACATAGGATCCTCTTACTCAAAACTTTTAATGTTTTTTTTAAACAACCATTAATTTTGATGAGTCCTCCATCGCTGGCGTACAGGAGATGTAGAGACCATTTTCTGGGCAGGTGGAAAACTTGCTGACGGAAGCTTAAAAGTAAAACATATTAGTTCTCTCACTCACTTAGTTCTCTCTTTACTATTTGGCTGACCAATAATTGCCCTCACCACTACCATTCAACACGTGACCAGTGAGATGCTGAGGGCAATTTTGATTCTACCTTCCTCATGATAGATAGGCCAACTGGATTTTAAAAAGGAAACACAGGGAAAGTGGTTGTTGGACTTCATGGATCTTCTAATAATTTATTCCATATTATCATTGATACACATGCACAATGACATTCTCATCCCAAAACACAAATGAAATCCCTACTGTTATACGTACTCACAAACAAACACTTTCGCTTTCTCTGTTCCTCTCTCTGACACACACACACACACACACACACACACACACACACACACACACACACACACACACACACACACACACACACACACACACACACACACACACACACACACACACACACACACACATACACAATGGTTTTGACCAAAAAATGTATTCCAATTCAAAATCCTATATTTCCTAACCCAAACCCTAACCCTAACCTTAATCCCCAACCCCAATTCTAACCCTAATTGTAGCCTTAACCCTAACCTCTAAGCCTAAAATAGCATTTCTTTCTTTGGGGACCGGCAGAACGTCCCCACTTGTCAAATTGTCCTTGTTTTACTCTCCTTAGGGGGACTTTTGGAACCCAAAATGATAGTAGTTAGACCACACGCACACATTCTACATTTCAGCTGTTGAAGCAGATTTGTTCAAAGCTGGACAAGCGGCGGCAGAGACGAACTGCTGACAGCTGTTGAGATAGCATCACCTCCCCGTCCCGTCCCGTCCCCTCTCTGTGTCCCACCCCCAGGAACCCCCTCACCCTGCACTGTGCACTCCGTGAAACGGGGACACAGCCATTGTGTCATTACACAACTATGTCACCCTGATGGCCCTCTACATGTTTGACTAGTCTAGAGGCGGTAGTGGTACTCTATGGTTTCTCTATCTCCTGGTGTTTAGTTAGTTGGAGGCTATAGGCAGCCTCCAGCCCAGAGGACCAGTGGCTCAGTGTTCTAGTCTGAGGCTTCATCCTAAATGGCACCCTATTCCCTACATAGTGCACTACTTTTGACCAGGGCCCATAGGGGACACATCCTGTGTGACACAGACTGTGGGTCTGGTTGTGGTTCCATAATGCAGCCCATGTAAAACAAGAACATTGAGCTGTGGTTCCATGCTCTTCCATTTACTGTGTATTGTGCTCAGTTGACCGTGATATACTTTTATTCTTTAAGTATATTTGCACTGTGCATGTAGGCCTTTAAAGAGCGACAGCCTTTAAAAAGCAACTAATCCCTTTGTGGCATCGATATGTGTCAGAAACAGTTATTTTAGTGTCAAAATGTACTACGAAGTGTAAATAGGATAATTTTGGTCATGAAGTCAGTCTGGTCTAAAACAGAGTTTGGAACATCCGTGCTTCACAATGGGTAAATGAAGGTTGGGTTTGATTTGAAGATGTACATTTGCCCACTAACATGGTGTGAACAGCTGCGGTGATCGCTCTCTACCCAATAGCAGAGACAGTGAGACAGACCTGCCCAGCAGCCCGACTTTGTTTACATAAGACAACGTGTCACACATTTTGTTCACTTGAGAAATACTGCACCAAACACTTTAGTTAGATGTGAAATTGCACAACTATTGTAAAACATCCTCTGCAAATATGACAAAATTAATTACAGATTTCTTGAGATATCTAAGATTCATTCTAATATTGAGGTGAAATAGGCTTCCACGTCTACAGTGTCTCATAGGGGACAAACATCAATAACAAAACTGTATCGGTCAGGTAACTCACCTCCAAGACGGAAATGTTGTTTTTCTAATGAGCAACAGAAAAACACACATGCCAATCGGCATGTTCAGTGGCTCTTTAAAGAGTGTGTTGGTGGAACACAGACAGAGAGAGCGAGAGAGAGAGAGAGAGAGAGAGAGAGAGAGAGAGCGAGAAAGAGAGAGAGAGAAGGAGAGAATGAGACAACAATAGCTAGAGGTATCTCACGGCCCGCGGGACTCACCGTGCTGTCCTGGAAAGCTTCAGAGCAGCGCTGAGTGCTTATAGGCTGTGGCACAGCCGTCCGCGTCCCAAACCTAAGCTGGGGTGTGTTCACTAGGAAACTAACAGAACCAAACGACACAAACGGGGTAGAAACTAGGTGGTGTACAGCTACAACAGGAAGTTACTTTTTCATAGCAGTTTAGGAGAAGCTCATTCATGAAGCTGGATTATCACTTCTGCGGTTTACCCATTAGACAGCACAGCACAGAGCAGCCTAGTACAAGATAGTGTGGTTGTCTGACTGTCTAGTGTGGTTGTCTCAGCTAGCTACCTTAAGATGAATGCACTGTAAGTTGAATGAACTGAAAGTCACTCAGGATAAGAACGGCTGCTAAATGACTAAAATGCAAATGTGTTGTAAAAGATAGCACTGCCCAGTATAGTATTTTAGTGTGGCATTGACACATGTTCCCGAGGTCACTAGTCCCCTCATGAGGCTGAGCAGCGGAGAGCTGATGGAGGGTTTAAAAGCGGCACTCAGCTGCTTCCTGAGGCTCAGGGCACGGCTTACTGAGGGGGGAGTACGGGGTAAGAGGAGGTAGGAGAACGCAGGAGGGACGCAAGAGGGGCAGTGGGGTAAGTGACCAAAATACCCCCCAGGATCAGGGCAGACTCTGGTTTCAGGGAGGACCTACCGGACCGCCTGCTCTGGCCTCTCTGGCAGTAAAGGCCACCATGCATGAAGCTGAGTCTTGCCCAGAAAAACTATTACTATGACTAGTACTATGACCACCAAACAATATGCCTCTGAAACAGTAGTGTCTAGGCTTACAGCAGCCAGTACTTACAGCATGGAAAAACAGTGGTTCTGAAATATTTCTTGTTGTAACAATTTTTTAAATCTGAATTCCTTTTAGAAGCATGTCTATCCAAGGACAGGCCCTCGATCAATGATACAAGCTGATTTCTAGTCGTGTAATAAGATGCTCCACACAAGATGGATCGTTAACGCTTTGCTTGAAATGTAGCTACATCCTTTTAGCCTAGTTAATGATGTCATCACTGACACGATTTGACAAATTATTTCATAACTCGTTGTAGACTGCGGGAGGTTGTGACAAATTAACTAATCTAAGGCAATACATCTCAGTGCTAGAGGCTACAGACACCCTGGTTTGAATCCAGGCTGTATCACAACCGGCCGTGATTGAGAGTCCCATAGGGCGGCACACAATTGGACCAGTGTCTTCTCGGTTAGGCCGGTGTAAGCCGTCATTGTAAATAAGAATTTGTTCTTAACTGACTTGCCTAGTTAAATAAAGGTTAAATAAAACATTTACAACTGTTATGAAACAAAACAGAAATGTTACGGTACTTGAATTGTCGGCCAACCAATAAATGCACTTTTGTTAAATTTCAAATTTAAACTTCTCTCATTTGTGTCTGGAATTAGCGTGCAAGCTAAGCAATTTCAGCCTATTAGCTTAGGCGCTTGACTGCCGTTGTGAGTTGTGAGGTCAGAAAGCTCGGATCAACCCAACTCCTCGGCCAGAGCATCCAGTGGGCGCCCTGAACGCTCCCAGAGGGAAGCGCTTTGAATTTACAAACGGACAATTTGAAAACGCTCTGCATTTAGGAACACCCAGAGTGCACTCTGACTGCACTCGGACACTAGTGAATTTACAAACACACCATTCATGTGGTGCTTATGCTCGCAATATTGCAATAGTGCAATGACTGTCTATTTGAGTATTAATGCATAGCTGATTGTTCTATTGTACGACAGTGTCACTCTGTCACATTCCTTGCAATATTCACAAGTCCAGCAGAAGGACAAATCTGAAACAGTACATTCTGACTCAATACCTTCACATTCACAGCAGACCCATCAAAGGGACATTGCAGTATCCATCTACTGTCCTACAGAGAGCAGCTTTCAGATCAGTTTACACAACTACACAGTCCTCCCCGCGAGCAGGTGCTGCATTGGAAACGTCTATCAGTATTCCACGTGCTCCTCGTATTGAAAATGTTGATAAAATGAAATGTTCGTCTCTCCCACTAGAACGTTGTAGATGCCCACCCCCTGTTCAGCCCATCATACCCATTTTCTCTCCAACACGTCCCATTTAATCTGATGGCATGTGTTCCAGCCAGGGAAATGTGGCAAGGAAATAATAAAAAAAACTGAAGCAAATCTTAGCAAAGGGAGACAAATAATATTAACAATAAAAGCAACATGAGATTTTTTTTTCAGATAAATGCTCTGTGGGTTTTTACCTTTCCTGTTAGGAGATAAGCCCTGTGACAGCAGTGAGAAAGGCAGAGTTACATGCAGTACAGTACAGTAGCACTATAGGGAAGCCCAACCAGAGAGGACTGGCTCTGAAGCCGCAGAGGACCTCAGTATACATATGAAAGCTATATCCACCAATTTCTCACATTTAGTTTTTTCATCAGAAATGATTGCTTATGGGTAATTTCATGTGTGTGTAAATTATTACTGTTCTCAGGTTTTTTATTAATAGATTTTAGAATCAAAAAATTGTTTCTTGCTAAACGCTATATATCAAATCAAATGAAATTGTATTTGTCACATACAACAGGTACAACCTTACAGTGAAATGCTTAATTACAAGCCCTTAACCAACAATGACGTTTTAAGAAAATACATTAAAAAAAGTAAGAGGTAAAAATAACAAATAATTAAAGAGCAGCAGTAAAATAACAATAGTGGGGCTATATATACGAGGGTACCGGTACAGAGTCAATGAGCCGGGGCACCGGCGTCGAGGTAATTGAGGTAATATGTACATGTATGTAGAGTTATTAAAGGGACTATGCATAGATAATAGCAGAGAGTAGCATCCGCGTAGAGGAGGAGGGGGACAATTCAAATAGCCTGGGTAGCCATTTGATTAGATGTTCAGGAGTCTTATGGCTTGGGGGTAGAAGCTGTTTAGAAGCCTCTTGGACCTAGACTTGGCACTCCGGTCAGCGTGGCAGATGTGTTGTTACCTACCCTTACCACCTGGGGGCAATGAATGGAAGTCCAGGATCCAGTTGCAGAGGGAGGTGTTTAGTCCCAGGGTCCTTAGCATATTGATGAGCTTTCAGAGCACTATGGTGTTGAATGCTGAGCTGTAGTCAATGAATAGCATTCTCACATAGATGTTCCTTTTGTCCAGGTGGGAAATGATAGTGTGGAGTGCAATATAGATTGCATCATCTGTGGATCTGTTGGGGTGGTATGCAAAATGGAGTGTGTCTATGGTTTCTGGGGGTGGTCTATGGTTTTCGTGCTTCCCTTTGTAGTCTGTATTGGTTTGCAAGCCCTGCCACATCCAACGAATGTCAGAACCGGTGTAGTACGATTCAATCTTAGTCCTGTATTGACTCTTTGCCTGCTTTATTGTTCATCGGAGGGCATAGCGGGATTTCTTATAAGCTTCCGGGTTAGAGTCCCGCTCCTTGAAAGCGGCAGCTCTACCCTTTAGCTAAGTGCGAATGCTGCCTGTAGTCCATGACTTCTGGTTGGGGTATGTACGTACAGTCACTGTGGGGACAATGTCATCAATACACTTATTGATGAAGTCAGTGACTGATGTGGTGTACTCCTCAATGCCATTGGAAGAATCCCAGAACATATTCTCTGCTAGCAAAACAGTCCTGTAGTTTAGCATCTGCTTCATCTGACCACTTTTGTATAGACTAAGTCACTGGTGCTTCCTGCTTGAATTTTTTACTTGAAAGCAGGAATCAGGAGGATATAATTATGGTCAGATTTGCCAAATGGAGGGCAAGGGAGTGCTTTGTATGCATCTCTGTGTGTGGAGTAAAGGTGGTCTAAAGTTTTTCCCTCTAGTTGCACATTTAACATGCTGATAGAAATTAGGCAAAACTGATTTAAGTTTCCCTGCATTAAGGTCCCCGGCCACTAGGAGAGCCGCCTCTGGATGAGCGTTTTCCTGTTTGCATATGGCGGTATACAGCACATTGAGTGTGGTTTTAGTGCCAGCATCGGTCTGTGGTGGTATGTAGACAGCTACAAAAAATACAGATGATAACTCTCTTGGTAGATAGTGTGGTCTACAGCTTATCATGAGATACTTTACCTCAGGCGAGCAAAACCTCGAGACTTCCATAGATATCGTGCACCAGCTGTAGTTTATAAATATACACAGGCCGCCGCCCTGTGTCTTACCAGATGCTGCTGTTCTATCCTGCCGATAGAGTGTATGTTATTAATGTTATCGATCAGCTACGTCTCGGTGAAACAGAAGATATTACACTTTTTAATGTCCCATTCGTAGGATATACAGTACGTGCTTTCAGTTCGTCCCATTTATTTTCCAGCGATTGAACGTTGGCTAACAGTGCCACTCGTCGCCTGATCCTCACAAGGCACCCCGATCTCTTTCCGTGTAGTCTCAGTTTCTTTCTCCAGCGAATGACAGGGATGAGGGCCTGTTCGGGTGTTTGGAGTATATCCTTCCCGTCCGACTCATTGAATAAAAATGATTTGTCCAATTCTAGGTGAGTAATCGCTGTTCTGATGTCCAGAAGCTCTTTTCGGTCATAAGAGACGGTAGCAGCAACATTATGTACAAAATAGGTTACAAACAACGCAAAAAAACTAACCAAATAGCACGGTTGGTTAAGAGTCAATAAAACGGCAGCCATCCCCTCCGGCGCCATCTTCTTCAATACATTGTTTAGCTGGAATGAATGTTTGTATCCTGCGTATTTGACTCTGATATGTGATTTTCTCACCTAACTATCTTAAGACGAGTGAACTAACTGTAAATCGTTCTCAATAAGAGGATCTGCTAAATGACTAAAATGTCAAATGTAAATGTTTTACATACAGATCTCATATTACTGTATTGAATTATTGTTATCTAGCGGGACTTGTTGTTGTGAGTCTACCCCATTTCTCCCCATTACCCAGTAGGCCCTGGGAGACTTTAGGGAACACTGGGTAGGCTACCTGAGGATGTCTGTGGAGGAAATATGGGAAGGTGATCATTGAAGGAGCTCTGTGAAGGAAATATGTGAAGGAGATCTGAGTAGGAGATATGTGAAGGAGAAGCACCTCTCTCTCTGTGAAGGTCATTGGAAACATGATGAGGTGACCTTGTAGGACTGCCTGGCTGCTGACACATTTAAACATGGCACACAGGTTAGAGTCCTCATTTCACTCGCCCCCTTTTACCCCTTCCTCTACCCCTCTGTCTGTTTCTCTGGGGAGAGGGTAATAGATGGCTTTGTCTTGGGGCTTTGGTGACCATGCTGGGTGTATGTGTATCCATATCAAAGAGAAGACAAGTTATTCCATCGCACACAAATTAGTTTGGATTAAAATAGATTTTGGTTTGATTTATCTCCTTTACTTTTCTTATAAATCTCATTATCCAGCCAAACACTCGACTGTGTTTGCAAAATAATTAATGAAAGTATGAACAGAATTGATGTTTTAAGTTCTTATGTACAATGTCTTATTCAAAGATATGGCAAGTTAAGCACATATCTGAGCTTCCAAAGTTCAGAGCTCTTTCCCAAAGGGTATGTCTGTGTACAGGCATAATCTTTGAGAACAAAAATGGAACCTATTTCACACAGCTCTTAATGAGAGGATGTGACCTTTGTTTGTAAAGATGAACCAGGTTCTCTCTCTAGTTTTAGGGTTTATCTCAGTCCACTTCTGACAATGGGTGATGATGGTAAATGGAGTAGGCTCCAAGTTATCAGACAGTGAAGCGAGACAAAACAAATGAGTCTGAAGCCTCCGTGGCCATTCACAGGCAGAGTACAGCGAGACTAATTCAATGAATACCCTGATTATCTGCTCAAATTAAGAGCATTAATTATCATTACCGCATGGCTGTCGCAAACATTGGCATCAGAGACAGAGTATGCTGCTATGCGATAGCAATATATCTCCAGGATATTGGATAGTTTCTTAAATACTTAGATGACTTTCTTACGTTATAAATTGGTTTCTAAATTATTCTGACTCATGATTTCTTGTCTACAGTAAAAAAAAGGGTCACCCTAGAAACTGTGGCAGTGCTGAGAGAAAAGAAAGAGGGCAAATGATAGAGAAAATAAAGTTGAGAGAGTGAGAAAAAGACATGGGGAGATTCTCAGAAATAAAAGTCAAAGAACAATTGATGATAAAAAAGAGATAGTGTGTATTTGGGGTGGGTGGTTGAACAAGGAGAGAG
This sequence comes from Salvelinus fontinalis, assembly GCF_029448725.1. Classification (NCBI taxonomy): domain Eukaryota; kingdom Metazoa; phylum Chordata; class Actinopteri; order Salmoniformes; family Salmonidae; genus Salvelinus; species Salvelinus fontinalis. The sequence continues at coordinate 31,800,502 of NC_074695.1, forward strand.
AGCATGGTGGTAGGGATGGGGGGAAGTATACTGTATGTATTGAAGAGCCCTATTGTGTTTGCCCAGGGAGAAAACACCATAGCTAGGTATGCAAAGAACTTTCTGAGCTCCATATTTCTCTTAGAGCTTGGCGAGAGCTTGGTTGTCCTATAGTTTTTTTGCATACAGTTTTCCCACAACTTGTCTGGGAATGGTGCAGGATATTTTGGAACATTCTCAGCACATTTAAAACTTCACAGCTAGATGCTATTTGGGGTGTATTTTGAGTTTCAGACATAATATAATTACTTTATAATTTTCGCAATGGGAGAGTTCAGATTGAGCCTGATGTCTTATAAACAAAATGGAGTCATGTTTTGCAGAAATGATTGTGGCATTTGTGTTTTGCCGATTGCATGATCACGCTAGCAGGGAGTAGATATGGTTGTTCTTGTTCAATAGAGCCATTGAACTTGTCTGCCAGGACATCAAATCAAATCAAATATATTTATATAGCCCTTCTTACATCAGCTGATATCTCAAAGTGCTGTACAGAAACCCAGACTAAAACCCCAAACAGCAAGCAATGCAGGTGTAGAAGCACGGTGGCTAGGAAAAACTCCCTAGAAAGGCCAAAACCTAGGAAGAAACCTGGAGAGGAACCAGGCTATGAGGGGTGGCCAGTCCTCTTCTGGCTGTGCCGGGTGGAGATTATAACAGAACATGGCCAAGATGTTCAAATGTTCATAAATGACCAGCATGGTCAAATAATAATAATCACAGTAGTTGTCGAGGGTGCAGCAAGTCAGCACCTCAGGAGTAAATGTCAGTTGGCTTTTCATAGCCGATCCTTAAGAGTATCTCTACCGCTCCTGCTGCCTCTAGAGAGTTGAAAACAGCAGGTCTGGGACAGGTAGCACGTCCGGTGAACAGGTCAGGGTTCCATAGCCGCAGGCAGAACAGTTGAAACTGGAGCAGCAGCACGGCCAGGTGGACTGAGGACAGCAAGAAGTCATCATGCCAGGTAGTCCTGAGGCATGGTCCTAGGGCTCAGGTCCTCCGAGAGAGAGAAAGAAAGAGAGAATTAGAGAGAGCATACTTAAATTTACACAGGACACCGGATAAGACAGGAGAAGTTCTCCAGATATAACAAACTGACCCTAGCCCCCTGACACATAAACTACTGCAGCATAAATACTGGAGGCTGAGACAGGAGGGGTCAGGAGACACTGTGGCCCCATCCGATGATACCCCCGGACAGGGCCAAACAGGAAGGATATAACCCCACCCACTTTGCCAAAGCACAGCCCCCACACCACTAGAGGGATATCTTCAACCATCAACTTACCATCCTGAAACAAGGGCGAGTATAGCCCACAAAGATCTCCGCCACGGCACAACCAAGGGGGGGGGCGCCAACCCAGACAGGAAGATCACGTCAGTGACTCAACCCACTCAAGTGACACACACCTCCTTGGGACAGCATGAAATAGCACCAGTAAGTCAGTGACTCAGCCCCTGTAATAGGGTTAGAGGCAGAGAATCCCAGTGGAGAGGGGGGATCCGGCCAGGCAGAGACAGCAAGGGCAGTTCGTTGCTCCAGAGCCTTTCCGTTCACCTTCACACTCCTGGGCCAGACTACACTCAATCATATGACCCACTGAAGAGATGAATCTTCAGTAAAGACTTAAATGTTTGAGACCGAGTCTGCGTCTCTCACATGGGTAGGCAGACCACTCCAAAAAATGGAGCTCTATAGGAGAAAGCCCTGCCTCCAGCTGTTTGCTTAGAAATTCTAGGGACAATTAGGAGGCCTGCGTCTTGTGACCGTAGCGTACGTGTAGGTATGTTACGCAGGACCAAATCGGAAAGATAGGTAGGAGCAAGCCCATGTAATGCTTTGTAGGTTAGCAGTAAAACCTTGAAATCAGCCCTTGCCTTAACAGGAAGCCAGTGTAGGGAGGCTAGCACTGGAGTAATATAATTTGGGGTTCTAGTCAGGATACTAGCAGCCGTATTTAGCACTAACTGAAGTTTATTTAGTGCTTTACCAGATGCAGACGCCATTAAAAGGTCATTTACCACCTTCACAAGTGCAGTCTCAGTGCTATGATGGGGTCTAAAACCAGACTGAAGCATTTCGTATACATTGTTTGTCTTCCGGAAGGCAGTGAGTTGCCGTGCAACAGTAATTTTTTTATTTTTTTTTGAGAGGAATGGAAGATTCAATATAGGCCGATAGTTTATTATATTTTTTGGGTCAAGGTTTGGCTTTTTCAAGAGAGGCTTTATTACTGCCACTTTTAGTGAGTTTGGTACACATCCGGTGGATAGAGAGATGTTTATTATGTTCAACATAGGAGGGCCAAGCACAAGAAGCAGCTCTTTCAGTAGTTTAGTTGGAATAGGGTCCAGTATGCAGCTAGGTTTAGAGGCCATGATTATTTTCATCATTGTGTCAAGAGATATAGTACTAAAACACTTGAGTGTCTCTCTTGGTCCTAGGTCCTGGCAGAGTTGTGCAGACTCAGGACAACTGAGCTTTGGAGGAATACGCAGATTTAAAGAGGAGTACGTAATATGCTTTCTAATGATCATGATCTTTTCCTCAAAGAAGTTCATGAATTTATTACTGCTGAAGTGAAAGCCATCCTCACTTGGGGAATGCTGCTTTTTAGTTAGCTTTGCGACAGTATCATAAAGAAATTTCGGATTGTTCTTATTTTCCTCAATTAAGTTGGAAAAGTAGGATGATCGAGCAGCAGTGAGCACTCTTCGATACTACACGGTACTGTCTTTCCAAGCTAGTAGGAAGACTTCCAGTATGGTGGAGCGGACATTGCAGGATATCTAAGTTGACTAACTTTCCCTGGCTTTGTAAAGACTACAGTCTGGTGGGAGCCTTTACTTCCTTGTTCCCACCCTCGAAGACAGACTTTTCGAAATGGGGGCAGTACTAGTTTACAGGTTCACGGAAGCTATGTTACCGTACACTGTCTATCTGAGAATGCTAAATAAATAGCTGCTTCTGATGATTTATATTTCCAAGAAGAGTTGGATAATGATTTTTTTTTAAATGTTATTTTACATAGGAACATACAGCCCTATTGACTTGAGCTGGAATACACTGAAAAGGAGTTAAGACAGCAAGAGACCAGCAAGCAGCGGCGGCAGCCTAGACCAGCTGGACCAGGACTCAGGAGGGCAAATGAGTAAGTTGTTTTGCTGTCAATAGCTATCTAGCAATATAAGGTCTCTTTTTACACGAGGCAGTGTTGTTCAGTACAGAATAATTTTGTGATTGATTTGGCCATAACAGGGCTTGTTAGTACCACTACAACTAAGCTAACCAAGCTAGCCAAGTAGCTAGCTGTGTTTGGTATACATTAAATGTATTGTAGTCTAACATTATAGCTAGCTAGCTAGCTAACTAGCCTAGCTAGTCTCAGTGCCTCTTCTTCCGAGCAAAACTGGATAAATGTTTTGAGATGATGGCGGAGAGTAATAACACATTCAAAACAACTGGGAACTCGAAAATCTCAGACTTCCAACTTCAGTGCATTCAGTTTGAACAGTCATCAAACTCTGAATTTCAAATCAGAAAATGTGGAATCTTTCTAGACCTCCGACTTTCTGGCTTGAAGATCACCAATGTCATGATTTGACCTCGTTCAACCAGTTAGCAAGTGGGACATTTCCGAGTTTAAGAGTTCTGACTAGCATGTGAACGCGGTAAACACCTGTGTGTTTTAGCTAGCTAGCTAGCCAACGTGTATCTCATATTGAGATGAGATGTCTCATATTCTACACCATGCTGCTACAGTAGAAATACAGACGGTAGACAACGATTACCCATGAATGTGTAAAAGCGTTTTCGTCTTCCCCTCAGACAATACCGCTTGGATACAAAGAAGTTGATGACTCTCAAGAGGAGATGTGAAAGGTCCCATAACAACAATCTCCCCTTGTATCAAAGTTACTCCGAACACCTCACTGCACCACCCAAACAAACTATATGTAAGTATTCCCTTTGTAGAACTGTAGTATTTACTATAAGTTTAAACTCACCTCGGTCTCCAGAGCAAATATACTTTGTCTTGAATACAAGCTACATATTTGCTATATTTACAGACTAATCTTCTGTTTTATGAAAACATGTTACCTTGCCAACAAATTCAAGTTTAAATGATAAACCTACTCCCTGCATCATTTGTTTTAGCCGTGAGACTAAAGATAGTTCATCCAAATACATTTAATGAATATCACAATGAATTTATCAAGAAGTTGAGGGTCAACACTTTATTGGTTTCTGATGCAGCTGGAATCACTTAGGCACTTGTCAGTACTCTTGTAAAAAAGGATTAAATAAAACATTTGATCAAACTCCATTATATACATATCCACTGTACAAGAGCTAGCAATATCTATATCACAATGCAGTTGTGAGCATACCAGGCATTCTATATTATACTACAACATCACTCTAACTTTCACGCCCTGACCTTAGAGATCTTTTTTATGTCTCTATTTTGGTTTGGTCAGGGCGCGAGTTGGTGTGGGTATTCTGTGTTCTATGTTTTGTAGTTCTATATTTTGGCCAGGTAGGGTTCTCAATCAGGGACAGCTGTCTATCGTTGTCTCTGATTGAGAACCATACTTAGGCTGCCCTTTTTCCCACCTGTGTTTGTGGGAAGTTGACTTTGTATAGCCTTTAGCTTCACGGGTTGTTTTTGTAGTGTTTATTGTTTTGTTCGGAGTCATCTTTATTAATAAAAGGAAAATGTACGCTCACCACGCTGCACCTTGGTCCTCTTCTTTTAACGGCCGTGACAGAACTTCCCACCAACAACGGACCAAGCAGCGTGGTAAGGAGGAGCAGCGTGTCCAGGATTCATGGACTTGGGAGGAGATCCTGGACGGTAAGGGACCCTGGAGGCAGGCTGGGGGGTATCGCCGTCCACGGGAGGAACTGGAGGCAGCAAGAGCAGAGCGGCAGCGTTACGAAGGGGCACGGCTAGCAAGGAAGCCCGAGAGGCAGCTCCCCCCAAAAATGTTGCGGGGGCACACGGGGAGTGTGGCTGAGTCAGGTAGGAGACCTGAGCCAACTCCCCATGCTTACCGTGGCGAGCGTCATACTGGTCAGGCACCGTGTTATGCGGTGGAGCCCCCGGTGTCTCCAGTGCGCTTGCACAGCCCGGTGCGTTACCTTCCAACTCCCCGAATCGGCAGGGCTAGAGTGGGCATCCAGCCAGGTCGGAGGGTGCCGGCTCAGCGCATCTGGCCGCCAGTACGTCTCTACGGCCCAGGATATCCTGCGCCGGCTCTGTGCACTGTGTCTCCGGTGCGTCTGCACAGCCCAGTGTGTCCTGTGCCAGCGCCTCACATCTGCAGGGCGAAAATAACCATCCAGCCAGGAGAGGGTTGTGCAGGTTCTACGCTCAAGACCTCCAGTGCGCTTCCACGGCCCAGTGTATCCTGTGCCTGTCCCCAGAAGGACAGGGCCTCATGTATGTCTCTCCAGCCTGGTGAGTCCTGTGCCTGTGCCTAGAACTAATCCTCCTGTATGTCTCCCCAGCCTGGTGAGCCCTGTGGCAGGTCAACGTATTAGACTGCCCATACGTCTCCTACCTCCAGTGATGATCCATGGTACGAAGCCTCCAGTGATGATCCATGCCAAGAAGCCTCCAGTGATGATCCATGGCACGAAGCCTCCAGTGATGATCCATGGCAAGAAGCCTCCAGTGATGATCCATGGCGCGAAGCCTCCAGTAATGATCCATGGCACGAAGCCTCCAGTGATGATCCATGGCAAGAAGCCTCCAGTGATAATCCATGGCAAGAAGCCTCCAGTGATGATCCATGGGGTGCCCAGTACGGGGCCCCCAACGAGGGTCCCCAGTCTGGGGCCCGCAACAAGTGTGCTCAGTCTGGGGCCCGCAACGAGGGTGCCCCGTTCGGGGCCCGCTACGTGGATCCCCAGTCTGGGGTCGACGACGAGTGTCCCCGCACCAGAGGTACTACCAAAGTGGGGTGAGCCAGTGGTGGAGCGGGGTCTGTGTCCCGCACCTGAGCCGCCACCACGGATAGATGCGCACCCAGACCCTCGCCTATAGGTTTAAGTTTTGCGGTCGGAGTACGCACATTTGGGGGGGGGTACTGTCACACCCTGACCTTAGAGATCCTTTTTATGTCTCTATTTTGGTTTGGTCAGGGCATGAGTTGGGGTGGGTAATCTATGTTCTATGTTTTATAGTTCTATGTTTTGCCAGGTAGGGTTCTCAATCAGGGACAGCTGTCTATCGTTGTCTCTGATTGAGAACCATACTTAGGCTGCCATTTTCCCACCTGTGTTTGTGGGAAGTTGACTTTCTACTGGTGAAACGCTGATATTTGAGTGTAGTGAGGAAATGCAACATTTTTATGACACATATGTGTCATTAATGACATACTAATGGACATACAGTGGGGAGAACAAGTATTTGATACACTGCCGATTTTGCAGGTTTTCCTACTTACAAAGCATGTAGAGGTCTGTCATTTTTATCATAGATACATTTCAACTGTGAGAGATGGAATCTAAAACAAAAATACAGAAAATCACATTGTATGATTTTTAAGTAATTAATTTGCATTTTATTGCATGACATAAGTATTTGATACATCAAACAAGCAGAACTTAATATTTGTTACAGAAACCTTTGTTTGCAATTACAGCGATCATACGTTTCCTGTAGTTCTTGAACAGGTTTGCACACACTGCAGCAGGGATTTTGGCCCACTCCTCCATACAGACCTTCTCCAGATCCTTCAGGTTTCAGGGCTGTCGCTGGGCAATACGGACTTTCAGCTCCCTCCAAAGATTTTCTATTGGGTTCAGGTCTGGAGACTGGCTAGGCCACTCCAGGACCTTGAGATACTTCTTACGGAGCCACTCCTTAGTTGCCCTGGCTGTGTGTTTCGGGTCGTTGTCATGCTGGAAGACCCAGCCACGACCCATCTTCAATGCTCTTACTGAGGGAAGGAGGTTGTTGGCCAAGATCTCGCGATACATGGCCAATCCATCCTCCCCTCAATACGGTGCAGTCGTCCTGTCCCCTTTGCAGAAAAGCATCCCCAAAGAATTATGTTTCCACCTCCATGCTTCACGGTTGGGATGGTGTTCTTGGGGTTGTACTCATCCTTCTTCTTCCTCCAAACACGGCGAGTGGAGTTTAGACCAAAAAACTCTATTTTTGTCTCATCAGACCACATGACCTTCTCCCATTCCTCCTCTGGATCATCCAGATGGTCATTGGCAAACTTCAGACTGTCCTGGACATGCGTTGGCTTGAGCAGGGGGACTTTGCGTGCGCTGCAGGATTTTAATCCATGACGGCGTAGTGTGTTACTAATGGTTTTCTTTGAGACTGTGGTCCCAGCTCTCTTCAGGTCATTGACCAGGTCCTGCCGTGTAGTTCTGGGCTGATCTCTCACCTTCCTCATGATCATTGATGCCCCACGAGGTGAGATCTTGCATGGAGCCCCAGACCGAGGGTGATTGACCGTAATCTTGAACTTCTTCCATTTTCTAATAATTGCGCCAACAGTTGTTGCCTTCTCACCAAGCTACTTGCCTATTGTCCTGTAGCCCATCCCAGCCTTGTGCAGGTCTACAATTTCATGCTTTGGATATCATAAGGTGAATGCACCAATTTGTAAGTCGCTCTGGATAAGAGCGTCTGCTAAATGACTTAAATGTAAATGTAAATACAATGTGATTTTCTGGATTTTTGTTTCAGACTCCGTCTCTCACAGTTGAAGTGTACCTATGATAAAAAATTACAGACCTCTACATGGTTTGTAAGTAGGTAAACCTGCAAAATCAGCAGTGTATCAAATACTTGTTCTCCCCACTGTATATACCGAATAGAGCAGTGGTGACATTTCTGTTTAAGGAACTTAGTATTTTCTTGGTATTTCATTACTTCAACATAATCTTTCCTAAAAGTTCAAACATGGTTACATTTAATTACATTTTTGGTAATGTTCTAGGAATGCATGCTTTTCAACCGTTCGCTGCCTGCACCCCCACGCCCGACTAGCATCACCACCCTGGACGGTTCCGACCTAGAATATGTGGACATCTATAAGTACCTAGGTGTCTGGCTAGACTGCAAACTCTCCTTCCAGACTCATATCAAACATCTCCAATCCAAAATCAAATCTAGAGTCGGCTTTCTATTCCGGAACAAAGCCTCCTTCACTCACGCCGCCAAACTTACCCTAGTAAAACTGACTATCCTACCGATCCTCGACTTCGGCGATGTCATCTACAAAATAGCTTCCAATACTCTACTCAGCAAACTGGATGCAGTTTATCACAGTGCCATCCGTTTTGTTACTAAAGCACCTTATACGACCCACCACTGCGACCTGTATGCCCTAGTCGGCTGGCCCTCGCTACATGTTCGTCGTCAGACCCACTGGCTCCAGGTCATCTACAAGGCTATGCTAGGTAAAGTGCCGCCTTATCTCAGTTCACTGGTCACGATGGCTACACCCACCCGTAGCACGCGCTCCAGCAGGTGTATCTCACTGATCATCCCTAAAGCCAAAACCTTATTTGGACGCCTTTCCTTCCAGTTCTCTGCTGCCTGCGACTGGAACGAATTGCAAAAATCTCTGAAGTTGGAGACTTTTATCTCCCTCAACAACTTTAAACATCTGCTATCCGAGCAGCTAACCGATCGCTGCAGCTGTACATAGTCCATCTGTAAACTACCCACCCAATTTACCTACCTCACCCCCCATACTGCTTTTATTTATTTACTTTTCTGCTCTTTTGCACACCAGTATCTCTTCTTGCACATGATCATCTGATGATTTATCACTCCAGTGTTAATCTGCTAAATTGTAATTATTCGATTTATTGCCTACCTCATGCCTTTTGCACACATTGTATATAGATTCTCTTTTTTTCTACCATGTTATTGACTTGTTTATTGTTTACTCCATGTGTAACTCTGTGTTGTTGTCTGTTCACACTGCTATGCTTTATCTTGGCCAGGTCGCAGTTGCAAATGAGAACTTGTTCTCAACTAGCCTACCTGGTTAAATAAAGGTGAAATAAAAAATAAAAATAAAAATAAAACCTCATGAAGCTGGTTGAGAGAATGCCAAGAGTGTGCAAAGCTGTAATAAAGGCAAAGGATTGCTGCTTTGAAGAATCTCAAATATAAAATATATTTGGATTTGTTTAACACATTTTTGGCTACTACTATGTGTTATTTCATAGTTTTTTTTTCAATGTCAAAAATAGAACTTTTTTAAAGAAAAACGTTGGAATGAGTTGGTCTGTCCAACCTTTTGACTTGTACTGTATGTGTATATATATATATATATTTTAGTATTATTATTATTACTCATTTTTTGTTTTTACAGCTTTTCTGTTACATATACATACATTTTACATATTACATTTTACTTTTAAATGTTATTAAAAGTCTTAAAACACGTTCTCAGAACGTCATTTAAATACCTTCAAATAACCTATAATTTTAGTTCTCAGACCGGTAATAAAACCTCCCATTAAATCTTTCAGGGAACCATAGTAAAACGTTCTCAGAACACCTCTGCAACGTAAAAATTCCCAGGCAAAATTTTCACTTCCGTTTTCAGAACGTTTAAAAAACTTTGTTTTACCGTTCAGGAAACCTATGGCTTCGTTCCCAGTGGGAAACCGAAAATGTACGTTCCCACAACTTCCAAGGAACCAAATGTTCTAGCTGGGTACTGTAAAGACATAAACAGCTGGCATTCTCCACCACTGTTGTCAGGGCCAAGAGACCAGACTTCCCTTGCTGACAATACAAAGAGGGCTAAAGAAAGACAAACACACACGCAGGCATATACACACGCACACAGACACACACACAGGAGGGACGCAGGCAGCGTTGGGAAGCAGAGGGGTTGTGGGGAAAATGCATGCAGCCTGGCACTGCCAGCAGCGGGTTGACGGGGCCAAGCCTCAGGGACAACCTGCCACTGACAATGTCACCTTTAGGTTAGATAACACAAAGGAATGGCCCCGCTACCCCCCCCCCCCCCCCCCCCCCCGCCTCTCTCCCTCCCTCCTGCCCTCTCCCCCTTTCTCCTCTCTCTCCCTCTTTCTGTCCCCACCAATTTGGCCTCTCTATAAGAGCGGGCTCAGAGCAGTGACAGACGCGAAGGCCGTTTTTTAAGCGTAGTCGGGTCGAGGAGATGAATGAATGGAGGGTCTAGATTAATGAAGTGATTTCAGGACTGTCCATATTACTGACAGATTCCCTAAACTACCCACACAGCCTCCTTTAACTTGACAGATGGGCCAGCAGTGTGCTTGGCCAGTATCGTGGTTATCTGCTCAGGGAAATGAGTGATAAGGACGGCTCTATAATCCGTCTATACACCCTCCTCATCTCCCACACCGGCAAGGCCCCATCTTAGAATCTCACAAGGCCTCCATTTTACATATTTTACACCCCCTATCATCTCTTTCTATTACATCAACTGGATAGCGTAGATGGATGACTGTTTTGGGCCTTGGCTGTACAGTAAATGCTGGTTAAGGATTTACAGGTGAAGAGCAGTGCATATCAATCTCTATATAATTTTCTCATAGCACATTATTTACAGTATACTGTGTATTTGTATACGGTGTATATTTGTTGGAGGTATACATACATGTACTGTACTGTACAATTAGCAGGCCAAAGCTCCAGTGGGAGAGAGAGCGGAGAGTGGAGCTGACGTGGGCCTGGCTTCCCCTGGGGCAGAGGAGTAACTGATCTCCCCTCCCCAGCCTGCTCTGAGCTGAGGGGCCCTGCTCAGCCTGGGGACCAGGGAACGTGCTTGGTTTGATGACATTGGGTGACAGCCAGTAATGACACACAACCAACTAAACATATCTTCCTCTGTCATCTATCCATCCCCTGTTCCCCTCTGTCCAGCTCTTTATCCAACTCTCTCTCTGGCTTTCACTCAGTGTTGCTAAAATGATGTTTTTGGGGATGCCCCCCAGTTCCTGGCGCCTACCAAAGTGTGTTCCCTCTCTCCTAAGCCAAATAGGGTTCCCTTCCTACTGTAAGTTACGTCAAACCCTTTTCAATTAGTGCTGGATGTCAATGAAAATTGTAATTTAATGGACATAAATGTAATCCATTTAAATGCTACATTGAGAAAACCATGGAGTATCAATTAATACAATAAAGCATAGTATCCACTATTACACTGACTGTCTGTCCTTAATGTGTATGATTCGCATAGTGACTTCTCCAGGACTTCAAAATGTCTATTTAGATGAACTCAGCTCAATGTGATGAAGCTCATTCAGTGGTGGTATCCTAGTGTGCTGGGGTTATCCTCCAGTGGGTTCATGCTAGCCAAGCAGACCTAATTGGGGAGTTGGGACTTAGTGTGTGTTACTGTGGGAGCCTGGTAGATTGTATCTGACTGCACTCCCTGTTTACTGCATTGCAGGAGAAAGACTCATCTATCTGTGTGTGTGTGTGTGTGTGTGTGTGTGTGTGTGTGTGTGTGTGTGTGTGTGTGTGTGTGTGTGTGTGTGTGTGTGTGTGTGTGTGTGTGTGTGTGTGTGTGTGTGTGTGTGTGTGTGTGTGTGTGTGTGTGTGTGTGCGTGCGACTCATCCCTTCCCTCCCAACTGAGTGGAAACAAGCCTCTCAGCGTGAGCTTCTTATCCCACCGAGACCATACACGTCAATTCACTTCCACTTTATGAAACATTACAGATTTACTTCTCCCTAAAGCTTATTTACTGGGTTGATAAAGTAACAAAGGCCTTCGGATGCATGGAGTGAGGAGAAAAAGTGACAGGATGGATTTCTGCTCCCACCTTTCTCTCTCAATCTCTCTATCCCATCTCGCTCTCTCTCTCTCTCCTATCACCCCATCTCTGTACCTGTCTCAATGGTTATACATGATAAGAGACCCCTTAAAAACCTATGGAATCAATGTGACATGGAGACAAGGTAGCTATCTCAGGCCCTTGGACTTTGGGGTTACACTATTCCTTGTGGGCCTTAGCCATTATATATGTTTGGAAGTGGTTCTAGCTTTATTGGTGTAGAGGTTGGGTGTCTAGAAGGGTAGTGTTTGGATATCTAGAAGGGTAGTTTTGGGGTGTCTAGAAGGGTAGTGTTTGGATATCTAGAAGAGTAGTGTTTGGGTGTCTAGAAGGGTAGTGTTTGGATATCTAGAAGGGTTGTTTTTGGGTGGCTAGAAGTGAACTGTTTAGATTCATAGTAGTGTAGTGTTTGGGTGTCTAGAAGGGTAGTGTTTGGGTGTCTAGAAGGGTAGTGTTTGGGTGTCTAGAAGGGTAGTGTTTGGATATCTAGAAGGGTAGTGTTTGGATATCTAGAAGGGTAGTGTTTGGATATCTAGAAGGGTAGTGTTTGGATATCTAGAAGGGTAGTGTTTGGATATCTACAAGGGTAGTGTTTGGATATCTAGAAGGGTAGTGTTTGGATATCTAGAAGGGTAGTGTTTGGATATCTAGAAGGGTAGTGTTTGGATATCTAGAAGGGTAGTGTTTGGATGTCTAGAAGGGTAGTGTTTGGGTGTCTAGAAGGGTAGTGTTTGGATATCTAGAAGGGTTGTTTTTGGGTGGCTAGAAGTGAAGTGTTTAGATTCATAGTAGTGAAGTGTTTGGGTGTCTAGAAGGGTAGTGTTTGGATATCTAGAAGAGTAGTGTTTGGGTGTCTAGAAGGGTAGTGTTTGGATATCTAGAAGGGTTGTTTTTGGGTGGCTAGAAGTGAACTGTTTAGATTCATAGTAGTGTAGTGTTTGGGTGTCTAGAAGGGTTGTTTTTGGGTGTCTAGAAGGGTAGTGGTTGGGTGTGTATAAGGTTAGTGTTTGCCTGTGTAGTAGCATGTATATTTGGGTGTATATGCAACCCTGTCTTCCACATCTTGGCTAGTGTTTGGGTATGTAGTTGTCAGGGTTGTGTGCAGCGAAGTAGCAGAGTCAAATGCAGGACACAGGTGTTGAGCGAAACACAAAACGTTTACTCAAAATCACAGCAAAAATCCACAAAGGGAATAATAAGAAATAACAACAACCACTAACGTAACAAACAATCACGGACAAGACAGAAATGAAAGCCAGAGGGTTAAATAGGGAACATAATAGGGGAATTGAAACCAGGTGTGTAATTATGCAGACAAAACAAAACGAAACAGAAAAATGGATCGGTGGTGACTAGAAAGCCGGTGACGTCGACCGCCGAACACCACCCGAACAAGGAGAAGGGCCGACTTCGGCGGAAGTCGTGACAGTACCCCCCCCCCTTGACGCGCGGCTCCAGCAGCGCGACGACACCGGCCTCGAGGACGACCCGGAGGACGAGGTGCAGGGCGATCTGGGTGGAGACGGTGAAACTCTTGTAACATAGATGGATCTAGAATGTCCTCCACCGGTACCCAGCATCTCTCCTCCGGACCGTACCCCTCCCACTCCACGAGGTACTGAAGGCCCCTCGCCCGACGCCTAGAATCCATGATGGCTCTTACGCTATACGCCGGGACCCCCTCGATGTCAAGAAGGGGCGGAGGAACCTCCCGCACCTCAGACTGCTGGAGCGGACCAGCCACCACCGGCCTGAGGAGAGACACATGGAACGAGGGGTTAATACGGTAATCAGGGGGGAGTTGTAACCTATAACAAACCTCGTTCAATCTCCTCAGGACTTTAAATGGCCCCACAAACCGCGGACCCAGTTTCCGGCAGGGCAGGTGAAGGGGTAGGTTTCGGGTCGAGAGCCAGACCCGATCCCCCGGTGCATACACCGGGGCCTCACTGCGGTGGCGGTCGGCACTCGCTTTTTGTCTCCTGATGGCACGTTGTAGCCGTACGTGGGCAGCGTTCCAAGTCTCCTCTGAGTGCCGAAACCATTCATCCACCGCAGGAGCTTCAATCTGGCTCTGATGCCATGGTGCCAGGACCGGCTGGTAACCTAGCACACACTGAAAAGGTGATAGGTTGGTAGAGGAGTGGCGGAGGGAGTTTTGGGCCATCTCGGCCCAGGGGATGTAAGCTGCCCACTCCCCCGGCCGGTCCTGGCAATAGGACCTCAGAAACCTACCCACATCCTGGTTTACTCTTTCCACCTGCCCGTTGCTCTCGGGGTGGAAACCTGAGGTAAGACTGACCGAGATCCCCAGGCGTTCCATAAACGCCCTCCAGACTCTAGACGTAAATTGGGGACCCCGATCAGAAACTATATCCTCAGGCACCCCGTAGTGCCGGAATACATGGGTGAACAGAGCCTCCGCAGTTTGTAGAGCCGTAGGGAGACCGGGCAAAGGAAGGAGACGGCAGGACTTAGAAAACCGATCCACAACGACCAGGATCGTGGTGTTACCCCGCGACGGGGGAAGATCCATCACGAAATCCACCGATAGGTGTGACCATGGTCGCTGTGGAACGGGAAGGGGTTGTAATTTCCCTTTGGGCAGATGTCTAGGTGCCTTGCACTGTGCACATACCGAACAGGAGGAAACATAAACCCGCACGTCCTTAGCTGAAGTGGGCCACCAGTACTTCCCAGAAAGGCAGCGCACCGTCCGACCGATACCAGGATGACCAGAGGAGGGTGACGTATGAGCCCAACAGATCAAACGATCGCGGACATCAAACGGAACGTACAGACGCCCAGCTGGACAGTCATGTGGAATGGACTCTGTACGTGACGCCCGTTCGATGTCCGCGTCCACCTCCCACACCACCGGTGCCACCAGGCGAGAGGCTGTAATTATGGGAGTGGGATCTGTGGACCTCTCCTCTGTATCATACAGCCGGGACAGTGCATCTGCCTTAACGTTCTGGGAACCTGGTTTGTAGGTAAGGGTGAAATCAAAACGGGTGAAAAACATGGCCCACCTTGCCTGGAGAGGGTTCATTCTCCTTGCTGCCCGTATGTACTTCAGATTGCGGTGGTCAGTCCAAATGAGAAAAGGGTGTCTAGCCCCCTCAAGCCAGTGTCTCCACGCTTTCAGAGCCATGACAACAGCCAGCAACTCCCGGTCCCCCACATCATAGTTTCGCTCCGCCGGGCTGAGCTTCTTCGAAAAGAATGCACAGGGGCGGAGCTTTAGTGGCGTACCCGAACGCTGAGACAGCACAGCCCCTATCCCCGCCTCGGACGCGTCCACCTCAACTATGAATGCTAAGGAAGGATCAGGATGAGCCAGAACTGGCGCCGAGGTAAACAGAGCCTTCAGGTGACCAAAAGCCCTGTCCGCCCCAGCTGTCCACTGCAGTCGCACCGGTCCTCCCTTCAGCAGTGAGGTAATGGGAGCCGCTACCTGACCAAAACCCCGGATAAATCTCCGGTGGTAGTTGGCAAACCCTAAAAACCGCTGCACCTCCTTTACCGTGGTTGGAGTCGGCCAATTACACACGGCTGAAATGCGGTCATTCTCCATCTCTACCCCTGACGCTGAAAAGCGGTACCCTAGGAAGGAGATGGATCGTTGGAAGAACAGAAATTTCTCAGCCTTGGCGTACAGGTCATGCTCCAACAGTCGACCAAGCACCCTACGCACCAGGGACACATGCTCGGCGCGTGTAGCGGAGTATATTAGAATGTCATCTATATACACCACTACCCCCTGCCCGTGCAGGTCCCTGAAGATCTCCTCCACAAATGATTGGAAGACTGATGGAGCATTCATTAACCCGTACGGCATGACGAGGTACTCATAATGCCCAGAAGTGGTGCTAAATGCTGTCTTCCACTCATCTCCCCCCTTAATACGCACCAGGCTGTAAGCGCTCCTGAGGTCCAATTTTGTGAAGAAGCGCGCCCCGTGTAATGACTCGGTCATACTGGCTATGAGTGGTAGCGGGTAACTGTATTTTACCATGATCTTATTTAATCCTCGATAATCAATACACGGGCGCAAACCTCCATCCTTCTTCTTCACAAAAAAGAAACTCGAGGAGACAGGTGAGATGGAAGGCCGAATGTATCCCTGTCCCAGAGATTCGGTGACATATGTCTCCATAGCCACCGTCTCCTCCTGTGACAGAGGATACACATGACTCCTGGGAAGTTTAGCGTCTACCAAGAGATCTATCGCACAATCCCCCGGTCGATGGGGTGGTAATTGAGTCGCTTTCTTCTTACAGAAGGCGAGTGCCAAATCGGCATATTCGGGAGGAATGTGCATGTTGGAAACCTGGTTTGGACTTTCCACCGTAGTGGCACCTAAGGAAACACCTACACATCTACCTGAACACTGACAGGACCATCCCTTGAGAGTCCTCTGTTGCCACGAAATAATCGGATCATGAGTGGCCAACCAGGGAAGACCCAACACAACAGGAAACGCAAGAGAGTCGATCAAAAAGAGACTAATTCTCTCCTCGTGATCCCCCTGCGTTCTCATAGCGATGGGCGCTGTGACCTCCCCAATCAGCCCCGACCCCCAAAGGACGACTATCTAAGGCATGTACAGGGAAGGGAACATCAACAGGAATAATAGGGATCCCTAATCTATGTGCTAAAGAGCGATCAATAAAGTTCCCAGCTGCGCCTGAATCTACTAGCGCCTTATGCTGGGGATGCGAGGAAAACTCAGGAAATTCTATATGTAACCACATGTGCGCAACAGAAGACTCTGGGTGAGTTATGTGCCTACTCACTGGAGATGACCCATCAGTGCTCCGCCTGCTACCTCGACTTCCAGGAGAAACACCCCAGCACCGGACAGCAGTGTGTCCTCTGCGTCCACAGTTGGTGCATGGAGTGGTCCTCCCTCCGGTCTCCCTACTAGCAGCCCCTCCTAACTCCATCGGTGTAGGATCCAAGGGGCTGGGTAATGGAACGGGCGGACCCCGATCTAGACGTCCGCGGGAGGCCAACAGGTTATCCAGCCGGATAGATAAATCCACCAGCTGGTCCAGGTTAAGAGTGGTGTCCCTGCAGGCTAACTCCCTACGAACGTCCTCTCGTAGACTACACCTGTAGTGATCGATCAGGGCCCGCTCATTCCATCCCGCACCAGCGGCCAGAGTACGGAAGTCCAGGGCGAAATCTTGAGCGCTCCTCATCTCCTGTCTGAGATGGAACAAACGCTCTCCCGCCGCTCTCCCTTCAGGTGGATGATCAAAGACCGCCCGGAAGCGGCGAGAGAAGTCATCATAGTCATCCAGGGTTTGTCCCTCTCTTCCCCAGATGGCGTTGGCCCACTCCAGGGCCTTACCAGTCAGACAGGCGATGAGGGCGCCCACTCTCTCTCGTCCTGAAGGGGTCGGATGAACAGTTGCCAGGTATAACTCCAACTGTAGGAGGAACCCCTGACACCCGGCTGCGGTACCGTCATACGGTCCTGGGAGCGAGAGCCGAATCCCACTGGGTCCTGACGATGGAGGGATGACCGGTGGAGTAGGGATAGGCGCGGGTGGTGTTGATGGGGTCTGATTTACCGGGAGACCTCCTCTCTCCCATCGGTCCATTGTCTGCAGCACGCGATCCATGGCGGTCCCTAAACTGTGTAACATGGTCGCGTGCTGTTGAACTTGCTCCTCGACTGGGAGAGAGGGGCTGGCTGTGCCTGCTGACTCCATTTTAAGTTTGGTCCATGATTCTGTCAGGGTTGTGTGCAGCGAAGTAGCAGAGTCAAATGCAGGACACAGGTGTTGAGCGAAACACAAAACGTTTACTCAAAATCACAGCAAAAATCCACAAAAGGAATAATAAGAAATAACAACAACCACTAACGTAACAAACAATCACGGACAAAACAGAAATGAAAGCCATAGGGTTAAATAGGGAACATAATAGGGGAATTGAAACCAGGTGTGTAATTATGCAGACAAAACAAAACGAAACAGAAAAATGGATCGGTGGTGACTAGAAAGCCGGTGACGTCGACCGCCGAACACCACCCGAACAAGGAGAAGGGCCGACTTCGGCGGAAGTCGTGACAGTAGTAGCATGTACAGTTGAAGTCGGAAGTTGACATACATTTAGGTTGGAGTCATTAAAACTCGTTTTTCAACCACTCCACAAATTTCTTGTTACCAAACTATAGTTCTGGCAAGTCACTTAGGACATTTACTTTGTTCATGACACAAGTAATTTTTCCAACAATTGTTTACAGACTTATAATTCACTTATATCACTTATAATTCACTGTATGACAATTCCAGTGGGTCAGAAGTTTACATACACTAAGTTGACTGTGCCTTTAAACAGCTTGGAAAATTCCAGAAAATTATGTCATGGCTTTAGAAACTTCTGATAGGCTAATTGACATCATTTGAGACAATTGGAGGTGTACCTGTGGATGTATTTCAAGGCCTACCTTCAAACTCAGTGCCTCTTTGCTTGACATCATGGAAAAATCAAAAGAAATCAGCCAAGACCTCAGAAAAAAATGGCAGACCTCCACAAGTCGGGTTCAACCTTGGGAGCAATTTCCAAACACCTGAAGGTACCACGTTCATCTGTACAAACAATAGTACGCAAGAATAAACACCATGGGACAACGCAGCCATCATACCTCTCAGGAAGGAGACGCGTTCTGTCTCTTAGAGATGAAAGTACTTTGGTACGAAAAGTGCAAATCAATCCCAGAACAACAGCAAAGGACATGTGAAGATGCTGGAGGCAACAGGTACAAAGTGTCTATATCCACAGTAACACGAGTCCTAGAACCTGAAAGGCCGCTCAGCAAGGAAGAAGCCACAGCTCCAAAACCGCCATAAAAAAGCCAGATTACGGTTTGCAACTGCACATGGGGACAAAGATCGTACCTTTTGGAGAAATGTCCTCTGGTCTGATGAAACAAAAGCAGAACTGTTTGGGCCATAATGACCATGTCACGAATATTACCGAAGGTGACTCCCCTTCCCGTTCGGGTGGCGCTCGGCGGTCGTCGTCGCCGGTCTACTAGCTGCCACCGATCCTTTTTTCTTTTTCGTTTATGTCTGTCTAATTGTTTTCACCTGTTTCTTGTTAGGGTTTTGGGAGAGGTTCTATTTAGGTTAGTTTCGCCCGCTAGTGTTTGTGCGGGCTTATTTTGTGTATTCATGTTGTACGTCGTGAGTGATTCTTTGATTGTGGGATTTTCGCTATTCAGCTTTATTTTAAACAGTGGACTGTGGGTTGTTTTACGCCTGTGTTTTGGCACCACCCGTTTGTACCTGTTCCTGTTTTCATGCTGTGGAATTAAAGCGTTTTTCCCTGGAATACTTTTGCTCTCTCTGCGCCTGACTCTGCACCCATCATTCACCTGACGTTACAGAAGCCCGCACCTATTTGATGGAGTCAGCAGAAGCAGCGACCACCCCTCTCCCCACGATGGAGGAGAGAGTCCAGCATCATACATCTATCCTACATCGCATTGGTTCGGCAATGGATCAGATGATGGAGAGGATGGATCGTTGGGAGAGGAGTTGTCTCCCTACTACCCCACCTACCCTCCCACCAGCAACACTACCATCTCCTCCAGCGGGAGCCAGTGCCAGCGTCCTGCGCATCACGCCTCCGAGGGAGTACGATGGAGCAGCGGCCGGTTGCCAGGGATTTCTACTCCAACTTGAACTCTACCTGGCCACCATTCGGCCTGCTCCCTCAGACGAGGAGAGCGTGAGTGTCCTCGTTTCCTGCCTGTCGGGTAGGGCCCTGGAGTGGGCCAACGCCGTATGGAATGGACCCGATTCAGCGAGGGGTCACTACCTGGAGTTCACCCGCCGTTTCCGGGCTGTTTTTGATCATCCCCCGGATGGAAGAGCGGCGGGTGAGAGGTTGTTCCATCTCCGGCAGGGGACGAGGAGCGCGCAGGATTTTGCGCTGGATTTCCGTACTTTGGCTGCTGGAGCAGGGTGGAACGACAGGGCCCTGATAGACCACTACAGGTGTAGCCTAAGGGAGGACGTCCGCAGAGAGCTGGCTTGTCGGGACGCTACGCTCAGCTTGGGTGAGTTGATCGACATGTCAATACGGCTAGACCATCTGCTGGCTGCTCGCGGACGTTCTGAGAGGGTCCTGTCAGTTCCACCTCCTGCCCCCCCCCGCTCCCATTCCTATGGAGCTAGGAGGGGCTGCGTCTAGGGAGACCGGAGGAGGAGGCTCCTCCTGCACCCATTGTGGCCGGAGAGGACACACTTCCAGTCGGTGCTGGAGGAGTCCATCTGGGAATCGAGAGGGCAGGCAGAACACTCCTCGGTCACCTCAGGTGAGTCAGCACCACACTCTCCCAGAGCTTCCTGTTGGTCACATGTTTTTGTTAATCTTTTTTCTAAGGTTTTTCTCATCTCTCCAGCATAAGGCGCTAGTCGATTCAGGCGCAGCGGGGAATTTTATTGATCGCGGACTCGCTAAGAGGTTGAGGATTCCGCTCGTTAAGGCAGACCCCCCTTTCCCTGTGCACTCTTTAGATAGTCGACCATTAGGGTCAGGGCTGGTCAGGGAGGCCACAATTCCTTTGGAGATGATTACGCAGGGGAATCATAAGGAACGGATTAGTCTGTTTCTTATCGATTCACCTGCGTTTCCGGTGGTGCTGGGGATTCCCTAGCTGGCTATTCACAATCCGACGATTTCGTGGAAACAGGGAGCTCTACAGGGGTGGTCTGATGAGTGTTCAGGCAGGTGTGTAGGAGTTTCCATCGGTGCGACAACGGTGGAGAGTCCAGACCAGGTTTCCACCGTGCGCATTCCCGCTGAGTATGCCGATTTGGCTATCGCTTTCAGTAAAAAGAAGGCGACCCAATTACCACCCCATCGACAGGGGGATTGCGTGATAAACCTCCAGGTAAACGCTGCACTACCCAGGAGTCATGTGTATCCTTTGTCCCAGGAGGAGACTTTGGCTATGGAGACATATGTCACGGAAGCTCTGGGACAAGGATTCATTCGGCCCTCCATGTCACCCGTCTCCTCGAGTTTCTTTTTTGTGAAGAAAAAGGATGGTGGGTTGCGTCCGTGTATTGATTATCGAGGTCTCAATTCCATCACGGTGGGTTTTAGTTACCCACTACCTCTCATCGCTACGGCGATGGAATCATTCCACGGAGCACGGTTCTTCACGAAACTGGATCTCAGGAGCGCGTATAATCTGGTGCGTATTCGGGAGGGAGATGAGTGGAAAACCGCGTTTAGTACTACATCGGGCCATTATGAGTACCTCGTCATGCCGTACGGGTTAAAGAATGCTCCAGCTGTCTTTCAATCCTTTGTTGACGAGATTCTCAGAGACCTGCACGGACAGGGTGTGGTGGTGTATATTGACGATATTTTGATCTACTCCGGTACACGCGCCGCGCATGTGTCTCTGGTGCGCAAGGTTCTTGGGCGACTGCTGGAGCATGACCTGTACGTGAAGGCGGAGAAATGTGAGTTTTCTAAACAAGCCGTTTCCTTCCTGGGTTATCGCATTTCCAGCTCGGGGGTGGATATAGAGGGTGACCGCGTAAAAGCCGTGCGTAATTGGCCGACTCCGACCACGGTAAAGGAGGTGCAGCGGTTCTTAGGGTTTGCCAATTACTACCGGAGGTTTATCCGGGGTTTTGGTCAGGTGGCGGCCCCTATTACCTCACTGCTGAAGGGGGGCCCGGTGCGCTTGCAGTGGTCCGCAGAGGCGGAGAGATCTTTCTGTCGTTTGAAGGCGCTGTTCACCGACGCGCCAGTGTTGGCGCATCCTGACCCCTCTTTGGCGTTCATTGTTGAGGTGGACGCATCCGAGGCTGGGGTCGGGGCTGTGCTCTCCCAGCGCTCGGGTACGCCACCGAAGCTCCGCCCCTGTGCTTTTTTTTCGAAGAAGCTCGGGCCAGCGGAGCGGAATTATGATGTGGGGGATAGGGAGTTGTTGGCCATGGTTAAGGCTCTGAAGGTGTGGAGACACTGGCTTGAGGGGGCTAAGCACCCTTTTCTCATCTGGACCGACCACCAGAATCTGGAGTATATCCGATCAGCTAGGAGACTGAATCCTCGTCAGGCAAGGTGGGCCATGTTCTTTACCCGATTTCGGTTTACGATTTCGTATAGACCAGGTTCCCTCAATACTAAGGCTGACGCGCTGTCCCGACTATACGACACGGATGACAGGTCCATCGATCCTACTCCCATCCTTCCGGCGGCTAAGCTGGTAGCACCGGTAGTATGGGAGGTGGACGCGGACATCGAGCGGGCACTAAGGGCGGAACCTGCGCCTCCACAGTGCCCGGAGGGTCGTAGGTATGTGCCACTCGCTGTTCGTGATCAATTGATTCGATAGGCTCATAGTCTACCCTCGTCAGGTCACCCGGGTATTTCAAGGACGGTGCGAAGTCTTAGAGGGAAGTACTGGTGGCCTACTTTGGTGAGAGACGTGCGATTCTATGTCTCCTCCTGTTCGGTATGCGCTCAGAGTAAGGCTCCTAGACATTTGCCACGAGGGAAATTACAACCCCTCCCCGTTCCACAACGGCCATGGTCCCGTCTATCGGTGGATTTTCTTACTGATCTTCCCTTGTCTCAGGGGAACACCACTATCCTGGTCGTTGTGGATCGGTTCTCTAAGTCCTGCCGTCTTATCCCGTTGCCCGGTCTCCCTACGGCCCTGCAGACTGCGGAGGCACTATTTACCCATGTCTTCCGGCACTACGGGGTGCCCGAGGATATCGTTTCTGATCGGGGTCCCCAGTTCACGTCCAGAGTATGGAAGGCGTTTATGGAACATCTGGGGGTCTCGGTCAGCCTGACCTCGGGGTATCACCCGGAGAGTAATGGGCAGGTGGAGAGAGTGAACCAGGAGGTGGGTAGGTTTCTGCGGTTGTATTGCCAGGACCGGCCAGGGGAGTGGTCAAGATTCATCCCCTGGGCAGAGATGGCCCAGAACTCACTGAGCCACTCCTCTACCAACATGTCACCATTTGAGTGTGTTGGGGTACCAGCCGGTTCTGGCACCATGGCATCAGAGCCAGACCGAAGCTCCTGCGGTGGAGGAATGGGTGCAGCGCTCTAAGGAGACCTGGAGAGCCGTCCAGGAGTCTTTGCGTCAGGCGAGTGGACGGCAGAAGAAGAGCGCTGACCGTCACCGCAGTGAGGCCCCCGTGTTTACACCGGGGGACAGTGTCTGGCTCTCGACCCGAAACCTGCCCCTCCGCCTGCCCTGCCGGAAGCTGGGTCCGCAGTGTGTAGGGCCATTTAAAGTCCTGAGGAGAATAAACGAGGTGTGTTATCGATTGTTACTTACTTCGTATTATCGTATTAACCCCTCGTTTCATGTGTCTCTCCTCAGGCCGGTGGTAGCTGGTCCCATGCAGGAAGGTGAGGTTCCGGAGGTCCCTCCGCCCCCTCTGGATATAGAGGGGTCCCCGGCGTACGCGATAAAGTCCATACTGGATTCCAGACGCCGGGTGAGGGGCCTGCAGTACCTCGTGGACTGGGAGGGGTACGGGCCGGAGGAGAGGTGCTGGGTCCCGGTGGGGGATGTATTGGATCCAAATCTACTAAGAGAATTCCATCGCCTCCATCCGGATCGCCCTGCGCCTCGCCCCCGGGGTCGTCCCCGAGGCCGGCGTCGGCGCGCTGCGGGGGCCGCGCGTCAGGAGGGGGGGTACTGTCACGAATATTACCGAAGGTGACTCCCCTTCCCGTTCGGGTGGTGCTCGGCGGTCGTCGTCGCCGGTCTACTAGCTGCCACCGATCCTTTTTTCTTTTTCGTTTATGTCTGTCTAATTGTTTTCACCTGTTTCTTGTTAGGGTTTTGGGAGAGGTTCTATTTAGGTTAGTTTCGCCCGCTAGTGTTTGTGCGGGCTTATTTTGTGTATTCATGTTGTACGTCGTGAGTGATTCTTTGATTGTGGGATTTTCGCTATTCAGCTTTATTTTAAACAGTGGAGTGTGGGTTGTTTTACGCCTGTGTTTTGGCACCACCCGTTTGTACCTGTTCCTGTTTTCATGCTGTGGAATTAAAGCGTTTTTCCCTGGAATACTTTTGCTCTCTCTGCGCCTGACTCTGCACCCATCATTCACCTGACGTTACAGACCATTGTTATGTTTGGAGGAAAAGGGGGAGACTTGCAAGCCGAAGAACACCATCCCAACCGCGAAGCACGGAGGTGGCAGTATCATGTTGTGGGGGTGCTTTGCTGCAGGAGGGACTGGTGCACTTCACAAAATTGATGGCATCATGAGGCAGGAAAATGATGTGGATATATTGAAGCAACATCTCAAGACATCAGTCAGGAAGTTAAAGCTTGGTCGCAAATGGGTTTTCCAAATGGACAATGACCTCAAGCATACTTCCAAAGTTGTGGCACAATGGCTTAAGGACAACAAACAAAGCCCTGAACTCAATCCTATAGAAAATGTGTGGTCAGAACTGAAAAAGCGTGTGCGAGCAAGGAGGCCTACAAACCTGTCTCAGTTACACCAGCTCTGTCAGGAGGAATGGGCCAAATTCACGCAACTTATTGTAGGAAGCTTGCGGAAGGCTACCTGAAACGTTTGACCCAAGTTTAAAGGCAATGGTACTAAATACTAATTGAGTGTATGTTAACTTCTGACCCACTGGGAATGTGATAAAAGAAATAAAAGCTGAAATAAATCATTCTCTCTAGTATTATTCTGACATTTCACATTCTTAAAATAAAGTGGTGATCCTAACTGACCTAAGACAGGGAATTTTTATTAGGATTAAATGTCAGGAATTGTGAATAACTGAGTTTAAATGTATTTGGCTAAGGTGTATGTAAACCTCCGACTTCAACTGTATATTTGATGGTTATATGCAGCCATGACTTCCCATGGCTGCTACATGTTTGCATGGTAGGCGAGCTATGCAGGAGGGATGAAGGGAGGGAGAGAGGGACCATTAACATTCTGGTGTGTGGGGGGAAGCTGCTGAAGGTCCGGTATCAGTCAAGCTGTTCTTTTCATGCCTGGGTGATTGGGCACGGCAGTGGGCCCTTGTCTGGGACCTGATGTTGAATACGGACAGCGACAGGCATGCGCAGCCGGCAACACCAAAAAAAGTTGATTTAACGGCATTCAGTCCCCCGATCACAGCCACCCTGTGTTCCTGCCATCCCTCCAATAACTTCCTCACACGCCTCTCCTCTCAGCCTACCTCCCTCGCTCCGTCCCTCCTTCCCTCCTCACTCCTCGGCTTCCTCTTATTTACTATGTCATCAATCTTTTGCTGATTTTTCCCCCCTTTTTCCCCCTTTCTTTATTGTTCTCTTCCCTCTTCCCACTGACCTGGGAGCTAAAGGACGTACAGAAGGACAGGACACACATGCGTGGTTAAAGTGGTGACTAAAAGAAGTGAAATCAAAAACCAAAACCACATTCAGATTATCGATGATCTCTTTTATACTAAACATAAAAGAGATACATACTGTACAGTACGTGTACACATCTTTTTCAAACACAGAAACACACACACTACTGTATTCTCAGTCACACACACACTCTCAACCTACTCACACACTCTCGGGGCTATTTTGGTCTCCTGTGAAAGTTTTGAAAACTCAGCTGGCCCCTCTAGCCCATATCCTTCTGCCTCTACACACACACACACACACACACACACACGCACGCACGCACGCACGCACGCACGCACGCACGCACACACACACACACACACGCGGCAGCTACTGTATATTACAGGCCGGCTGACAGGCCCCTTTCCTTTTATAGATGCCCCCAGTGTAACCAGCCCAGAAAAGGGAAGATGAGATGGGACAGCCACCGTGTCACATTCTCTCATACACCTGCTCACACACACACACACACACACACACACACACACACACACACACACACACACACACACACACACACACACACACACACACACACACACACACACACACACACACACACACACACACACACACACACACACACACGTATTCCCAACTTATACTCACGCACATTTAAAGACACTGTACACCTGCACACATTCACTACGTAAGAGATAGGCAAGTCTCTTCAAGAGCTGTTCCCATAGCGATAAAATGAATCCTTGATTTACACAGAGCTGAGATGTGCAGTTCTACTGGCTATTGCTAAGCTAAATGTTTCCTGTCTGAGACACTGGACACCCGCATGGGTCGTTCCACAAAAAGAGTGCCTTTAGATATTTTCAGTAGAAATTGTGCACCAATATTAAAATGTAAAAGCCTTGCATTTAATTGCCAATCCTTGTTGCACACAACAAGCTTCCATTCCCCCTGTCACGAGGGGATACATAGCTGATTTAAGATGAACCCTACTTTATACAACCCTACTTTATTTGGCACTTACTATATTATTTCTTTCATTTAACCCCTTGAGAGGGTGCTCTTTATGACAGAATGTTAAAATGAGGTGAAATTAAAAGTTACACTTCTCAAAAGGCTTCCGAATTGGTGGATGATAATCGTGGTTGTTATGACAAGTATTAGCACAATTAGTATGAGAATGATGAACCCGTCCGTCCGTTCCCCCGTCCTCTAGCTATGTTACGATGAAATATAGGACCGTAAATTCAGTTTGGAATAACGTAAAGATAACGGCAAACTCAATAAAATTATTTGTTCATTCATGGCTTCTATTGAATGAAGCCACTTCCGTTTCATCTTGGCCATTTAGAATGTACAGGCACCTGTAGAAGCAGAGACAGGGACCTTCATTCTATTGTCTTATGCCATTATGGTAGCAATGGGGTGGTTTGGAGGTCCAGATAAGAGTGAAACATAATAACTACAACTCTCTTCTCAAATATAATCAAAATCAAATCAAATTTTATTGGTCACCTACACAGATTTTCAGATATTATAGCAGGTACAGATTATGTTATTTTTTTTTTAAATACACACATAATCCAGAAAAATTCAGAAATATCAGAACAAGCAATGTCAGAGACCGGAAGATAAATATATATATATACATATAATTATATGTACTGTACATACTGTATATCATAAGGGGAGTAACAACAAGACAACAATCACATAGAAAAGGGAGGGGGGGGGGGGGGGGTCTGAGAGATAGAGAGAAGCAGCGAGGAGGTTAAGGGAGGTAAGTGATAGCCTCCCTAGATGATGAATGTAACGACACATGGTGCATGGCAACAGTGAGATGAACCAGGTCATTCATCTGCTGGCCTAGCCAACATGTGAACCCTGCCATTTACTGCCACTACCGCTGCTGCATGGGAGGAGGATGAGTGGAGGGGTAGAGGGTGGAAAGGGTTATGGAGAAGAGAATGGATTTTGGGTCAATCGTCCCCACAAGTACTTGGTTAAAATATCAAGGTGGCAATACCTTGATATTATCCCTGTGTCAATGTGTCATATTTTATCTACGGTGTCCCCTGGAGGTCAAATGGATTTGGGCTCCATTTATTAACTCTAGGTGTGTGGTTGGCAGGCCCCAAACTCTCAGTGCTATCAGTGCTAAAGTGTAGAAACACATAGGGGAGTGGGTGGGTCAACGGAAGCGAGAAGGGGTGGGGAGGGTTTGTCACTTTATCTAATAGAGTGGTACTCACACTCTCCCTTCCTCTATCGCCCGCTGGCAGAGGAGGCACTGGAAATCCACACAAACTCAATCTGTGCTTATTGTCAATAAACATTGGAGAGGTCATCAAGGAAAAACAGGGCCGCTGTTCTCGTGGCTATCATGGTTATAATGACATAGTGCTTTAAGAGATGAAAAATCTGCCGAGAAATGATAACCAAATATCCCCGCAAGTCTTTTTGATATCTATCAGAGAAGCCAAGGATTATAGTCTCTGTCCTGTATGAGAGGTGAGACACAATGAGCTAAAGTAACATTATTTCAATTAGATTAGGCCTATCCTGTTTACATAGCTTTCTAGTAAAGCCATGCGGTCTCCTGCTGGTCAGACATAAAGTCAATAGATAACAACATTAAAATGATATACAGTTTAAGTGCATGATGTATAGTATGATCACATAGTTGCGCCATTCATTACATTACGGGAACCAAGGGTAACAGGCTGGGGAGGTTGGGGAGGTTGGAGGAAATAGCACCCTTTCACAGAGCTTCAATGGGTGGACAACAATGAGCCAAAGCTGGACCCAGGTTTTTTTTAAATGGGCTAAATATAGTTTATAGTGATCGGACCATTTATTAAGATATAGATTACGATAATGCCTGACCTTTTGGCTGCATCCACCAAGACCATTCAGAGAAGAGTCCCATATGCTACTGAATCCGGAATACCCTTGGATGAAGCTAATCAGTAAATGAGATGTTTCATAATTGATTCAATGTTTAAGGTGATAATCAGCTATGAATCAAGAGGCTTCTCTTGATTCATTTGACTTAAGTCCTTGTTGCCCTGTCCTGTCCTGTGCTGTATAAAAACAGCTCCCATATGAAGCCTGCTGGTGATTGATTCACTTTTTAGTTCCTGGTCTCTGGTCTCCTCGGCCTGATTCATTGATGGGATGGGATGGTCCTGCAGTGTGCTGTGTTTGTAAAGTGTTCTAGATGAAGAGTCTCCATTAAAGCTTTAGCTCCTCTCTAACGCTGCTGACTCAGATGCTGAGAACGAGGAGGAGGAGGTGCTTCCTGAAGGACATTCTCCTGGTGTTACCCCCCACCTCCTCCCCCGCCGTCCCCTGAAGAGGGTGGGGGGGGGGGTATGGGAGTGCTCTGCGCGACCGTGCAACCCATGCAGCCCTGCTCCTTCCTTCACACGGGTAGACCAGCAGCTCTGAGAAAAATGCTGATCCTCGAAGCCGCGAGGTACCTACACAGAGGTCAAGGAGAATTACCCCTCTGAAACCAACACCGGCAAGAGAGACAGGAAGAAAGGGGTATGAGAAGGTAAGGGAGAAAGAGATGAGAGGGAGAGGTGGAGATAGAGAGAGTAAGACCGAAGAAGATGAGAGTGAGGACAAAAAGGAGATAACGGAGGAGAAAAGATAGAGAGAACGGAGAGTGGTGAGAATATGAGAGAAAATGCTTTGAAAGATTTCCTCTCTATTTTGTCCCAGTCATTTCTTGATAACGGGTGATAGCCCTGGTGCTGAAGGTGTTGGGGAGGGAGGGAGCCAGTAAGATTAAATGGAGGGGCTAGTGACATCACTTAGGAGATGAAACCAGTCAAAGAGGAGCCTGTCCTTCAGGGTAGGGCATGTATTGTTTCTCCCCACTCTCCCCCATTCCCTCCCTCCCTCTTTCCACACACACACCCACAGACAAACATACACACACACACACTTTAGCTCTGTAAGTTCCATTCCAATTTTGACTCTTGTGAGAGGGAGGGGTGGCTAAACAGGGAATGTGTCAGAGGGTGCATGCATATGGAATATGTTTCCATCTCAGGGTCCATGTGTCAGTCAGGGTAATAATGGAATTACATGACCCTGCCATTCCAAGTACACAGGAGGGGTCTACCCCCGCTCACAAGTTACAACACTTTTGCATCCCAAAAGATGAAAATCGATTTTTTTTTATGGTCAGAGTCCATTTCCCTCTGTTTCCAGGTATACTTAGTGAAATGCTGATGCATACAGTACTTTCATCACTACTTCTGCCATTTTGTATGAAACAACCTTCTGTGGTCCCTTGGGTTCCCATGTATTCCATTGGAGAAGCCTGAGTAACTTGTTTCCACACGGCTAATACCAGTAACCCAATCAACTTAACATTTCATACTCGTTCCTCCATCCACCACTACACAATACCTACTACTCCGTTGTTTCTCCTCTCTTTTCCTCCTCTCAGCCTAGCTAAGCGTTGACATTTTTCTCAGGGCCGAGGACACTGATAAGAATATTCATAGGCTATCGATTGATCCAGCTGGGGAATTGGAGCGCTCTCTCTCCCCCCCTCTCTCTCTCTCCCTCTCTCGCTCGCTCTCTCTCTCTCTCTCCCTCTCTCTCTCCCCCTCTATATCCCTCTCTCCCCCTCCTCTCTCTTTCCTTTTATATCCACCTCCCCAACCCCTTCTCTCACCACATTATTTGTGTCTCTGTGAAAGGAGGGAGAGCTTAAAGGTTAATTGAAAGAAATGAGTCAAAGTTGAAAAAGCAGTGGACGGGCTGTTTATTACAGTTTATTAGCACGGCTCTGTTCAGACTGTGGGATTGATCCATCTATCTATCAGGTGGGTGTAGGAGGGGGAGGATTTACATAAGCCCAGTGGATGACGATGCAGGGGGAGAGGCAGAGAGATACAGAGAGAGAGAGAGGCAGAGAGATACTGAGAGAGAGAGAGGCAGAGACATACTGAGAGAGAGAGAGCGATAGAGAGAAACATGACCCAAAAGCGACATTCAGAGGGGCTGAACCACAAAGAAGGTCTCAGACCCACCACTGTAACCTCCCTTCCGCTCCGGTCAGCGCTCTCTCCCTGATCTCCCTTTAGTACCCCATGCACTTTACTCCACTGATCCCCTAACCTGGGATGAGCAACAGCTAAATCAAATAACTGTTTATCTTTGATCTTCTCCCATCATTATGGCGCTCTGTTGACGACACTATGTAAGCAAACCAGCAGCTACTCATCTTCCCAGCCATCGTTACCTTAATCCAGTGTGAATAAATTATTGATTTAATAGTAAGTACCCGTTGGCTGACACAGTGAAGTAAAGCATTGATTTACCTTCATCATTACAATGGCTGGAAATAGAATGTCAGGTCTCAAGAACAAAAATAATACATTTTCCATGTTGAAGGAAGTAACCACCCTAAAACACAAGTATCACATTCTGCTTCCATCTTCTACACTATATATACAAAAGGATGTGGACACCGCTTAAAATTAGTGGTTTCAGCTATACACCCATTGCTGACAGGTGTATAAAATTGAGCACACAGCTGTGCAATCTCCATAGACAAACATTGTCAGTAGAATGGCCTTTGTGAAGAGCTTACTGACTTTCAGTGTGGCACCATCCTAGAATGCCATCTTTCCGACAAGTCAGTTTGTCTCATTTCTGCCACACTAGAGCTGCCCACTGTAAGTGCTGTTATTGTGAAGTGGAAATGCGTAGGAGTAACAATGGCTCAGCCGCGAAGTGGTAAGTTTGGTGGAGGAGAAATAATGGTCTGGAGCTGTTTTTCATGGTTTGGTTAGGCCCCTCAGTTCCAGTGAAGGGAAATCTTAATGCTACAGCATACAATGACATTCTAGACAATTCTGTGCTTCAAACTTTGTAGCAACAGTTTGGGGAAGGCCCTTTCCTATTTCAGCATGACAATGCCCCCATGCACAAAGCGAAGTCCATACAGAAATGGTTTGTCAAGATCGGTGTGGAAGAACTTGACTGGCCTGCACAGAGCCCTTACCTCAACCCCATCGACCACCTTTGGGATGAATTGGAATGCCAACTGTGAGCCAGGCCTAATCAGTGCCTGACCTCACCAATGATCTTGTGGCTGAATGGAAGCAAGTCCCCGCAGCAATGTTCCAATATCTAGTGGAAAGCCTTCCCAGAAGAGTGTAGGCTGTTATAACAGCAAAGGGGGGACCAACTCCATATTAATGCACATGATTTTGGAATGAGACGGTCAATGAGCAGGTGTCCACATACTTTTGGTAATGTGGTGTATGTCTGGTGTAACGCTCAGCCGCGAAGATGCCTTTTAAAACGACACCGTCGAGACAGACCAACAGGCGTGAAATGTAAAACGAAGCTATTTTCTGATCTAAATGGAGGGCTCATATTAAACCGCTCAATGCACTACTGCCCTTTCCTCACCAGACCCTCAACACAGCCCATGATCTCACCAAAACACCTTTTAAATTGTCATTTAATCCACCATAATGAATTACAATCATTTTTTTTCTCTTAGCTGG
Source organism: Salvelinus fontinalis (assembly GCF_029448725.1). Classification (NCBI taxonomy): domain Eukaryota; kingdom Metazoa; phylum Chordata; class Actinopteri; order Salmoniformes; family Salmonidae; genus Salvelinus; species Salvelinus fontinalis. The sequence goes on from NC_074695.1 coordinate 31,832,278, forward strand.
GCTAAGTAGGGCTTAGCCATAATTGAATATATAATATTACCTTGCATAATTTTTCTTAAGTTAAGAAAGAAAGAATCCATAGAACTGATTATGAACAGCTCTTGCAGAGAAAAGTTGCCTTGAGTCAACAAAGAGCTTTTTAGAAACTCAAATAATTCCAACAGTACCACCCCTGTTCTGACCTTTCCGAAATTGACTTTAATGCATAAAATGAAATAAAGCAGAATTAATCATTGGACTGGATCCTGGGTCAGGATCATGGACAGGAATACAATCCAGCCGTATGAGTGGCACTGTCTGGAGACTCCAGTGACAATGACTACCCCACCCCTCTTGTCCCTAGTTACCCCCACCACCACCCACCCCATCAACCCTGCCATGAATGTACTTGAGGAGCATCAAAGGTCACCACTGCGGCTACATACACTACACTACACTACAGTACGCTACAGTATACTACACTACACTAAATTACAGTACACTACATTACACTACACTACAGTATACTACACTACAGTACGCTACAGTATACTACACTACAGTAAATTACAGTACACTACATTACACTACACTACAGTATACTACACTACAGTACACTACAGTATACTACACTACAGTACGCTACAGTATACTACACTACAGTAAATTACAGTACACTACATTACACTACACTACAGTATACTACACTACACTACACTACAGTACGCTACAGTATACTACACTACAGTAAATTACAGTATACTACATTACACTACACTACAGTATACTACACTACAGTATACTACACTGCAGTACACTACAGTATACTACACTACAGTACGCTACAGTATACTACACTACAGTAAACTACAGTACACTACAGTAAACTACACTACAGTAAACTACAGTACACTACAGTATACTACACTACAGTAAACAACAGTACACTACATTACACTACATTACAGTATACTACACTACAGTACACTACAGTACACAACATTACACTACAGTACAGTATACTACACTGCACTACACTACACACCATTACACTATAGTACACTACAGTGCACTACGCTGCACCTCACTACATTACAATACATTACACTACAGTACACTACACTACACTACCGTACACTACACCACTGTACACTACAGTACAGTACAGTAAACTATACTACACTAAATTACATTACAGTACAGTACAGTACAGTACACTACAGTACACTGCACTGCACTACACTAAACTAGAGTACACTACATTAGACTGCACTACACTACACTGCATTACACTTCATTACACTACAGCACACTACACTACACTGCATTACACTACAGTATACTACACCATACTACACTACACTACAGTACACTAAACTACATAACACTACACTACACTACAGTACACTAACCCTACAATACACTATACTACCCTACAGTACACTACGCTAAAGCACACTACACCTCAGTGCACTACACTACAATACACTGCACTACAACACAGTACATTACAGTACACTACACTACCGTGCACTACAGTACATTACACTACAGTACACTATACTTTGCTACACTATACTACAGTACACTACAGTACACTATACTACACTGCACTATAGTACAGTACACTATACTACACTGCAGTACACTACAGTACACTACACCACAGTGCACTATACTATACCACTGTACACTGCACTATACTACATTACAGTACTGTGCACTATACTACACTACAGTACACTACAGTACATTAAACTACACCACACTACACTACAGTACACAACAACAGTCTCTGTGGAACTATAGCAGAGTTAATAAACACACCACAGCTCCTCTCTGTGATGATGGGTAAGCATAAGCAACTCTTGTTTAAATGACAGAGCAAGAAAAAATGATTGTTATGTCACCCTCTCAGGGAGAGAGAGGGAACAAAACAGGCAAGAGTCATAGCGAGTGAATTACTGAATTGATGAACGAGGAAATAAATGAATGAATGGAGGGAAACTGAACGTAAAGGAGAGCTTAAAAGAGAAAAAGAGAGAGGGACAAAGAAAGAGAGAGAGAGAAGGAAATACAAGGCGAGAGACAATGAGAGTGAAAGGGAGAGAGATAGGGAAGGAGAGAGAGGGGGATAGAGGGAGAGAAGTGTGTGTTCAGCGTTGTCAGTAATCACTGCGCAGCGACCTTGGCGCAGGGCTCGGTGTGCAGAGCTGGGAACGAACAAACTGGTAGCTGGTCCTTGCGCCCGTCTGCCACCACAGAGCACCACGCTCCCCATGAAGTGTGACAGGCACAACCGTTAGAGGCCAAGCTAAAATAGTCACCATACGGCCGCAACAAGCTTGGGTGACAGAGCTTCGGTTACATGTCTAACAGGATCACATTTCAGCTAGCAAAACAAAGAGAGAGAGAGCGAAAGAGAGGGATGGAGGGAAGGAGGGAGAGAGAGAGAAAGCGAGAGAGAGACAGAGAGCGGGTGGGTGAGAGAGAGAATGAGAGCGGGTTCTGGGGATTAAATATCCAATCATGATTAGGTCAATGGTCTGATTAAAGACGTCCAATGAATACAACTGTTCAATTAAATGAGTTTAATAAGCCTACATTGTTTCGTGGTACTGATATAAAATTCCATTGATGTGTATTAAACAGAAACGACTTAACATGCGTCTGTGTGTTATTATTGTCATATGTTATTGAATAACTATAAAGTCGTCCTAATGGCACCAGGCCAGAACCCAACCCTCCGTCTGACTCTAACCTCTTGTCAGAACCCTTAGGGCCTCTCATACAAGTCTTCTGTTGCCTCCCTAAACTCTTTAAGCCTCCATACTGTACTGTGGCCCTTCAAGTTCAAAATGCTGCTGATTATAACTTTACGGTCTGTAATGTTCCAGATCCTTCCTATATTATACTCAGCAGCAAGTCTCCTGTCTCTACACGTGTGGATCCTCATGTCCAGTAGTACACTGAGGTCTGATGCTGTTTACCATGTCATGTCTGGTCTATCAATTTTTACCTGCTGTTACTCACTACTGTCAGACCAAAAGTAAAAAATGCAAATAATTCCACCAAAATTATTGATCATATGCTATTTCTTTCCCGACCAATCGCCATTGCTATTGGGCTCATTCTGCAGGTTTCATTTCATTTGACTGAGCATTCCTGCAGAGACCCAGGGTCCTGCTGGGAGAGTCAGTGCGTTCCAGAGCACGAGCTGTTCTCCACTGTTTCCTCCTATCCACTCACCCTGCTGATTAGGGTTATCAATAATATATGATGAGTACTAGAGCCACACGCCATCTCTCTCTGTGGTTGCTTATTTACTGTGAGCTTAGAGAGCAGCGGCGTTAGGATAACTTTACACTGCAATGTGTTCTCCTTTGACGTGGTTGCATATGTATGTGTAATTTATATGAATGCCTGGTGCAGTGGACTCGTGCAAGAGGAAACAGGATATCAACCAGCCAACAACAGAGCCAGAGACAATACCCTTACCCTTACCCTAACCTTAAACCGTACCTAACCCTAAACTTAACCCTTAGCATAAGCATTTTCAATTTCAACTTCAAAGGGGTAAGGTCAGAGTTGGGATGTTCCAAGGATCCCGGATAGCATGGACCGTTGGTGCTGTGTGTCATGTTCGTCACTGTTTTCAGACTGGGAAGGACACATTTTGCAGGGTGTTGTTCCGTATGCTAGTTTGTAATATTGCTGGAAATAGAAGAAAACCTGGAGGAAAAACTGAATTCTGTTTTGCCAGAAGTGTGCTCTATGCACAAAATCAACATATTTTGATGGGAGTTTAGTCAGCGATTTTGCGGCCAATCTCACGCACTGTTGCACCTACGACACTAATCTATCGAGCACTATTGGAGCTCCACCAAAGCAAGACATTTGATTGGTTTGACGTGTTGCGAGGAGTTCCCACCCCTATTTTTCTGCCATAAACTTCTCCAGGCTTTTCATTTTTTGGTAGCCTGGCTCGCAACGAGGCTAAACACACACACACACACACACACACACACACACACACACACACACACACACACACACACACACACACACACACACACACACACACACACAATTTTTAACTTACATATTTGACACATGATTACATTGTGTATGTTTATTTATACAGTAATTATTATTCCACATGTCCTCACCTGGGATTGGAATTCCTCTTGGTTTATGACATTCCGATCTTCCTGCTACGCTACCATCTCTGACAATGACATATTTCACCTGTATTACTACACTTTCCGCTTCAAAGTAACTCTCAGCTCTGTTCAAAATCCACTAAGAAAAGCTATTTTATTCATCATAATGATTGAGTTGTAACATTAAAACTGAATACTATACAACTATACAGAAAACCCTCAAAGCTGAAATAAGTAAATGAAATCAATGATGAGAGAATAGTAAGATGAACTTATAACTGAAATAGCAGTGCAGATGGCACTCCTTTGCTAAGTGCAGAGATGTTTTATAGGTAATGAATATGTAGGGGTCTTCTGAGAATGATACAGACTTTGTGGCGCAGCGGAAAGATCAGTGTACCCCACTTCAAATCCCAGGTGGGCTCATATTGAGGAGTCAGTACTTAGGGATCATGTCAAATTTGATCATATTGTAGGTCCAATGCAGCCATTTTAATTGCAATATCACATTTCTGAGTAACAATTAAGTTCCTTACTGTGAATGTTTTCAATTAAAATGGTAAAAAAATAAAATAATTGCTTCTTAGCAAAGAGCAATTTTTCAAGCAAGAATTTTGATAAGACTGTCTGGGATTGGTCTGAGTGGGGAGGGGGAAACTGAAAACTATCTGTTATTGTCAGATAGGTTAGGAAATCCCTTTATTATTGGTCTGTTAACTAATTTATCACCTAGTGATGTCACCAGGCAAGCCAAAACTCCATCCCACCAGAAAAGGCAGAAATGTCAGACGATCTTACACTAAAATGGCATTATCATCATTTTCACAATTTCACAGTTTTATTCAAATCAAATCAAATACTTACTTACAAGCCCTTAACCAAAAATGCATTTTTACGAAAATACCAATAAAAAAATTATTAAAAAAGAGATAAGAAAAATGAATAATTAAAGAGCAGCAGTAAATAACAATAGCGGGGCTATATACAGGGGGTACCAGTTCAGAGTCAATGTGTCAATGTGTGGGGGCACCGGTGTCGAGGTAGTTGAGGTAATTATGTACATGCAGGTAGGATTATTAAAGTGGCTATGCATAGATGATAACAGAGAGTAGCAGCAGCGTGGGGGGGAGGGGTGCAAATAGTCGGGATAGCCATTTGATTAGCTGTTCAGGGGTCTTATGGCTTGGGGATAGAAGCTGTTTAGAAGCCTCTTGGACCTATAAGGGCTCTCCGGCACCACTTGCCGTGCGGGAGCAGAGAGAACAGTCTATGACAAGGGTGGCTGGAGTCTTTGACAATTTTCCAACCTCATAGTGTGGAAATACTGTATACAGTGGGGAGAAGAAGTATTTGATACACTGCCGATTTTGCAGGTTTTCCTAATTACAAAGCATGTAGAGGTCTGTAATTTTTATCATAGGTACACTTCAACTGTGAGAGACGGAATCTAAAAATCCAGATAATCACATTGTATGATTTTTAAGTAATTAATTTGCATTTTATTGCATGACATAAGTATTTGATACATCAGAAAAGCAGAACTTAATATTTGGTACAGAAACCTTTGTTTGCAATTACAGAGATCATACGTTTCCTGTAGTTCTTGACCAGGTTTGCACACACTGCAGCAGGGATTTTGGCCCACTCCTCCATACAGACCTTCTCCAGATCCTTCAGGTTTCGGGGCTGTCTGTAAGGGATTTCCTCTTCGTCTGAGGAGGAGTAGCAAGGATCGGACCAATGTGCAGCGTGATAAGTGTCCATAATGAGATATTTAATAAATCAACAGAACACTGAACAAAATAACAAAAGTACAAACAAACAACCGAAACAGTCCCGTATGGTGTAAACACTGAAACGGAAAATAACCACCCACCACACACAATGGAAAACAGGCTACCTAAATATGGCTCCCAATCAGAGACAAATACTGACACCTGCCTCTGATTGAGAACAATACTAGGCCAAACACATAGAAATATAAATACAGAACAAACCTTAGAAAAACAACATAGAATGCCCACCCCAACTCACGCCCTGACCAAACTAAAATAAAGACATAAAAAAGGAACTAAGGTCAGAACGTGACACTGTCGTTGGGCAATACGGACTTTCAGGTTCCTCCAAAGATTTTCTATTGGGTTCAGGTCTGGAGACTGGCTAGGCCACTCCAGGACCTTGAGATGTTTCTTACGGAGCCACTCCTTAGTTGCCCTGGCTGTGTGTTTTGGGTCGTTGTCATGCTGGAAGACCCAGCCACGACCCATCTGCAATGCTCTTACTGTGGGAAGGAGGTTGTTGGCCAAGATCTCGCGATACGTGGCCCCATCCATCCTCCCTTCAATACGGTGCAGTCATCCTGTCCCCTTTGCAGAAAAGCATCCCCAAAGAATTATGTTCCCACCTCCAGGCTTCACGGTTGGGATGGTGTTCTTGGGGTTGTACTCATCCTTCTTTTTCCTCCAAACACGGCGAGTGGAGTTTAGACCAAAAAGCTCTATTTTTGTCTCATCAGACCACATGACCTTCTCCCATTCCTCCTCTGGATCATGCAGGTCTACAATTTTATCCCCGATGTACTTACACAGCTCTCTGGTCTTGGCCATTGTGGAGAGGTTGGAGTCTGTTTGATTGAGTGTGTGGACAGGTGTCTTTTATACAGGTAACGAGTTCAAACAGGTGCAGTTAATACAGGTAATGAGTGGAGAACAGGAGGGCTTCTTAAAGAAAAACTATCAGGTCTGTGAGAGCCGGAATTCTTACTGGTTGGTAGGTGATCAAATACTCATGCAATAAAAGGCAAATTAATTACTTAAAAATCATACAATGTGATTTTCTGGATTTTTGTTTTAGATTCCGTCTCTCACAGTTGAAGTGTACCTATGATAAAAATGACAGACCTCTACATGCTTTGTAAGTAGGAAAACCTGCAAAATCGTAGTGTATCAAATACTTGTTCTCCCCACTGTATATAAACCCCCTAAAAATCTAGATTTTGATTGTAGTGATTTGTACACACTAAACAGCGTCCTTCTTACCTTAAAAACCCCATACCATTTTAATACTTTACTTATAATGGTTTGGTACACCTGGGACCATCACATTATGACTATTAAAATAAAAGTCCTGAGAACATCCTAAAAAGGTCCTGACATTGTCATCAGTGACGTCCTGGAAACATACAGAAAACTACACAAAGGTCGCCCAGAGAATGTTCCCTTGGGACCACCATGTGAATGTCACGGTCGTCTTGCTGTGAGAGATTGGACCAAGGCGCAGCGTGTGCAAAATACATCTTCTTTATTTAAAGAAGAGAGAAAACAAACAAGAAACGAACAACTAACACGAACTAACAAAATAACAAAACTGACGACCGTGAAGCTATAAAGACAGATAGTGCTGACACAAACACTACACACAGACAACTACCTACAAAAGCCTACTGCCTATGGCTGCCTTAAATATGGCTCCCAATCAGAGACAATGAATGACAGCTGTCTCTGATTGAGACCCAATCTAGGCAGCCATAGACATAACTAGACAACCTCACTCTTCTCTACCCCATACACATACAACACCCCTAGACTAGACAAAACACACAAAGACAACCCACCCCAACTCACGCCCTGACCAACTAAATAACAGAAAAAGGAACAATAGGTCAGGAACGTGACATAACCCCCCCTTAAGGTGCGAACTCCAGGCGCACCAGCATAAAGTCTAGGGGAGGGTCTGGGTGGGCGTCTGTCCACGGTGGCGGCTCTGACGCTGGTCGTGGTCCCCACCCCACCATAGTCACTATCCGCTTTCGTAGCCTCCTCCAAATGGCCACCCTCCAAATTAACCCCACTGGACTAAGGGGCAGCACCGGACTAAGGGGCAGCACCGGACTAAGGGGCAGCACCGGACTAAGGGGCAGCACTGGACTAAGGGGCAGCACCGGACTAAGGGGCAGCACCAGGATAAGGGGCAGCACCAGGATAAGGGGCAGCACCAGGATAAGGGGCAGCACCAGGATAAGGGGCAGCTCCGGACTGAGGGACAGCACCGGACTAAGGGACAGCACCGGACTGGCTGGCGGATCCTGGCTGGCTGGCGGATCCTGGCTGGATGACGACTCTGGCGGATCCTGGCTGGCTGACGGCTCTGGCTGGTCATGGCTCGTTGACGGCTCTGGCTGGTCATGGCTCGCTGACGGCTCTGGCTGGTCATGGCTCGCTGACGGCTCTGGCTGGTCATGGCTCGCTGACGGCTCTGGCTGGTCATGGCTCGCTGACGGCTCTGGCTGATCCTGTCTGGCGGAAGGCTCTGGCTGATCCTGTCTGGCGGAAGGCTCTGGCTGATCCTGTCTGGCGGAAGGCTCTGGTTGATCCTGTCTGGCGGAAGGCTCTGGCTGATCCTGTCTGGCGGAAGGCTCTGGCTGATCCTGTTTGGCGGAAGGCTCTGGCTGATCCTGTCTGGCGGAAGGCTCTGGCTGATCCTGTCTGGCGGAAGGCTCTGGCTGATCCTGTCTGGCGGACGGCTTTGGCTGCTCCTGTCTGGCGGAAGGCTCTGGCGGCTCCTGTCTGGCGGAATGCTCTAGCGGCTCCTGTCTGGCGGAAGGCTCTAGCGGCTCCTGTCTGGCGGGCGGCTTTGCAGGCTCATGGCAGACGGGCGGCTTTGAAGGCTCAGTACCAACGGGCGGCTTTGAAGGCTCAATACAGACAGGCAGTTCATGCGGCGCTTGGCAGACGGACAGTTCAGACGGCGTTGGGCAGACGGACAGTTCAGGCGCCGTTGGGCAGACGGGCAGTTCAGGCGCCGCTGGGCAGACGGCAGACTCTCGCCGGCTGAGACGCACTGTAGGCCTGGTGCGTGGTACCGGAACTGGAGGTACCGGGCTAAGGACACGCAACTTCAGGCTAGTGCGGGGAACAACAACAGGGCACACTGGACTCTCGAGGCGTACTATAGGCCTGGTGCGTGGTACCGGCACTGGTGGTACCGGGCTGAGGGCACGCACATCAGGGCGAGTACGGGGAGAAGGAACAGTGCGTACAGGGCTCGGGAGACGCCCTGAAAGCCTGGTGCGTGGTGCCGGAACTGGAGGTACCGGGCTAAGGACACGCACCTTCAGGCTAGTGCGGGGAACAACAACAGGGCACACTGGACTCTCAAGGCGTACTATAGGCCTGGTGCGTGGTACCGGCACTGGTGGTACCGGGCTGAGGGCACGCACATCAGGGTGAGTACGGGGAGAAGGAACAGTGCGCACAGGGCTCTGGAGATGCACATGAGGCTTGGTGCGTGGCGCCGGGACTGGAGGCACTGGGCTGGAGACACACACCATAGGGCTAGTGCGTGGAGGAGGAACAGGGCTCTGGATACGCACTGGAAGCCTGGTGCGTGGTGTAGGAACTGGTGGTACTGGGCTGGAGCGGGGAGGTGGCGCCGGAAATACCGGACCGTGCAGGCGTATTGGCTCCCTTGAGCACTGAGCCTGCCCAACCTTACCTGGTTGTATGCTCCCCGTAGCCCGACCAGTGGAATAACCCGCACCGGGCTATGTAGGCGAACCGGGGACACCATGCGTAAGGCTGGTGCCATGTAAGCCGGCCCGAGGAGACGCACTGGTGGCCAGATATGTAGGGCCGGCTTCATGACATCCGGCTCAATACTCAATTGTACAGGAGACACCCCTGCCAGTGCGGGGAGGTGGAATAACCCGCACCGGGCTATGCACACGTACAGGAGACACCGTGCGCTCTACTGCGTAACACGGTGTCTGCCCGTACTCTCGCTCTCCACGGTAAGTACAGGGAGTAGGCGCAGGTTTCCTACCTGACTTGGCCACTCTCCCTTTAAGCCCCCCCCCCCCAAGACATTTTTGGGGTTTACTCACAGGCTTCCTTGCTAGTCGCGTACCCTCATAGCTCCGGTTCCTCTCTCCGGTTGCCTCTGCTCTCCTAATCGCCTCCAGCTGTTCCCATGGGAGGCGATCTCTTCCAGCTCGGATCTCCTCCCATGTGTAGCAACCCTTGCCGTCCAATACATCCTCCCATGTCCACGAGTCCTGGTTACTTTGCCACTGTTGTTGGTTCCGCTCACGCTGCTTGATCCATGGTTGGTGGGTAGTTCTGTCACGGTCATCTTGCTGTGAGAGATTGGACCAAGGCGCAGCATGTGCAAAATACATCTTCTTTATTTAAAGAAGAGAGAAAACAAACAAGAAACTAACAACTAACACGAACTAACAAAATAACAAAACTGACGACCGTGAAGCTATAAAGACAGATAGTGCTGACACAAACACTACACACAGACAACTACCCACAAAAGCCTACTGCCTATGGCTGCCTTAAATATGGCTCCCAATCAGAGACAATGAATGACAGCTGTCTCTGATTGAGACCCAATCTAGGCAGCCATAGACATAACTAGACATCCTCACTCTTCTCTACCCCATACACGTACAACACCCCTAGACTAGACAAAACACACAAAGACAACCCACCCCAACTCACGCCCTGACCAACTAAATAACAGAAAAAGGAACAATAGGTCAGGAACGTGACAGTGAAGTCTCCTCGGCCATCATAAAATGTCCCTTTGTGGTCATTGAATCTCAAATGCCCTATCAGAACCAATTTGAAGTGCAACATATATTTTTTTAAATACAAAATAGGAAACTTTTTGTAACATTTGCTAATCGATATCAAAATACATTATCATAACATCATACCACAACCAAAGCGGGACCGGTACTGAATGTCAACTTATGGTCCTGTGGATAACTTCACGTTTTAATGTTACTAGAACGTTCTCAGAACGTCAGTGGGATAATGTCTTGCCAAAACCCTTTAAGGGACATAATGGAAAAATCGCCGAATGTCCTTAAGACGTCCCCTGTTTGCTGGGAATGTTACAAATGGATATTGGTCTCGTCTCACAATGCTCCTGTCCTGTGCTCTCCCCTTAGAGACTTTCTACATGCTGGATGACCACTCTGTGACCGACCAGCAATTATGACCAGTGATAGACACACCACTCACACTGTAATCCCCCACGGCACCGGGGTGTGTGTGTGTATGTGTATATGTGTGTGTATGCGTGCATGCGTGTGTGTCTGTTCAAGTGTGTGTGCGTGCATATGTGAGTATGTACAGTATGAAACTGATGCAGGATTTACAGCTGATGAGTGGGATGCCATCAGTGTCAGTTTGAGGACAACTGGAAGAAATTGGGTTAAGTGAAGACAATGCACGGTACACACACAGACACACACACTAACACACACATACTTGCACTACATGCAGAAAAAAAGCCAGATTGTGTATATAAATACCTGCATCATCAACAGTGCAGTGGGAGACCGTGTCTGGGAGTGGTTTGGAGGGTTTGTGGCAATAAATCTTTCTGAAAGAGGGTTCCATGGAGGATACTGGAAACTCACTTCGCTAGGGAGTTTTAACCATTTTTCTCCCTTTCGCCCCTTTCACTGCTAACCCAACCATCCTCCATCTTCCAGCCCGTCTTCTCCCTCTCCTCCCTCCCTCTCTTATATCCAGTTTCTGCCATTCGTTCCCTCACCGATCAGGACAGATAGCAGACATACCTGGCCCGGCCTGCGCCCATCCATCTCCTGCTGGGACTGCAATCTAGGAGCTCTGCTTGGGAACAACAAGACGCTGCTTGCCGAAACCTTGTAGGAGGAAAGCGGTGCTTTTTATTATCTTCCTGCCTCAGCCAGCTCCAGGTCACAGCACACAACCTCCTCCAGGATATCACCCAACGTTGACTCTCCAGACACTCTACTGCAGTCTTTTGAGCCTTACCATCTCACAACTTCCTCTGGGCTTTCCCGCATCCCTCTTTCTTCTTCATTTTGATTAGTTGCAGTCTGTCTCCCTCTGTAATTGCCCTAACATTTTGCAAATGTTTCTACAATGTAGGCCTACTCCTCAATGGAACTTTGATCCGGACAGTTTGAAAATGTCTGACCCTTCTTTAAAATCCGTCTGCCTAGTATTCTAATTCTAAACGATGACAAAGGCATCACACCTGAGGTGGACAGATATAGTTCAGACGAAATATAATTAGCTAAAAAGTCAGCAAAGACAACGCATGTACACACACACGCACTTTCTGTCCATCTATCGGCCTGCGTTTCCATCCTGCGGAGCTTCTTACTAATTTCAGGACCTTGAATAAACGGTTGGTGATAAATCAAAGCTGCCACGACTAAAATACACACAGATTCATCAACATATTAGCGCTCTACTTGTATTACTCCTCTCTCTTGCTCTCTCCCTACCACTTCCTCTATCTTTGTATACTTCATCTACCTCTGAATAAAAACACCTTTCTCCCACCTGGACTAGGAACACTCAGACCGGCAGACATCACTTGGAGCGAGGCAGCTGGTACACAGGAGTAGGACCAGGAGATATTCCTGATCAAGGGGCTTGACCATGAAAAACTCCTGGCCCCATACCTGAGGTTCAAGGTGTATGATATAAGATATATCATTCTACATCATAGGGAGAGAGTAATCTTGAACCACTAACCACTGAAGCCTATGAGTGCACTTAGCCTAGCTGTGTTGCAGACAGGCTTGTTCAAGTATGCCTATTTATTGTTGGGGAAACGGATACAGCGGTTCAGCATAACGGAGTGCAATCTGTAGGGAGTTTTAATTCAAAGGGAACATGATCACCTCACTAAGCTAAAGTCAGTGCAGTGGAGTGAATGAACAGCTGTAAGAGGGGAGTGAAGGTAGCGTGTTAACACACTGTGCACTATCACGAGCTCCAGCTGCAGCTCTGATCTCACAAGCCCCTCTGGTCCCCCGTTCCTCCTCTGTCTCTACCCTCCCTCCCTCCTTCCCTCCCTCCTTTCCTCGAGTGGCCAGGAGAATGATTATGCGAGGCGGGAGTGAGATCCATCAATTTGTCATATGCTTGTTCCCCAGTCCCCTCTGAGGACCAGCCCCCTCCCTGACTGCAGCTACACATTAGCATGAGAAGAAAAGGAGGAAGACGCCAAACACACTATATGACAATAATAATAGAAACTCGCCCCTTGATTTAACATTATTGTTATTTGCCAACCTAAGGGGAATTTCAACTGCAGTGACGCAACGCCTATGGTAGGAAGGTGGAGAGAGGGAGGGCGTTACTCATAGAGGGAGAGAGGCTCTACAGGATTGTCATGCGACCTTGTCGTTAGGACCATCATATAGCGACATAAAGAGGGCGGGCGGATTCTGTACTCTGCCTAAAGAAACCGTCACTTTGAGAAGTCTTAGGCCAGCCGCCAACCCTCCTCCCACCTGTCCCCTCTCTCCCTTTAGAATTTCTTTCTCACCTCACCATGTCCCTGCGTTACGCTACCTAAGTCATATTTCTGAAGGTGTGCGGACATGGTGAGGGAGTTTTCCTTTATCTCAAATCAAATAAAACTTTATTTGTCACATGCGCCGAACACAACAAGTGTAGACTTTACCGTGAAATGCTTACTTACAAGCCCTTAACCAACAGTGCAGTTCACGAAGAGTAAAGAAAACATTTACCAAGTAGGCTAAAATAAAAAGTAATAATAAAAAGTAACACAATATGAATAACAATAACGAGGCTATATACAGGGGGCACTGGTACCGAGTCAGTGTGCAGGGGTACAGGTTAGTTTAATTTGTACATGTAGGTGGGGATGAAGTGACTATGCATAGATAATAAACAGTGAGTAGCAGCAGTGTACAAAAAGAAAGGGGGGTCAATGTAAATTGTCTGGTGGCAATTTTATTAATTGTTCAGCAGTCTAATGGCTTGGGGGTAGAAGCTGTTGAGGAGCTTTTTGGTCCTAGACTTGGTGCTCCGGTACCGCTTGCCGTGCGGTAGCATAGAAAACAGTCTATAACTTGGGTGACTGGAGGCTCTAACAATTTTATGGGCTTTCCTCTGACACTGCCTATTGTATAGGTCCTGGATGGCAGGAAGCTTGGCCCCAGTGATGTTCTGGGCTGTTTGCACTACGCTCTGTAGTGCCTTACGGTCAGATGCCGAGCTGTTGCCATACCAGGCGGTGATGCAACTGGGTCAGGATGCTCTCGATGGTGCAGCTGTAGAACCTTATGAGGATCTGGGGACCCATGCCAAATCGTTCAGTCTCCTGAGCGGGAAAAGGTTTTGTTGTGCCCTCTTCACAACTGTCTTGGCATGTTTGGACCATGATAGTTCGTTGGTGATGTTGACATCAATGAACTTGAAACTCTCGCCCCGCACCTCCTTCTGTGTAGTGGTGTAGTCAAAACACAACGACACACTTACAGTACATGACCGCTGTCTATCTTCTCTCAAACACACACATACACGACACACATGTTTTCTGCAGGTTGCGTGACACATACAGCTCTGTTGAATACCCACCGTACCATTTACATTTACCCAGGCCAGAGAAAACCCCCACCAGGGCCGTTAAACACACTGGATGTTTATTGAAAAATAGAAGGTGATTTTGTCACTGTTACATGAGGCAAGTTTATATTTAGATGTGTTTATCGATTCTGATCTGACACACTACACTAGCCCTGTCTAGGCCCCATAATTCAGATTCAGTCATGGAGATTGGCTAAATCCCCCTGTCACTAAATCATTGGACGTGGACCAGCAGAGGGGCTGGCAATGGCATGGTGATACAGACAGACTTTATGATGAGGACACAGATGGATCTCTATGGTGCTCTAACACTGTGTGTGTGTGTGTGTGCGTGTGTGTGTGTGTGTGTGTGTGTGTGTGTGTGTGTGTGTGTGTGTGTGTGTGTGTGTGTGTGTGTGTGTGTGTGTGTGTGTGTGTGTGTGTGTGTGTGTGTGTGTGCGTGCGTGCATGCATGTGTTTCTCTAACATGGTTCATGGCATACTCCCTGTCAGTGTTATACAGTATTTCCAGTGACCTTGTTTTGATTTGACCAAATCAAATCAAAACAATGCTGTTAAAGAGGGGTGTGTGTGTATGTGTGTGTGTGTGTGTGTGTGTGTGTGTGCGCATGTTATGGTTGTGAGCGTGTGTGCGCATGTCATGGTTGTGAGCATGTGGATGCATAGAGTCAGAGCAAAACAGGGTCAATGCAGGTAGCCCAGGTAGCCATTTGATTAGCTATTTAGCAGTCTTGTTAAGCAGTCTTAGAAGCTGTTTAGGGACCTGTTGGTTATAGACTTGATGCACTGTTACCGCTTGCTGTGTGATAGCAGAGAGAACAGTCTATGGCTGAGTCTTTGAAACATTTTTGGGCCTTCCTCTGACACCGTCTGGTCTTTTTTCACCACGCCCTGTAGCGCCTTGCGGTTGGGTGCCTTGCAAGTGCAATACCAAACGTTGATGGAGCCAGTCAAGATGCTCTCAATGGTGCAGCTGTAGAAATTTTGGAGGATCTGAGGGCCCATGCCAAATCTTTTCAGTCTCCTGAGGGGGAAGAGGCACTGTCGTGCCCTCTTCCAAACTGTGTGGGTATGTGTGGACCATGTTAATTCCTTAGTGATGTGGACACACTTCACTAGCTCTCGACACACTTCACTACAGCCCTAATGATGTGGATGAGGTGTGCTCGCCACTCCGTTTCCTGTAGCCCACGGTCAGCTCCTTTGTCTTGCTTGTCGTTGAGGGAGAAGTTGTTGTCCTGGCACCACACTGTCTCACTGTCGCCGGTGATTAGGCCTACCACCGTCATGTCATCAGCAAACTTAATGAAGGTGTTGGAGTCGTGCGCGGCCACACAGTTGTGAATGAACAGGGAGTACAGGAGGGGACTAAGCACACACCACTGAGGGTCCCCGTATTGATGTTCAGCGTGAAGGATATGTTGTTACTTACCCTCACCGCCTGGGGGCAGCCCATCAGGAAGTCCAGGATACAGTTGCAGGGGGAGGTGTTCCAAGGGTCCTGAGCTTGGGGAAGAGCTTGGCGTGGACAATGGTGTTGAATGCTGAGCTGTAGTCAATGAACAGCATTCTCACATAGGTATTCCTTTTGTCCAGGTGGGAGAGGGCAGTGTGGAGTGCAATAGAGATTGCGTTGTCTGTGGATCTGTTGGGGCGGTATCCAACTTGGAGTGGGTCCAGGGTGTCTGGGATGATGGTGTTGATGTGAGCCATGAAAAGTCTTTCAAAGCATTTCATGGCTATAGATGTGAGTGCTACACGGCGATAGCCATTTAGGCAGGCCCTGAACTTAATGGCACCATCATCCGCTTTTAGTGGTTCCACCAAACTAAGTTCCCCATAACCATTAAAACTGATCCGAGACCAAATGGATTGTTATCCTTACAGTATTACAGAAAGGATCAAATCTGGTTCAGAATCAGTATATGGGCCTCCCTGTCTGGCAACACTAACAACTCTCCGTCTCTGTGGCCTGTCCTGTCCTCTGCTGCAATGTTTAAAAATTATAATACCAATAGATGTATTTTATCTAGTGCTTTTCATTCCAAGTAGAATCTCAAAGTCGCATTAAAAACAAAATAAACAAAAAAACAATTGAACAAAACAAATGCAAGGATCTGGCAGTTCTTGCGCGTTGGTCTTCCACAGCTTTAGGTGAAGACAGTTCAGAAGGAAAGTAACTTCTTATTGCTGCATCCCGCTACCGGGATCGCTATGACAACAGCCAGTGAAAGTGCAGGGCGCCAAATTCAAACAACAGAAATCTTATAATTAAAATTCCTCAAACATACATGTGTCTTATATCATTTTAAAGGTAATCTTGTTGTTAATCCCACCAAAGTGTCCGATTTCAAATATGCTTTTCAGCGAAAGCACTACAAACGATTATGTTAGGTCACCACCAAACCACAATAAGCACAGCCATTTTTCCAGCGAAAGATAGCAGTCAGAAAAAGCAGAAATAGAGATAAAATGATTCACTAACCTTTGATTATCTTCATCAGGTGACACTTATAGGACTTCATGTTACACAAGACATGCATGTTTTGTTTGATAAAGTTCATATTTATAACAAAAAATCGGAGTTTACATTAGCGCGTTACATTCACTAGTTCCAAAAACATCAAGTGATTTTGCATAGCCACATCGTTTCAACAGAAATACTCATCATAAATGTAGATGATAATACAAGTTATACACATGGAATTATAGATATACCTCTCCTTAATGCAACCGCTGTGTCAGATTTCAAAAAAGCTTTACGGAAAAAGCAAATCATGCAATAATCTGAGGTCGGAGCTCAGAACAATAGCCAAATTAGCCGCCATGTTGGGGTCAACAGAAACCAGAAAATACATGATAAATGTTTCCTTACCTTTGATGAACTTCCTCAGAATGCAGTCCTAGGAATCCCAGGTCCACAATAAATGCTTGATTTGTTCGATAATGTCCGTTATTTATGTCCAATTAGCTACTTTGGTTAGCGCTTTTGGTAAACAATTCCAAAGTCACAAAGCGCGTCCACTATAACGTGACGAAATGTCCAAAAGTTCCGTAACAGTCAGTAGAAACATGTCAAACGATGTACTGAATCAATCTTTAGAATGTTGTTAACATACATCTTGAATAACGTTCCAACCGGAGAATTAGATTGACTTCAGAAGAACGGTGGAACGGAGGTCCTCCTCATGTGAACGCGCATGTGAAAGCGCATGTGAAAGCATGGTCAGCTCGTGGCAGACCTGACTAATTCCTGATTCCTTCAGCCCCCCTTCACATTAGAGTCTTCAGACAAAGTTCTATTGACTGTTGACATCTAGTGGAAGCCGTAGGAAGTGAAAACTCATCAATATCTCACTGTAATTTCAATGAGAAATTGGTAAATTTGAAAATCTGCCACCTCAGAAAAAATTCAAACAGGAAGTGGAACTTCTCAGGTCTGCCATATGAGTTCTGTTATACTCACAGACATAATTCACACAGTTTTAGAAACTTCAGAGTGTTTTCTATCCGATAAGAATAATAATATGCATATATTAGCAACTGGGACTGAGGAGCAGGCAGTTTACTATGGGCACCTCTGTGCACCTTTCATCCAAGCTACTCAATACTGCCCCTGCAGCCATAAGAAGTTTTAAGAGGAGGGAGCATAGATGGTACAGCCAGGCAGGGAGGTAGAGATATCCGACAGACATGCCAAGGAGCTCTTCATCGGGAGCCTCGATAGTCACAGTCTTCGATAGTCACAGCTCCTCCTCCGTAGATCAGGCTGGATCGTCCACTACTGAAATGTAGCACACACCTGGGTGACGCTTCGGCGACGGTAAAAGCGCCAGTAAGATCACCACACCTCAGCAGTGGTCCGGAAAAGACCCCTACGAAGCCTCCCCGATCCTCTACATCTCCTCACACTGCAGTCCACTTGCCTATAGAGACTGGGGGAGGGGGCCAAAAAGCCGATGCTGTTGATCTGGTGTTGCTGCATCCTTCAAATCATATTAGCAAGCTAGCTAACTTGCTAGCCAATATAAACGGACTCACCAGAAGATATTACAGTTATCGAAAACTTTTTTTAAAAGCGTAAAATATGTACAATATAAATATAACATAAGGAATATTTAAACTAAGATTTTTTGAGGGGGAACCGAACGGCCTGCCAACACCCCCACTTTTGAGGGGGAACCGAACGGCCTGCCAACACCCCCAGTTTAGAGGGGGAACCGAACGGCCTGCCAACACCCCCAGTTTAGACGGGGAACCGAACGACCTGCCAACACCCCCAGTTTAGAGGGGAAACCGAACGGCCTGCCAACACCCCCAGTTTAGACGGGGAACCGAACGGCCTGCCAACACCCCCAGTTTAGAGGGGGAACCGAACGGCCTGCCAACACCCCCAGTTTAGACGGGGAACCGAACGGCCTGCCAACACCCCCAGTTTAGAGGGGGAACCGAACGGCCTGCCAACACCCCCAGTTTAGAGGGAAACCGAACGGCCTGCCAACACCCCCAGTTTAGAGGGAAACACAACGGCCTGCCAACACCCCCAGTTTAGAGGGAAACCGAACGGCCTGCCAACACCCCCAGTTTAGAGGGGGAACCGAACGGCCTGCCAACACCCCCAGTTTAGAGGGGGAACCGAACGGCCTGCCAACACCCCCAGTTTAGAGGGAAACACAACGGCCTGCCAACACCCCCAGTTTAGAGGGAAACACAACGGCCTGCCAACACCCCCAGTTTAGAGGGGAAACCGAACGGCCTGCCAACACCCCCAGTTTAGACGGGGAACCGAACGGCCTGCCAACACCCCCAGTTTAGAGGGGGAACCGAACGGCCTGCCAACACCCCCAGTTTAGACGGGGAACCGAACGGCCTGCCAACACCCCCAGTTTAGAGGGGGAACCGAACGGCCTGCCAACACCCCCAGTTTAGAGGGGGAACCGAACGGCCTGCCAACACCCCCAGTTTAGAGGGAAACCGAACGGCCTGCCAACACCCCCAGTTTAGAGGGAAACCGAACGGCCTGCCAACACCCCCAGTTTAGAGGGAAACACAACGGCCTGCCAACACCCCCAGTTTAGAGGGAAACACAACGGCCTGCCAACACCCCCAGTTTAGAGGGAAACCGAACGGCCTGCCAACACCCCCAGTTTAGAGGGGGAACCGAACGGCCTGCCAACACCCCCAGTTTAGAGGGAAACACAACGGCCTGCCAACACCCCCAGTTTAGAGGGAAACACAACGGCCTGCCAACACCCCCAGTTTAGAGGGGAAACCGAACGGCCTGCCAACACCCCCAGTTTAGAGGGAAACACAACGGCCTGCCAACACCCCCAGTTTAGAGGGGGAACCGAACGGCCTGCCAACACCCCCAGTTTAGAGGGGAAACACAACGGCCTGCCAACACCCCCAGTTTAGAGGGGAAACCGAACGGCCTGCCAACACCCCCAGTTTAGAGGGAAACACAACGGCCTGCCAACACCCCCAGTTTAGAGGGGGAACCGAACGGCCTGCCAACACCCCCAGTTTAGAGGGAAACACAACGGCCTGCCAACACCCCCAGTTTAGAGGGGAACACAACGGCCTGCCAACACCCCCAGTTTAGAGGGAAACACAACGGCCTGCCAACACCCCCAGTTTAGAGGGAAACACAACGGCCTGCCAACACCCCCAGTTTAGAGGGGGAACCGAACGGCCTGCCAACACCCCCAGTTTAGAGGGGAAACACAACGGCCTGCCAACACCCCCAGTTTAGAGGGGAAACCGAACGGCCTGCCAACACCCCCAGTTTAGAGGGAAACACAACGGCCTGCCAACACCCCCAGTTTAGAGGGGGAACCGAACGGCCTGCCAACACCCCCAGTTTAGAGGGAAACACAACGGCCTGCCAACACCCCCAGTTTAGAGGGAAACACAACGGCCTGCCAACACCCCCAGTTTAGAGGGAAACACAACGGCCTGCCAACACCCCCAGTTTAGAGGGGAAACACAACGGCCTGCCAACACCCCCAGTTTAGAGGGGGAACCGAACGGCCTGCCAACACCCCCAGTTTAGAGGGAAACCGAACGGCCTGCCAACACCCCCAGTTTAGAGGGGAAACCGAACGGCCTGCCAACACCCCCAGTTTAGAGGGGGAACCGAACGGCCTGCCAATGTAACAGTATAACTTTACGGCGTCCCCTCGCCCCGACACGGGCGCGAACCAGGGACCCTCTGCACACATCAACAACGGTCGCCCACGAAGCATCGTTACCCATCGCTCCACAAAGGCCACGGCCCTTGCAAAGCAAGGGGCAACACTACTTAAGTCTCAGAGCAAGTGAGTAACTGATTGAAATGCTACTAGCGCGTACCCGCTAACTAGCTAGCCATTTCACATCCGTTACACCAACACCCCCAGTTTAGAGGGAAACCGAACGGCCTGCCAACACCCCCAGTTTAGAGGGGAAACCGAACGGCCTGCCAACACCCCCAGTTTAGAGGGGGAACCGAACGGCCTGCCAACACCCCCAGTTTAGACGGGGAACCGAACGGCCTGCCAACACCCCCAGTTTAGACGTGGAACCGAACGGCCTGCCAACACCCCCAGTTTAGAGGGAAACCGAACGGCCTGCCAACACCCCCAGTTTAGAGGGGGAACCGAACGGCCTGCCAACACCCCCAGTTTAGAGGGGGAACCTGCCAACAGCACATATCTGAGGGTCCATTTTGTGTTCAGGCTACTTTACCTCTGTTGTCCAGGCTAATTTACCTCTGTAGGACAGGCACCAGCTGCTTCCCAAGGCTTCTCCACCTTGACACATATACATACAGTATTGTTTAGCTGCATCTGAAACGACACCCTATTCCCTATGGACCCTGGTCAAAAGAAGTGCACTATATAGGGGATAGGGTGCCATTCCGTACACAGCCCCTGCCATGTTTTTGACTTCGACCCCCAGGGCATTCAAGACCGTGCAGTATGCTGTCCATTACCATTACCAAAACTAATAGTCATACTCCTCCATTTAAGCTTCGACCTATATTCCGACATCTCTTTTCCCTCTCTTTTTTCATCACCAGACTTTGGCTGTGATGAGAGAGCTTTCTCTCCCAGATTAAAAAGTGGCTGGAGTGGAGTGAGTGTTGAGTGTGTGGGGATCTGTAGACTGTATCCATTGCTTTTCTCCTGCCACCTGGTAACACAGAAAAGGCATTAATCTCTTAGGCCATTTCAAACGCCAGCTAAAGTAATGTTCCCCCGGAACAGCTTCACCGCATCTAAGGGAGGAGAGAAAAAGACAAGAAAATCAGAGGAAACATTTTTGTGTCTGCTCTCCACTCTGCAGTTTGTCTCCATGGTCACGGGCTATGACTGTGACTGTCCTTTAGAGATGGTTTATTGGCTTTTCGTCCTACGGTATAACCTTATTATTCTTGCTGCTCTCCAAGCTTGTTGTCATGAGCACAGAGTCTAAAAATGCAGCCAGCAATCAACAAATACATCCAAACCCTTCACCAAATACACAGCCACACGCCCATCCACCCATGCATACACTCTTATAGAGAGTGTGTATTCAGACATTTATAGATGGAATCAAACTCAATACAGTCTTTCAAATTAACCTAGTCACAAAGGTAAACATTTGCAGTAGAAGAGCTCTCGGATTGCAAGTATTAAAAGTTCAGTTCAAAAAACCCTTGTCGTCTTTGAGTTAATCTAACAATTCTTTCTAAATGGGTACAGCGCACACATTCTGGGGCAAAACTTCAAAAACGGGGGATGAGACAAGGTGGGACAACATGACACAATTAGAGAACAAATGTATACTGAACAAAAATATAAATAATTTCAACGATTTTACTGAGTTACAGTCATATAAGGAACTCAGTCAATTGAAATAAATAAATTAGGCCCTAAACTCTGGATTTCATATAACTGGGCAGGGGCGCTGCCATGGGTGGGCCTGGGAAGGCATAGGCCCACCCACTGGGGAGCCAGGCCCAGCCAATTTAAATGTGTTTTTGCCCACAAAAGGGCTTTATTACAGACAGAAATACTCCTCAGTTTCATCAGCTGTCAGGGTGAGTTGTCTCCGACGATCCCGCAGGTGAAGAACCCGGATGTGGAGGTCCTGGGCTGGTGTGATTACACGTGGTCTGCGGCTGTGTGGCCAGTTGGACGTTCTGCCAAATTCTCTAAAACGGCATTGGATGCAGCTTAAAGTAGAGAAATGAACATTCAATTCTCTGGCAACAGCTCTGGGGGACATTCCTGCAGTCGGCATGCCACTCTCCCTCAAAACTTGAGACATCTGTGGCATTGTGTTGTGTGACAAAACTGCACATTTTAGAGTGGCCTTTTGTTGTCCCCAGCACAAGGTGCACATGTGTAATGATCATGCTGTTTAATCAGGTTCTTGATATGCCACACCTGTCAGGTAGATCAATTATCTTGGCAGAGGAGAAATTCTCACAAACAGGGATGTTAACAAATTTGTGCACAACATTTGAGAGAAATATGCTTTTTGCACGTATGTAAAGTTTCTGGGATCTTTTATTTAACTTCATGAAACAAGGGACTGACACTTTACATGTTGCGTTTATATTTTTGTTCAGTATATATCAGAACGTAAATGAGAAGTGTTTTGTGCCAGGACCTCTGAATGCTGTGTAATCAGATTCAGCTCAGCTCACACAGCGCAGAGATAGCAGTGTGTTGAAATGGATTCTTAATGATGGACACATCACAGAACTAGTGCCCAACCGTACTGTGTTCCTGTGACAGCCCACCATGATACACACACAAACACACACACACACACACACACACACACACACACACACACACACACACACACACACACACACACACACACACACACACACACACACACACACACACACACACACACACACACACACTTCTCCCAGGAGCTCTGGAGAAACGGAGATTGCCTATTTAAGGTGGAAATCAATATCCTTTCTTTTCCCATCTCTCCCCTCCCTCTCTTCCGCCTCCTTCTCCTCCTCCTGTCCTTTCAATTCCCTGACCCTCTCCCTCCATCTCTCTGTATCTTTCTTCCTCTTTCTCCAAAGACACATCTACCCCACAAGAGACTCTTCATCAGTACTGGGGCTGGCACACATACACAGAGAAACACACACATAAACTGAACAACACACACCAAGCTACGGTCTGAGAGAGAACACACTGCATCCGCTCAGAAACACTCTTGTGATCATAGAAACTATGAACAGATTGCAATGCCATATACACACTAACGTAAACAGGTTTGATCAAAAAAAATCATGCACCTATACACACAGACACACGCACACTGCTCATATCATGTCAGGGTCTTATCCCCCAGCTTCTCTTTCTCTCTCCCTAAGCGTAGCCACTCCTGTCCATACCTAGCAGAGGCCCATAGTGCCACCTAATCTGCAGTGGGCCAGGGCTACAGGGCTGGGACTGGGGGGACAGGGCAGTGGGTGGACGGCCACACACCTCTTTATTTGGGCCCGCTAAAAATACCCAGGGAGATTGGGCAGGATACAGGGGGCTGGGTGCAGGGGCTTGGGAAAGGTGGAGTGGCTGGAAAGGTCTGGTGTGGTGTATGGTGGGCTGGGATGGGCTGGGGTAGGATGGCTCTGGAACGCCAGAGTGAGGAGTCAAGGGTGATGACAGGAAGGGAACAGAAAAGGAAAAGAGGAGGGGGAGTGGAGGAGGACAGGGTAGAGTAGTCAATCGACAGAGAGATGGATTGGAACAGCCTCCCCCCAGCCATTCCACCCTGTACATCCCACTCACCCACCCCCTTTTGTCGGGACGCTCAGCACTTGACAGGCTATTTTTTGCCACGCTTCACTAAATAAGGCCAGGCAGCGTCGGGGTGCAGGCGGGCCGGTCAGGGGGGCGCATGTCTGCTGTTCCTACCTGGGTATATAAGCCCCTGGACGGTGGGGGGTTACTCTGATCACGCTGCCCTTCCGTTCTCTCCCAGAGTTTGTCCGTCTCGATCTGAAGTCCACCTTTCCACTTTTCATTTCAACATCAATGCTTATGTCTTCATCCACTCCTCCAGAGCATCGTCAGCTGACAGGGTATTGCTTTAGAAATGTTTTGCTTACTTTCTCTCTTCTCAACCCTTTTGCTTGTGAAGTCTCCCTGTGATGGGATCGACACATTCATTTTTTTGTATCCGTACTTTGGAGGTTGATACAGGCCCTGCGTTGCGGTGACCTCAGGATGTGTGGCGCTGTGGAATATGGGGGGTCAGTGTCGAGAAGGAGATGTGGGGAAATGACGGACAGCTGAGAGGTTAGAAAGGAAAATGTAATCTCTTCAATGCGCCGTTGAGGCAAAACATAGACTCTTTCTTTCTTTCTTTCTTTCTTTCTTTCTTTCTTTCTTTCTTTCTTTCTTGCACTTATCCTGTCATCTATTGTGTCTCCTCTGCTTTCCTCACTCACTCTCTGGCGCTCTCTCACTCACTCAGTCAGTCTTTCTCTTTCTCTCTCCCTTCCTCTGTCCCTCTTCTCAATTTGTCCTTCAGCTCTGTCAGCGCACAGTGCACATTCTCTGATCCCTCTATTGCAGTTTCATTAAGCTTCCTCAGTCAAACCTTGCATGGTTAGGTGGGGAGGGATGGGCAGCCGTGAGTTTGACGCATTTGAACGCCACATCATCAGGTTATAAAAAAAATCCTCTTATAAGAAAGGTTCAAGTCTTTTGATTTTATATAGGGCTTTTTCTTAGTACCTGCCATTGGTTCTTTTTGGTATTTTTTTCCTCCTCTCATCCTCTTCCTCCCATCCGGTGTGAGAAAAGCAGCATCTCCCATGACCCTCCTCTCCTCTCTGCATCCCTAAACTCTCCGTCGCTGATTCAGCTCCCAGGAAACAGACAGACACTCTGCCTGCAGCAGCCACACCGCACGGGCCGCCGCCCC
Organism: Salvelinus fontinalis; assembly: GCF_029448725.1. Classification (NCBI taxonomy): domain Eukaryota; kingdom Metazoa; phylum Chordata; class Actinopteri; order Salmoniformes; family Salmonidae; genus Salvelinus; species Salvelinus fontinalis. The sequence goes on from NC_074695.1 coordinate 31,857,764, forward strand.
GCCAGATCACCCTCATACCGGTACGTGCTCTATGTGTGTGTGTGCATTCAACATACTGTATGCGTATGTCTATACTGTCTCTGTCTGTACATGCGTAATGTGTATGCATGTGTGGGTGCATTCTGTGTCAGTCTGACAGCTCGGCTGTCTTCTCAGTGCAGTTGTTTCTGACTGTTGCTCCGACAGGGCACGGAGCGGTGAGCTGCTGTCCATTCCATCGTCCTCCTCTTGTCAAAGTTGCTTTAGTGTTATAGCAGAAAGGGTATAGCTGTAATGTGTGAACCCCAGTGGATGACTGCCATGCTTTCTTAAGAGAGTGGGGAAGAGGGAGTATTTTATATCTCTACAAGGTCGACGGTTATCTGAAACATTATATATAAACTAGCATGCTTAATTCTTTGCCTTTAGTTCACTTATAGTGCACTCATTTACTTCACTGTGGTTGAATTTGTTCAAATTAGCTATCATTATTGCTGGGGGTTTTCTCTTCTTCTGAAGGACACCCATGCAGTTTAGAATTTATTTAATAAATTAAGTTAAACTTATTCACGCAATTATTTTCAATGGCTTTACTTTTTCTTGTTTTATCTAACATCCTAGCATTCACACTTCCACTGCAATAACTTCACTCCTTCCGCATCACAGCACATTAGGAGTCATTTCTTTACACGGTCACGGATACGACTGCTTGATGGACTACTTGTGACTATGTCTGTGGTTTGAAGGAGACAGGTGTGAGGTTTTAGCGGTTGAAAGTGGAATGATCCTGGCACTGCGGGGTTAAATGACACCAAGTGAATGTGAGCGAGGGCAGTCATGGGACCGGAATATCACAGCAGGCCCTAATGGACTATCTATAGACAGGACAGACGCATGTGTCACTCTCAGGAGAGGAGCGAGAGTAGGGAGAGATAGATAGAGAGAGAGGAGGAGAAGGCGGTGAAGATGGGAGCAAGGTTCCAATCTAGGCAGACGTGTGTTTGACTCGGCTGATTTTACTCTAAATCTAATGGTGCCAGAAACCAGATATCAGACACCAGATACCAGCAGGGGAATCAGTGGTGGTCAGCTGTCTGTCAAGCACCAGAGTGTGAGAGGTTCACAGTGACTCCTGGTCTGGTACTGAGGGAGATTGGGTGACCCAGGTGCTCCTGGAGAGACAGGCTGTTGCTGGTTGTGATACATATACAAGCAGCTGTTTGAAAGGATTCTGACCTGCTGACACTCTCTAAATGGGTTGGGTTCGAATCTCTACCTTGCCTTGTAGAACAAGATGCAGCTGTTCAACAAATATTCAATGAGGTTGATTTCAGGATTCATTTGAATACTTGGACAGATGGACCTGCTTCTGGGAGACAGATGTTTAGGGGCTTGAATACACAACGCTCTTCTATTCATCTGTGTTTTGACTGGTGAGCCCTCTTCAACCCTGGCGGGAGGTGTAGTGGGAAGGGTTGAGACCTGGTTTAATGCCTGGTAATGGAGTGAATACAGGACAGGGTGCGTGGATGGTGTAGGGATGTAGAAGCTGCCTTCCCTCTGTTACTATCCCAGTCCCAGGCGATAGTGATTTACACAAACCTGCCTTCCATGGTGGATGGTGCGGGGAACAGGGGAGGAAGAGAGGGATGGTGGTGGGAACAGGGGAGGAAGAGAGAGAAGGGGAAAGAAGCACTGTGATTTATGATGGAGACTTTTAGTTTAATTACTGGGAGGGCTTGGCTGATGTATGCAGCAGTCCTGTAGAAGCACAGGTCCTGCCATGGAGAGACAGGAGCACGGAGACTCTGACAACACTGCGCAACCAGCACTTTCATACATACAGCAGATAACTGTATACAAATGCACATGCACACAGTATTTGTCTCTGGGGAATTCTATGCTTATGAGGTGAAGTACAGTGGATACATTATGCATGTGTGTGTAACACAATGTCAATGTAGGCTGCCCCTGTCTGTTTCTCTTTATCTTCCCCTCCTCCCCCTCCTCCTCCTCCTGCTCCTCCTCCTCCTCCTGCTCCTCCTGCTTTCCTGCTCCTCCTCCTCCTCCTGCTCCTCCTGCTCCTCCTGCTCCTCCTGCTCCTCCTGCTCCTCCTGCTCCTCCTCCTGCTCCTCCTCCTCCACCTGCTCCTCCTGCTCCTCCTGCTCCTCCTCCTCCTCCTCACTCTCACGCCCATTGTCGCATTTGTGTCGCATATCCAATTACTTCTAAGAACATTGTAGATGGTGAGTTAACCCACTCACTATCGCTTCCTATTTATTTCTGTCAGTACGTTTCGCTCTCCAGATAGTTCCTGTTTAGCCACTTAGTGTGGAAGAGTTGATAAAGTTGTACACATATTTCATTACAACATTTTCCTTAAATTAACTAAGGTAAAATAATCTGCTGAATGAGACAGTGCATTCAAACTCCCTAAAACATTGCCCATAGCTTCCTACCATCCCAGGCTTCAGTCATCCATGTCATGTTAGGTGAATAGATAATGTCTTGTTCTCAGAGCCCCGTGATGCTCCTCCTCTGAGCGACCTCTAGGAGGGGGCTGTAATTATTTGTCATGGCTAATGGCCGCCGCTCACAAGTAAAGACGCTGGCAGTGTGGCCCCTGCCGTGGTGAAGGAGAGCATTGCATGTCGGGTCGTAAGTCACCCGCGGTGGCGGCTGCTGCTTGTTATGGCACCTCGTTTCCACCAGAAACAGCACATGGACTTCCTTCCTTCTCTCTCTCCCTCTCTCTCTACCCCCTTGTCTTCTCATGTCTGTCACTGAATCAGGGTGTTTTCAAACATTCTGCACAGAGGCCAAACTGGTCTGTAGGGAAATTCAGGCAGAGCACTGGCTGTTCACTGTATCTGTGTATGTGTGTGTGTCTGACTACACACACACACACACACACACACACACATGCTCACACACGGGTTCATAAACACACACACACGCAAACGTGCACACACACTTCTTCACCTACAGCCTCCCCGCCAATAGGATTACTTAACACCCCTCTCAGAGCCTTCATTAGAAGACTGACGTTAGCAGGGGTTCAATGTATTAAAAGCACAAGTCAGCCTTTGTGCATTTGCCTATAGATGGGTATTGATCTAAAGGGACAGGGGGGTGGAGGGCTTTTCGATCAGGGAGAGAAGCTAATGGGAGGGGGCAGGGGGGCTCAGGTGAATGGGGTTCTCAGGTGAAGGGCACTCTCTCACACACCCACACACACATGCGTACGTGCATGCACACGCAAACGCACACACACGTTGTACTGAGACAGACACACAAAAAGCACACATTTTCACAAATGCGGAAAAACCACATACTTATACAGTAATGTACATATATTCGGTAGAGTTCCCTAGAAATCCCTGAGTCTGCTCACCCCAAACCTGACCATAATAGCCTGCCATTCAATCTCATCACTGTCTGCTCATCCTGCCGGGACCACATTGTTACCGGAGCGTTAGAGATCAGAAAGAGAGACAGGCAGGGAGAGGCCGAGGGAAAGAGAGAGGAGGGGAGAGGCCGAGGGAAAGAGAGAGGAGGGGAGAGGCAGAGGGAAAGAGAGAGGAGGGGAGAGACAGAGGGAAAGAGAGAGAAGGGGAGAGACAGAGGGAAGGAGAGAGGAGGGGAGAGGCAGAGGGAAAGAGAGAGAAGGGGAGAGACAGAGGGAAGGAGAGAGGAGGGGAGAGGCCGAGGGAAAGAGAGAGGAGGGGAGAGGCAGAGGGAAAGAGAGAGGAGGGGAGAGACAGAGGGAAAGAGAGAGAAGGGGAGAGACAGAGGGAAGGAGAGAGGAGGGGAGAGGCAGAGGGAAAGAGAGAGAAGGGGGAGCACAGATACACAGATACAAAGGACAGGAGTGGGCAGTGTTAAGTATAGGCTCTATATCATAGAGAGAGAGAGAAAGTCATGGACGTGTGGCACTGAGAGAGAGAGAGACAGGGGGGGGGGGGGGGGGGCGTGAGAGAGCAGTACCTGAAAAGGTGTAGAACAGTGGGACAAGAGGAGCACTGCATTGGACTAAAAGTTTGTTGTTGGAGATAGAGAGAGAGAGAGAGAGAGAGAGAGAGAGAGAGAGAGAGAGAGGGGGGGGGTGAGGGGAAATCGAGGGGGTTGTTAGAGAGAGTGAGGGTGAGAGTGTGTGTGTGGCTGTGTGTGAGAGAGTGAGCAAGAGAGACTGCAGAGGCAGCACCTGGGACACTGACTAAGAGGGAAGAAAAACAGGGGATGCACTTCCTCCTCATCTTCATTCTTTCTCTCCTTTATTGTTTCACTCCTCTTTGGTGCATTGGCCCGTCTGAAGCCGAGGAGACTACCTGACAGCTATCCGCTAGGTAAGCGCTAGATCTCCCTCTCTCTTCCTCCCCCTCTCTCCCCTTCTCTCTCCCTCTCTCTCTTTCTCCTCCGCTGCAGCTGCACCTCTAAGCGTGACACTCAAGGTGAATCGTGTGCCGTTCTGCGTAGCCTGTGTAAGAAACTGCTCCTTATGTCAAACTAGCACAAGTTGTACTCGGCAGACATTGCAACATTTATTTATGGCAATGCAGGTTTTTGTGAGAGAAAATTAAATTGAAAGTCATGGTAATGTAAATATGAATTATTTCCTTATTGACATTAAAAATACAGTACAGCCGTATGGAAGTGGGGGATGATAAGACAGAAGGTAGTTGATTATTTTTCCTTGCAATGGGACAGTTTGAGAGGTTTATCCTTGAGAAATGAGGTGTAAAATAGCACAAGGCGAAAGTCTTAATGGTGTGACCAGATAAGTAATAGAACCTCATAACAGGACAAAACGGTGGTGGCTGTGTTGTGTGTGTGCCTTTCCAATATCTCCAACACTGCTCATTTATTGATTGAACTGAAACAAGTAGATTTGTTCATGTACACCACGGACTGTCAGATTCACACGAATCAATGACTTTGGGATTTCAGTGTAGGGGTGGTGGAGAGGGGAGGCTATTCTTCTCTCCCACTGGGACCCTTGTGGTGGGGAAGGGGGGCCGTCATGCAGGTGGGGTCGGCCTGGGACCCCGATTCAACATTTTTGCTCCTCTGGCGAGAGAGGAGAGAAGGTGGAGCGAAACCAATGCGCAAAAAGGACCATTACCTGCTTGGGCAACATACTTCTTTATATGCCCATATGAACAAGAGCAACTATGGAATGTAAAGAAGTATGTATCCCAGGTAGGGGACAAACGCAGCGCATTTGGACACAGACAAACCAGTCGAACAAGAAAAGGTTTAAATATGTAGAATTAACTAATTGACCAAGCTTTAACATAATTGACTCAACAGAACCACGATCATTTATTACAGAGACCCCTGACCTTAGAAAGAGCCTGAATACTGTCTATATTTCACCTGTGTGTGTACATTCTGTTCGTGTGTGTGCTCTTGTTTTATGTTTTTATGTGCGTGTGTTCTTGTGTGTTCCTGTGTGTGTATCTGTGGATGTGTGTATCTGTGGATGTGTGTATCTGTGGATGTGTGTATCTGTGGGAGTATTTAAAGAGAACGCATACGCAGTTTTCCGTTACGTTCTGGTTCGGTCGAGTTCAATCCAACACGTACTGCAGAGAAGCATACAGGAGGAGCAGCGAATCAGTCAGCACTTTTCACCTGCTCTGAATAGATTTTAGGATATTATTCATCCCATTCATTTCTACCTTTCTAAAAAGAAACAGCTGTATGTCATACTTCAATGGTCACAGAATACTTTTTTGGCCCTTTGATTTTTTTTAAAGGTTTTTAAAAACGAGAATCAGAACTGGTTTGTGTGTTGGACGATGGCAACTCACACAGACAGCAGTTTACAGTAAATGGTGCAGTGAACAAATGCTTACTAATGGATACCATGGGCTTCAGCAGCAGGCCAGAGAGAGGAAGGAGAGAGGAAGGAGCTAAGACTGGGACTAAGACGCTGTAGCTCTAACACCAGATGATTGACTGTCTGTCTGATGATTGCGCATGGTCATAATGTCTGTCTGAGTTTGGCTGTAAGTAATTACACTGGTTTGGGCATAGTGCAGTCACTTGGCCTGGTTTGGAAGGACGGAAGAAACCTCTGCTTTTTTTTAATACTCTTACCTGTGTTTTGAGCCGGGTCTGTTCTTTAAGCCTGTTTTGGGTACAGTTACCGTGCAGAACCTTATCTGGGTGTAGTTATAATCATTTAGCTGATGATCACTCTTGGACAAAGCTACAGATACGAGTTGGTCAGAGATCTTTCAACTTCTAAAAGGACAGTAACCATTGCTGCCCCAAAGTGTTAGGAATCAGAGAGGTCACTGATTGTTCACTGGTCTGTACAGAGAGATACGTCTACCTAGCCTACAGAGACAATCTGGATCTGAAATGCATGAAACGACACATCAGAGGTGACCTGACTGCACGCTCTCTGAGAGGTCAGTGAGTGTAGAGGATGTGTGTGTGATGATGGGGTGGGCATGGTGTCTTTATTATGGCCTGCTGAAGGTGGATTTGTAAGGAACAGAGGGAAAGGTTGCCCTACAGACAGAGAATTATTCGAGGGAAGTGTCTGTATGGTCAGCGGTAGTATGGTCAGAGACAGAGAGGGGAGGGACAGACCGAGTGGGGGCTGGGAGCGAGAGAGAGAGAGAGAATGGCAAGCGAGGGAGAGATAGAGAAAGGGAGCGCTGGAGGGGGAGAGGTGCGGCGGCGGGAATAGCGGTGAGGAGGCGAGGCAGGGCTCGATTGATGATGGTGTTCCGGGCAGGGGGGTTAGCGGGGGTATATTGTTCTGTCATTTGCCTGTGTCAGCAGGTGGAAGCGCTCATCAGGACATTAAATATGCAACAATGCTGACTGCGGCACCGTGCTGAGACAGCCAAAGCCAGCTGACTGGGGGGCCCACTAAACCAGCGCCGCCGCCTGACCCAAACATCACAGCCTCCCGTCAACCTGCCTGCCTGCCTGGCTGGCTGTCCGAATGGACAACCCTGTCTGGGGCTCCACAAAGGGGAGGGCAATAGGATACAGTTAAGTGTAACATTGAAAATTATGACCGGAAATACAGTACTGACTGAAGAATGCGAGCTGGTATAATACAGGCCAAAGGTGTAATGTTATGTGGTGTAATTGTGTTACATACCAATATGGCCCAATATGTCAGTGTGGTGCTATGGTGTAAATGAGTATGGCGCGTTATGATAAGTAAAGTGGTGTATCTGGGTGTCAGGAAGAGGGGCCGGGAGGGGTTATTGTGTGGGAGCTTTAGTCTGTTCGTAGCTGTGTCCTGTGCTGTGCGAGGGTGTACACTACAGTACACTACAGTTCAGTACACTATAGTACATTACACTACAGTACACTACAGTTCAGTACACCATAGTACACTACACTAGGGTACACTACAGTACACTACACTACATTGTGTGTGATATCATGTGAGTGTAAGAGTTTAGTGCAAGCCTAGCAGTGTACTGGGTAATGTACAGTCAGGTCAAAAAGTATTGGCACCTTTGATAAAATAAATAATACAAATACAGAGCTATATATATATATATATATATATATATATATATATATATATATATATATATATATATATATATATATATATATATATATATATATATATATATATAGTATGATTTTATATATCTATACATATAGTATGATTGAAACAATTGCTCAGATATATAATTGTAATTTTTTATTGTACTGTATATTACTCTATGGAACTGTATATTACTCTATTGTACTGTATATTACTCTATAGTTCCAGAACTATAGCTCAAACAGAACAACTATCTATCTGTAGGCTGGAAAACAACTTCAAGTCCTCAGGTTACAGGGGAATGCCTACTACTGACATCACAAACAAACACTATATCAATTTGGTTGTTATTTGTTATATCGTTCTCAGTGTATATTATTTCGTAATGTACACATTATCTAGGGCTGGACTTTCTATAGTGAGATCATGGACATTGATATTCTATTGCTCCGAGCACCAGTGCAGTCTTGTCTATGTGGCAGATTTAAGAGGGAGAGGCCACGACCTATCCCAAAATGCATTGCCACTAACGACCCTCAATCAGTCCAAAAAATGTTAATTGATAAGATATCCTCGGCGACAAAACTAAAACAGAGTATTCCAGAATGCCTCGGAGAAAGACTGCACGTTGTCTCTGAATACACGAACAATCCGAAATGTGGCTACCTTGTGACAACAAAGTAGCAAAAGAGTAATGGCGAAAGACATACAGTACTTCAAACAGTCCTGAAAAAAAGATGCTTAGTTAATTACTCAATTACCATAGTGCTGAACCTTGTGACCTCTCCATAATTTATTTACATCTTTGAAAAGTCAATTAGTCAATCGGCCATTACACGGCTGTTGACGAGAGACTGCGGGACGTCTGATCTGATCTAAGCACAATCAAAGTATTGATCAGCGAGAAGACACAGGCTGCATCTAAGAAAATGAATATGAAGATTTTTCACGCAGGTGCAATTACAATATTAATCAAACGAAGCACTATTAAAACACCCAGCGTGAATCCTCTTATGTGGGTCATCCATACCATCCAGTTGTATCCTGGCAGGGTCAGGTGCTCAGGCCTCTCTGTTGCTCCAGACTAGCCCCTCGTTTCCCATCCCCATTCCCCGGGCCGTGCCCATCGGCCTGAACACTAGAACAGGGATCAATGCTGAAAGAGGTTTGTTTCAATCAATTGAACAGACAAGTGCCTGCATTAATTTCCAATAAGCCCATCCAAACTCTGCACAACTCTCTCTGTCTGCAGAAACACAGGAACTGTAGAATAGTCCAGGCGCTCTCCAGTTTACATGGATACATAATGAATAACTGCATCGCTAAAATCACAGCTGGACTCCAAAGCGTAAATTATTTGAAATCATAAAAACATTTTTTTTCTCGAAGGACAATTTAGGCTGACATTTTCATTGTGTTTTTGTAATAATTAATGCAACATGGAACAAATCAAATGGAACAATGTGGATAGAAAACCGTTTTACTGATTATAATTGCGATAGGCTATAGTTTTGCATGTTTATGTGAAGAAGGCCTACACAGCATTATCATAGTAGAGTATAGTCCAAGTCCCCAGAATTTCCAGCTGCTTGAACTGATGTTCAGTCCAGACCCTGGCCATTAGTTCACAATATGAACTGGCCATACTTACTGGAAATGAACACGTGGGCTAATTTAAATTCAGCGGAGCTGTAAAGGAGGAGGAAGTAATTAAAGGAACAAGGGCACTCTGATGGGAGCATCCTCTTGTCAATGTCGGCCGCGAAAATGTCTACTGCTCTACTGTTTCCTCGCCACACACACACACACACCAACGCGCAAACACACACACACACAAACATATGCGCACACACGCACGCACACACATTTGTGCGCCAGAACAATTACTACATTGCAGAGGTTTATAGTTGTCGTAATATTATCGTTACACAGATCCTCTGTTTATAAGGTCATAACATTTATAGCTTATGCTGTAATAATATGGTAATTATAGATGGGAAAGAATGACTATGTTTTATCATAATGATAACCCAAGGTAACTAGGATTATACAATTGCAAATTAAATGGTTCCCAAAAGTCATTATGTTCCAGAACTGACTTTACTTGATATTTTAACTTCAAACAATGTTTTGTTATGAAGTGTCAAAATAAATGATGACACGGTCATATGCTAGGTCTTTTTCTCATTCATAACCCTCACCATCCTCTGCAACATAGGGCTATGTAAAATAGCACTGCCAAAGGGGAATAGTATTTCTCAGAGGCAATATAAGATTCAACAATGTACCTGGACACCTTTATTATACTATCTATGGTTGTAACAAAATAGAGCCAGAATATAGCCAGAACATAACCAGAACATAGCCAGAACATAACCAGAACATAACCAGAACATAACCAGAACATAACCAGAACATAGCCAGAACATAGCCAGAACATAGCCAGAACATAACCAAAACATAACCAGAACATAGCCAGAACATAACCAGAACATAGCCAGAACATAACCAGAACATAGCCAGAACATAGCCAGAACATAACTAGAACATAGCCAGAACATAGCCAGAACATAACCAGAATATAGCCAGAACATAACCAGAACATAGCCAGAACATAACCAGAACATAGCCAGAACATAACCAGAACATAACCAGAACATAACCAGAACATAGCCAGAACATAACCAGAACATAACCAGAACATAACCAGAACATAGCCAGAACATAACCAGAACATAACCAGAACATAGCCAGAACATAACCAGAACATAGCCAGAACATAACCAGAACATAGCCAGAACATAACCAGAACATAGCCAGAACATAACCAGAACATAGCCAGAACATAGCCAGAACATAGCCAGAACATAACCAGAACATAGCCAGAACATAACCAGAACATAGCCAGAACATAACCAGAACATAGCCAGAACATAACCAGAACATAGCCAGAACATAACCAGAACATAGCCAGAACATAACCAGAACATAGCCAGAACATAACCAGAACATAGCCAGAACATAACCAGAACATAGCCAGAACATAGCCAGAACATAACCAGAACATAGCCAGAACATAACCAGAACATAGCCAGAACATAGCCAGAATATAGCCAGAACATAGCCAGAACATAACCAGAACATAGCCAGAACATAACCAGAACATAGCCAGAACATTGCCAGAATAAAACGTAAGAATATAAATGAATGGCAAAAGCAGGACAAGGGCAACCTAACCTACTTCAAGCACAGTTGTGAACCTAGCACAGTTGTGTTTGAGTGTATGTACACTTTCACTTAGTGTTTGCTTGTTCTTGTGATTGTGTGTTTCAGGATATGTGTGTGCAACTGTACGCGCACATGCTTGTGCACGCATGATGTGTGTGGGTTTTCTATGTGTGTGTGTGGCCTAGCGTATCGTCCTGCTGGTCCCCTATAAGCGGGGTGTAATTGGGAGCAACAGCAGTGTGTGTAGCGCTGCAGACAGGGTGTCAGGCCAGCTGTGGAGCAAGAGAAGAGGAGGAGAGGAGGAGTGGCAGGTGAGAGGAGGAGACACGGCGGGCACAGAGGAGGACCGGAGTAGCAAGTATCCCTGATTAAACAATGCTTTAAGTGAACATACATCTCAGGGTGAGAGGAGTGCGACGCCAGGGAGAGTTAGCGTTACACTGCCACAGCAAGCTGGAACAGCTAAGAACTGGGACTGCTGGAGAGAAACAATGAAAGAGAGAAACGGGAGAAAGAAGGTAGAAAGAGAGCAGGGAGAGGAGAGGAAGAGAGGGAATTGGAGAGGGACGGGTGAAAATGTAAAAGATGGGGATGAGAGAGAAGGAGGAAACGAGTGAACAAGAGAGGAGAGGGAGTTGGAAAGAAGCCAGGGCAGTGTGTGAGAGAGAGAGAGCCAGCGGACTGAAAATGAGTCCCTAAAACACATAAAGAGTTATGTCTTCTGAGCTGTTCCAGCAGCCGCTGGGTGGTTTGAAATAATTGCTCCTCTTTTCGCGGGAAAACTATTACAATGTCATGGTCAGATTATTATCTGTAATGGTAGGAATGTAAAGTGGTAGAATGTGCATGGGCTCAGTGTTATTAGCAGCAGCAGCAGTAGTAACAGTGGGTGTAGTATTAACATGAGTGGGAAGGAGAGCAGTTTGAGTTATTTGCATGATTACTGTCCGGACCCTACTGATCTGCCTGTGGCCTGCTGGCCAGCCGGACAGACAGACAGCCAGGCTGAGGGGCTCATTAGTGGGGAAATACAGAGATTGTGTGGCTCTGTAATGGGAGCAATAGGGAACACCGGTCTAGAGCAGAGCCGAGCAGCAAGCCAAGTGCCCAAGGTCCCTGAAGGACACTTGAAGGTAAGGGGAAGGACTGTAGGGTAGGAGAGAAACCAGAGAGCAGAGCTAGGAGGAATAGAGGGGAAAACATGAACTCACACAGGATGGGTTAAATTAGAGACCCTCGAGAGTACTGCAGTGGTGCATGTGCCAATAGAAATCTTGGGATAATGTGTATTTGTGTTTGCTTCAATTATGTATATTGTGGGGGAAGGTTTATAAAGTTAGGTCACCCACAGACTTTTTTTTGTGGAACATTTGAGAACCAAACCTATAATTCAATCAAATATTTTTCAGTTACACTCAAACAGATTGAAAGTTGTTGGTCTTGATCTGTCAATGCGTAGCTAACGCAACATCGGACTTAATCTTCTCCCCTCATTTATACGCATGCCTTACCTCGATAAGAACTATTCTCAAGTGGCTGACTTCTTTCTTCGCCTTATCATGCAGTACTCTGTCTCAAGGCAACCCAGAATTGCTGATTTGAATCACCTTGCCTCCCCTCTCTCTTATGTACAGCGTTAGAAGACAAGGGGAGATTAAATGAAATAGATTCAAATCTATTCGATGGCCTTAACTGGGTTCATCCTCTATTGCCTTTTGTTTCTGGGTGACACCAGTTAAACACAGCACATATAATACAACCTCTTTCTCTTTAGAGAGACGTGCAGGGGACTGTTGGGCTGACAAAGGGCTGTCCCACTCTCACAACAGAGAGAGTGTCAGCCAGCATATTCTTCCGCCTGAGCTCCTTTCTGAGTTTAACTGCATTGGATTTTTGTTTGGCGGCAGAGTGTATATCAAGCACTGCTTTGTGAGCCTGCCGGTGATGGTGATGAAAGCATGGCTAAAATATCTAAGTGGTCGTACTTCGTTAAGGGAGGGGTGGGAGCGATGGTGGGAAAGGTGAGGGGGGGGGGGGGGCTGGAGGGGGCAGTAGGATCGTGCATGTGGTAAGAATCAGTCTGCATAAGGTAAGCATAGGGAGAGAGGGAGAGGGAGAGGGAGAGAGAGAGATGTGAAGATGGGTCTGCTCTGCTGCAGTTTGGCAGCCAGTTGTAATGCGTATATATGACATCATTCTCTGACAAAGTGTGAGAACGTCATCAAATCAAAGGTGGTTTTCTGTTAAATGTAGAGTACAGATGTCTGATGCTTTTACGGAATTCCAGTGGTCCTTCACCTCCACATTCATTTTTTTTATGTCACTGCCCTGTCTGTCTCTCTCTGGCTTTCTCTCTTTGTGCTGGTGAGTTAAGAGCCTGACCCGGGTACTGCTATCATGGTTATTAGGAGTTGAGTGGATCCATTACTTCCTCTGCTCTGCTGTGTCTGAGTGGCAAGGGGAAAGGCAGCTTTCCGCTGGGGTTAACCAGGGCGAGTCCCAGACCCGGCCATCGTCCCGGCCTCAGAACAGCGGTGACGACGCAGCCCGAGATTTGCCTTTAACGGCACCGTCTGTCCCTCTCCCTGAGCCGTAAATAATTTTACTGCAAGAAGGTGCAGGTTAAAATCAGCCGCGCCGCAAAAGAGAGGCTCAGCACTCATCTCAGACTGTCAAGGCCAACAAGACAAATGGCGTGTCCAAGAGTAAACTGCTTTTAAGCAAATATATAGCCCAATAACTGCATGTACTTTATTATTTTTTGTTTTTAAGCATCTTTGAGATTATCTGTATGATGAAAAGCTCTAAGTAAAATAAATATTTTTTATTTATTTTTTAAGCAGCATTACATTGACCCTAGCAGGCTTAAAATAAATGCCTGAAACTAGATCCCCTACATACTGGTCTTGACGAGAAGGAAAACAACTGGAGGGGGAGGTTCTCTTCTGCACTGTTCAACCAGTGTTAAGTTAGAGTTAAGATGGAGCGTCATCTTGTTAACTTAACTAAGCGGTAGTCACATCGGAGGCTTTCTCTCCATTTCGGTTGCAGAGGCTACATTGACCCAGAACTGAGAGGCTTTTTAAGTCCCAACCCAGTCACACACAGGATGCGCAGGAGAAGAGAAATAATCAAACCCAATTTACATCTGGTGGCTCTATGCAAAGACACACAGAAAGAGATAAAGAGGGCAAGGAAATAATTCAATATATCATCTAAATTGCTATTGATTCTTTAAAGGGTGTCGCCGTTAGATTAAAAGGTTAAGAATTAAAACCGCTTTGAGGATTAAATCATTCCGATGTAAAATCAAGACTGAGGAATTAAACAAGGCGATAATCACAGAGTATCCCTCTCACAGAGTAGAGCTTTAATTATGTCATATAAAGTCGTTAGACACAGTCAGGAAAGGATTCTGCGTATCAACAAACTATGGAACAATATAGAACATGTCTGTTGTGTAAACTAGGCCTACGGAGTGTAAACTATACAGTACAGACGCAAGGTCAGTCAGGTTTTCTGTCATTTTTTATCTTTGTGAGGGAAGAGAAGCCGGCCGACCTGGGAGGATAAAGGATCCTGTTACAATACCGACTCCTTCCCTGATCAACCAATCAGGAAAGGGAATAGTGCTGAGTCAGGGCCTGGGTGCTGCTCTGCTCACGTCCGAATGCAGGGGAGAGGAGCCAGCACACCACCGCACTGCACTGCAGCAGCACTCCCACCTCTCTCTCCCCTGACACAAGGGGACCTCAGCTGGGGAGACCACCAAACTACTAACCCTAGGCTTCAATAGCTGGGTAGGCCTTGGGCTCAAACCTCGCTCTAAGAACAGGGAACTGTGACCACATCTAGTCATTTCCAATAGTCCCTATCCTCCAGTGTACATTCTAGAAAAAAAGGGTTCCAAAAGGGTTCTGCAACTGTCCCCATAGGAGAACCCTTTTTGGTTCCATGTAGAACCGTTTTTGGTTCCAGGTAGAACTATTTTGGGTTCTACATGGAACCCAAAAGGGTTCTACCTGGAAACAAAATAGGTTAGTACAAGAGTTCGCCTATGGGGACAGCCGAAGAACCCTTTCTGGTTCTAGAAAGCACCATTTTTTCTAAGAGTGTAGTGTTGCTCACACACAACACAACACATCCCCAATTCTTCCGTTTAAGTAGATAATTAGTAGAAGTAAATAAAGGCTGTGTAGATAAAGTTTACGGTCTGAGCAGAGGTCAAGTGGTTTCATTACTGGGAGTGAATTAGCCTCATTAACCAGAGAACTGATTGACATCTTCCCCAGAACCTGCTGTCACGGGCCTTCCATTAACAATGACTGGGGCACAGCACAGTGTACCACAGTGTACAACACTGACATGGACCAGTGGAAAAAGCATACAGTCACACTCACATCTGGTGTTTCTGCTGAGCTGTCTCCCACAGTCTCTACCTCTAAGGTAGTGAATTCATACCTTGTTTTGTGTCATGAATGGATGATTGCCATGATTTTACATGAGTGATTTTTTTCTGTCACAAGGTACTGTTGGTATTTTATACTGCTGTACATCTGTGAGTTTGTGTTACTTGTGTTTGGCTGGTCCAGACCGGCATCCCCAAGGCCCCGCTCTGTTCAATGGCAGAGGTGTAAAGTACTAAAGTAAAAATACGTTAAACTACTATTTAAGTAGTTTTTGGGGGTATCTGTACTTTACTTTACTATATATATTGTTGACAACATTTACTTTTATTCCACTACATTCATAAAGAAAATATGTACTGTTTACACAATACATTTTCCCTGACACCCAAAAGTACTAATTACAGTTTGACCTCTTAGCAGGACAGGAAAATGGTCCAATTCACACACTTATCAAGAGAACATGCGTGGTCATGCCTACTTCCTCTGATCTGATACTTAAGTATATTTAAAACCAAATACTTTTAGACATTAATATTTTAATGGGTGACTTTCATTAAATGTTCTATTACCCAAGTAGGCCGTCATTATAAATAAGAATATGTTCTTAACTGACTTGCCTAGTTATATAAAGGTTACATAATTTTTTTTTTTTTTACAAAAAATGACAATTGGTCACTGAATCTGTGGTGGCACTAGAGGGCAGAGAGTAAGAGCAGCACGGGGCCTTGCACAATGTGGATGTGACAGGAAGTGATGCATTTTGATGGTCCCCAGCCCTTTGGCCCACCAGCCCTCCAGACCAGAGGGGAGGGAAGGGAGAGGTGTAGTGTCATTCAACAGGCCAGCTGCCTGAGAACCACTCAGAGCTCACTTGTCCAGATAAGGAGAGAGAGAGAGCCGAGTGAAATGGTTGACGGGAACAGAGGGGCAGAGAGAGAGAGAGAGAGAGAGAGAGGAGTGATAAAGAGAGCAAGAGAGCAAGAGAGTGACGGACAGACCATTCTGTGCATCTAAAATAAAAGTGAAGATAATATTGAAGCAAAGTGACAGGCTGTGCAGTGGGACAGGGTTCAGAGTGTCAGACCCTCTTTAGGGCTATACATAGTCTCATCAGCAGTTGCCCCTTACACCACCTGTACACAGTTCCCTCCTACCCCTCCCTACCCTTCCCTCCAGGGTCCAGCTGTCCCAAACCCTGATCCCTCCTTCCCATCTCCAATATAAGGGCAGGAATGCAGGGCCGAGCAGGTTCCCAGAATAGACACAAGCATCCAGTCTGACTAAAAACAGCCAGACTGATAGAGGGCACAACGCACGCACGCACACACACACACACACACACACACACACACACACACACACACACACACACACACACACACACACACACACACACACACACACACACACACACACACACACACACACACACACACACACACACACACACACAAACACACACCAGACACAAACTCTCCCCCTGATTCCTCACAAAAGTATGCATATAGGCGCTGCATACGCACACGTACAGTACAGTTGCCTACACACACACACCCATACGTCTCAAGACCAGCACGCCTTCTAAGCCTGTCTATTTACGTGTTACAATTTGCATTTGAGTAGAGGAGGTGTTGAGAGGTGAGCATTTGGCTCGACTACTAATTACAATTTATGCCTGGAGAATATGACACCTCTAATATCATCACTTTACTGTGCACTTTCTAAGGAACAGCCAAAGGACATCACCCGGCTGCCACACAATCAATCAATCTCATCACCTTTACCTGGAGAAGTACAGATGACTTTATAAATACCTGTCTATATGAGCTAAACGGATGTGTGTTTTTAAGGGGGAAAACATATGGAGGGAAAGATTTGAACCAGAAGCAGGAAAGTGTAACAGAGGGATTGTGTCTCTAATCTATAGAAAGCCCTTGTGTGAAAAGGATTTCATGCAAAGCAATTTTCTCCTCTTAACTCAAGTACACCCAGAATACACTCTCGAAATCACACACACACACAGGCACACGCACGCAAACACACACACACACACACACACACACACACACACACACACACACACACACACACACACACACACACACACACACACACACACACACACACACACACACACCTCACAAATGACAGGCTACTTTGACACTGACAAACTGAGTATCTGAGATCAATAAAAACGACCTTGTCTTCAATCCATCAATAGCCTAGACCTAGGTGTGTGGAGACACACAAATTGTACAATATGAGTCGGAAAATATAGTCCTAAAAAGCTTTCCAGTTTCACTGACTCACCACCCAATGATGCTCAGCTCACTCACCCGCGATGGCCGATGCGCTCGTGCCAAAAGCTTCTCTCTCTTTTGTTTAATTTGGTAAAATAACGCTGTTCGCTCATAAGGCCTATTTGGAAGTTGATAGCCTACAGACAGATTAGTCTTCTATTTTCAGCAAGATCCATTTGATTGCCAACCTGTATTTTTCCCGCGATTGTATTTGAAATATTGCGAAAGGCCTGTTTTGGCTACTTGCTGTTCATTGACAGATTTGCCGCGCGTAGGCATGCCTCGTCATTGGGCTACACACAGCTAGGCAAACAAATAAATAATATAATAATATTGATAATCTGTGCCTAAATTATAGGCCTACTCCTTGTGTAGTATTCGAAATTATTTCCTTTATTTCAACAACAAAAAAGAGAGCAGTAATTCTATAACTTTGGCAAATATATTTCAATTTATCAGGGGTGCTGTGATTTAGGTCAGTCATTCATTTTGATTCCGAGTACGACACCCGATTCAGATCCGATTCAATCAGTTCCGGCCCCCGGAAGAGGGCCGCTTCTGGGCTGATTCCTCATTGCTAGCTGGGGCGGCACCTCCAGACTCCTTCGCGCGGGTATGATTCTATAAGAAAATAAATGATGAAGTGCAACGCTGGAGAGATGAGAGTTGTAAGCTCATGTCTATCAGAGTAGCGAGAGAGATATCACAGAAAGTGAATCTCATTCTAGTTCTGTGCGATATACTGGCGCGCTTATCTCTCTCACCACAGCAATGGCCACACGTTAGTCTATATAGGCTACAATGTTGCGCAAACCATAAACCCGGGCCTGCCCAACACAAATCAATTATCAGGCACGTTTCCACTTTACGTTGTTTAGTGGGCAGCCAGGAGAATTACAGAGGAGTCAACTTCAATTAGCCTAACTCTGATTGCTTTTATTATCATTTTTATTATCACAAACAGTGACAATTATTTTTCATGCCACGAGAGGTACCGGATCCTGGAAAATGGATTCCTTAACTAAACACTCCAAAACAGAGTTGCAGGGATACCGCTCAAATTAAGCACTGCTAGTATCCCTCATGTTTAGTACTTACTTTAGAATGTTGTAGTATACTGTAGAATACTACAGTAAATACTACAGTATTACCTGCAAAAAAAAGCACAGTAGTGAATACTACAGTACTACAGTAATATCCGGAAAAACACTCCAGTTGCCAAAAATACTTCACTTTTTTTAACATTCCCCCATCTCCTATCTCAATTTGTGCCACACAAATTGACAAATCAAAAAAAAGAAGACAAATCTACATGCCAAGTGTAGACCATATTGTATTCCCTAAAGGGCAGAAGTGCTACCTAACTACAGATTATGGAAAATATGCTATTTTAGTATTTCTCCAGTAGGTTTCCTGAAGGAGAAAGCCTCCATTTCTATGTCAAAGACAATCAAACAAAAACACTGTAGTAAATATTACAGTAATGTCTTCAAAAACACGACAGTAAATACTACAGTATAGTACAGTCCACTAAAAACACTACATTAATTAGTATAGTAAAGTTAGAAAAAACACTACAGTGAATACCATAGTATTTAACCACAGTTATTTTACTACATTATTGAACTGCAAATACAACAGTAAACTATATTGTACTACAGGAAAAACTAATTTGGTCCGCAAAAACAGTACAGTGAATACTACGGTAAAGTCAGCAAAAACACTACAGTGAATATAGTATTAATAGTATTTATACCATAGTATACAATAGTAGTTTTTTATGTGGGCACATTCTGCAGTGCTGTACGGTGTGGTAGAGATATAACAAAAGCAGCTCGGGGACAGGTAGGATTCAGGCCATACCTCAGTGTCCTTCCCCGTGTGTTACTCCTCTCCTCGGTTGTCACTAGTTACTACAGCCACAAAGTCATAAACACACATATGTAAACAATTTATCTTCTTAAAATTAGATTTTAAACCTAACCCTAACCCTAACCACACTGCAAACCTTATGTCGAACCCTAACCTTAACTTAAGACCAAAAATCACATTTTTGTTTTAATTCATTTTTACCATATAGCCACTCTTGACTTTGTGTTTGTGCTATCTAGTGGAAACTCCTGCTCCTCTCCTCTTCTCCTCTCTCCTCTTCTCCTCTCTCCTCTTCTCCTCTCCTCTCTTCTCCTCTCCCAGCCAAGGAAGTGTCTCCCTCATCAATTCACCGGGCTCTCAGGTGACAAGTTTGTGTTGCTCTTTAGCTCGCCCGCCTGTTTTTGAATCATTCCATTTTTTATTTGAGTTGTGTGTTGCAGTTCGTGTCGCTGTTGTTATCTTCACGTGGGGACAGCTGGGGAACAGTGTTGACATCTTAATCGGCCTGTTAAAGTCCTGTTCTGCAGAAGCCTAACCAAGCCCTGGTAGCAATAGGTGCAGTATATGTTGTAGTCACATTCACATCCGGGTTAGCACTTTGAGGTGTCAGTGAGTTACAGTGCGACAAGGTGTACCACTTTGTTCAGCATTTATCATGAAATGATTTAGATGTTACTTCCTGGTTTTGAACGTGACCTGGTTTTGAACGTGACCTGGTTTTGAACGTGACCTGGTTTTGAACGTGACCTGGTTTTGAACGTGACCTGGTTTTGAACGTTAGAGGTCATATCTGAGGATGTAGAGTAACTACTGATGTTGGTGATACTGGGATAGGAACCCAGCTGTGTGTATGTGTGAGTCTGAATGTGACTATGTGTATTCATGCATGCATGTTAATACTTATATATGAGTGTGCATCCCATACTATGTTCGCAAGATACTGTACCTACATATCTCCCTGTGGACAAGCATCCGAGAGAAAGGGAGAGAAGGAGCGGGAAGATATAAAGGCTGCATTTAGACAGGCAGCCCAATTCTGATATTTGTTCCACTACTTGGTCTTTTGACCAATCACATCAGATCTTTTCGCATCAGCTCTTTTTCAGAGCTGATCTGATTGGTTAAAAGACCAATTAGTGAAAAAAGATCAAAACTAGGCTGTCTGTCTAAATGTAGCCTTAGAAACACACATTGGGGAGACTGAGCAGTATGCTGAACAGTATGCTGCATTTGTAGCTACATTGGCTTTCTGATGAGGTGAGAGTTAGACTAGGGCTTGGTGAAGTGGTCAAGGTATAAGGAGGAAAGGTGTCAAGAGGAATGATAGTACAGGACAAAATATCATGATAATGTTATCCTCCGAAACTTGGTCATTAAAAACACTTTTACTATCAATGGCTCGTTTTGTGGAGCCAGGAGTCTGTTGCGGGTGTGAAGGGTTTACTTCCTAATAGATAAATGATCAGCTAAAGCTAATTGAACAAGGATATGAGTGAGTTGCACCAAAGGCAAGCAGCACACAGTTAGCGGGTGGCTGAGTACACTGGGGCTGGTTATACACTGAGGGCCAACTTCGCCCTGAAGGAGAAATGATAGATCACACAATAAAGAAATGAAGGTACAAAAGATGTGGTAGTTAGGGAGGGAGAGGTAGACATAGAGAACAAGAAAGTAGACACAAGAAAGGATGGAGATGGAGGGAGAAGGAGTAAATGTGAGAGAGCGAGAGAGAGATAGAGGAGGGAGAGAGAGTGGGGATATGGGGAGAGAGAGGGAGGGGAGAGTGAGGAAGAGAAGGGGAGAAAGTTATGGAGAGAAAGAGGGGAGAGGGAAACAGAGAGAAAGAGAGGGGGATTGAGAGAGATGCTCTGTAGAGGTCAATGGGAGTTAATTCCTGAGGTGTTGAATCCTGGAGGTTCATTAGCAGTATTGACAGACCTGTGATAAATTAATTGTTTTCTCAAGTTTGTCTGCAGTTTATATTTACTCACCTCCTGTTTTCTCTTACATGCTAAAAAAAGTGAGGGTTCCTCAAAGGTTCTATGTGGAACCATACTGACCAAAATAACTATTTGAGCCCTTCAATTGTTCTTTGCAGTTTAAAAAGGGTTCTTTCCTCTTAGTGATAATTCTTAGAATATTTTGGTGCGTGGTGCTCACAGCTCTTTTTGTGCAACCGTGAGTGAGGGTCATGTGGTCTTGTGTCAATTGAGAAAGATTGACTAAGTCAGTAGTTTTCAATTCTCTCCTCAGGGTCTCCAAGCTGTTACAGAGCTAGCACACCTGATTCAACTATAATAAAACCTATAGAATTGTAACAATATAATATAGCTATTAAACCAGAAAAAAAGAGTATGGTTCTACAAAGAACCTTTGAGATTGAGAAAGGTTCTTTATGAAACCATTCTCCATAAAGGTTCTAGAGGGGAAAAAAGGAATTTAAAAAAACATAAAAATGGGATTTAACCCTAGCGCAACCCTTTTTGGTGCTATACCCCTGGGCACACGTTTTGGTTTTTGCCTTAGCACTACACAGCTGATTCAAATAACCAACTCATCATCAAGTTTTGATTATTTGAATCAGCTGTGTAGTGCTAGGGCTAAATCAAAAATGTGCACCAAGGGAGGCCCCAGGACCAACTCTTTTAATGGTTCTTTATAGATCCTTTGGAAAGGGTTCTTTATAGCACCATAGAGGTTTCATTTAGAACCTTATTAGCATGGTTCTTATAGAACCTTCAAAAAAAAAGTTTCCATATAGCACCAAAAATGGTTCTGCTATGGTTACAATGGGTACAAGCCAAACAACCCTTATTTGGCACGTTACAGAAGCATTTGTTTTTTGTGTGTAGGGCCCCACTCCAATCTCCTTTGTTCTCTTCCTCCTCCTCACCTCCTCCTCCTCTCCTTCTCTCTGCTCTGTAACTGCCATAATTATTTTCTCTGTTCCCTCCTACCCTCTTGTTACTTCATGCAGGCCTAGGAATTCATACAATGGCATCGTTTTCTCCAATATCAGTTCTTTGTCCGAGTGCTTTCTATGTGGATGTGCATTTGATCATAGAAATTCCACAACAACATGTGTCTGTCAATGAGCTCATCCTCTCCTCCTTTCTGTGACCTCTCATCCAGGACTCCGAAGCTGTCCCACATCCTCAGACCATACTGTAGGACTTCACACCAAAAATGCTTTGCTAAAGCTGGTAAAATGGAACCAAATCAACTGTTCAATGGATTTGGTCCCCTTCAACCAGCTGTAGCTGTGCATTGATCACTCCGGATCACTGAAGAGTAGGACAAAGAATGGCTGACAGACACACCAAGACTCCATCTCTCACTGACCTGATAACAGGGCTCACCAGAGGGAATCTGGCAGAGACACTGTGTCAAGAATGGACACACTGATCCAGGAGCAGAAAAGCCCAACTGAACCTTCAGACCACAACTGGGTAGGCTGCAAGTAGGAATGAATCTTTTGTACACCAGAAGGGATATAGATTTTTTTGCAATAAAAAATAGTCCAGGTAATTACTTATTTAGTGAGTCAGCGTTTTTGTCATAACTATGTATTGTAATGTTTTACAGTCGATATTGTTGCTATCGTTTGTAACTGACTGTACTGGAAGGAAAAGGAGAAGGGGGATGTGGGGTTGGTAAATAAGTGAAGCAACGGTTGTCTCTCTCTCTTTGACTCTTAATGCAGACGTCTGATCAATAAAAACCCATCCTGAAGTCCATAAACTGCTGAAGTGGTCTTTACTTTTAAGTGTGATCTTACTGAGGAGTGTGGGGGGAGGAGAAAGAGGAGGGAGATAGTGGGGGAAAGGATACACTGGTGGTGGGGAACGTAGGGTATGAAAGAAAAGAGGGGAGAGGATTAGAAGAATGAACTAGGTGGTTGATTACACTAATAGAAATAGGAGTCAAACACACCATAGAAACATGCTGAGAGGTTAAATATTGCTTCCCCAATTAAACACAGGAGCACGACCACAAGACATGACCTTGGAAAGGGAAAGGAAAGGGGAAAGGAACGTGGTTACCACACGTCCACATCTACAGTACATATCAGACTAGCAACAAACACTCCTCTATAATTATTCACATAATCTGCCTCCATAGAGACCATCAGTATGTCTCTCTGTGTCGCTGTCTGTTACCGTGGTATGTTAACCTGTTGTCCCTGGTTAAAACCACTCCCACCCACCCTATCTCATCTTCTCCCCTCTCCTCTCCTCTATATCTCTGGACCTGTGGAGGTGTCCTCTGTGTCTCTAAATCTCTGGGCCTGTGGAGGTGTCCTCTCCTCTGTGTCTCTATATCTCTGGACCTGTGGAGGTGTCCTCTCCTCTGTGTCTATATCTCTGGACCTGTGGAGGTGTCATCTCCTCAGTGTCTCTCTCCATATCTCTGGACCTGTGGAGCTGTCCTCTCCTCCGTGTCTCTATATCTCTGGACCTGTGGAGCTGTCCTCTCCTCCGTGTCTCTATGTCTCTGGACCTGTGGAGCTGTCCTCTCCTCCGTGTCTCTATATCTCTGGACCTGTGGAGCTGTCCTCTCCTCCGTGTCTCTATATCTCTGGACCTGTGGAGCTGTCCTCTCCTCTGTGTCTCTATATCTCTGGATCTGTGAAGGTGTGACAGATGTTTTAATGTGCCTGCGATTCCTTATCACCCCCCAGCTGAAAGCTCAAATTGCCGTCGTCCCCGTGATAGATGGTGTTTAATGCCTTGAACAGAGCAGTATGTTAACCAAAGAAGCATTTTCAGGGGAAGAGGAACAAAGTCGACACAGCCTGGGTAAATGGTAGATGTGATCATTTATTTTTTCATGTTTTGGGTGTGGTAAGGTAGTTTAAGGGAAATGTAGGCAATTATAAGAGATTTAACAGCTGTTATTGAAGCAACTACAAAGGCATCAAACAGAACACACACATAACAAATACCTGTTCTGGTTTCAGAACCTAATCCATCTAAATTAATGGGATAACTCAAAACCAATGTCACAGAGGGCATTGATACGGTTCTATTGGGTTATGTAAACAGTTGATAAAAACATAAATCGAATGAAGTAAGAATGCCAATGAATTTACTGTACACCTACTTTACAATACACCTGCAGTAGACTAGCACTAAGTGAATAGGCAACCACCAAACACAGACCAGAAGCGCCAACATTGAACCACTTCTGTCCTGTACGATCCTGCAACTCCTGAAGACCCTGCAATGCAACACACCATCATATAATATGATGACGCTGGCTGCCCTTTACTGTTCATCGATTTAGTGGCCGGGTGACATTGGAGAGCAGGGTGCAATGTGCCAAGTCACATAAAACAATCGACCACATTTTAATATTGAAATGAGGGTGAGGATAATTGAGTATTGCAGAGTGTTAGATGTGTGTGTGTGTGTGTGTGTGTGTGTGCGCGCGTGTGTGTGTGTTTAAATGGGTGCAAAAACAACAACATGGTGCACCAAGCCCTATTATTCACACTGTATTGATGTTTGACCACATTCATCACCCACCATGTGACACGGCTCTGTGAGCAATGAGGACACTTTCTCTTCCCGCTCCCTCCCTCTCTTTCTTTCTTTTCCCTTTTTGTCCTCCTCCCTTACTTCTCCTTGCTCAATCTCTGTCCACAACAAACCAGTATTTTAGTCAAGTGTAAACGGGTCATATATTGAAAGGACAGGTGGAGGGAGGGATGGAACTCATGACTATAACTGACCTGCTACTTCATGTTCCCTGAGGGGATGCCCCCTAGTGGACAGACTCAAACACTACAGTGACATGGTGCTGCCTGCTTGTCTGGGGCATTACAGGATATCACTGATTATTAACTCAACTCTGGACCTTGAAGCCAGTTCCGCTTTTCGTTGTTGTCCTCTAATCAGGGATTGATTTAGACCTGGAACACCAGGTGGGTGCAATTAATTATCAGGTAGAACAGAAAACAAGCAGGCTTCGGACCTCGTAGGGTAAGAGTTGAATACCCCTGGTGTAGAGAATCATTGTACCATGTAAACCACTGTGCAATATCTTTTCAATAACCAAAAAGATTGGATTTTCAGCTGTTTGAAGCGGATGTACAAATCCAAAAGTTAAAGAAGGAAAACGAAGCAAGGGAAGCATAGAAATAGTGCACATAGTGCACATATCTACCGCTTCTTAGACTTGCATCAATGAAAATTACAGATCTATAAATCATATTTGTATTTGAATTTGGTCGTGTCTCCCAGAAAGTGACATATTGCAGCTTTAAGTGTCTGAGCCGCGAGTTGAGGCCCAATTAAATCCTATTCCCTCCCTTTCGCAAAGATTGCATCATCATACCCATTTGAGGAAGAAGACTGATTAAATATTTTATAAATCAAAAATGTTTTGTCTGTTAGAAAATAATCATGTTAAATAGATCACACAACACATTTAATAATGACAGAATGCATTTTAAACATCATGCACAGTAACATTTTGTATTACCTACAGGCCCAGTGCAGTCAAAATGGTTTGGTATCATATTGTAGAACAGCTGATGAAACTAACACTGTAAAAGTGGCAAAAAAAATGTATCAGTGTTATTTCCTGACAGTTGCTGGTTGAAAATATGATCTACACAGGACCTTTTAATTAGCAGGTTTGTATGGAATACGTCTACTTGGAGTTCAACATTGGTTTCATCAGACCAGAGAATCTTGTTTCTCATGGTCTAAGTCTTTTAGTTGCCTTTTGGCAAACTCCAAGCAGGCTGTCATGTGCCTTTTACTGAGGAGTGGCTTCAGTCTGGCAACTTTACCATAAAGGCCTGATTGGTGGAGTGCTGCAGAGATGGTTGTCCTTCTGGAAGGTTCTCCCATCTCTACAGAGGACGATAGGATAATGGCGCCGAAGAGGATGGCTGCCGTTTTACGGGCTCCTAACCAACTGTGCTGAGTGATCACGTTCTTAGTAGCTGATGTGAGCAAGACCTTTAAACATGTCAACATTCACAAAGCCGCTGGGCAAGAGGGATTTCCAGGACGTGTAAGCAAAGCATGCACGGACCAACTGACAAGTGTCTTCACCGACATTTTAAATCTCTCCCTGACTGAGTCTGTAATACCTACATGTTTCAAACAGACCACCATAGTCCTTGTGCCCAAGAACGTCAAGGTAACCTACCTAAATTATTACCACGTCGGTAGCCATGAAGTGCTATGAAAGGCTGGTCATGGCTCACATCAACACTATCATGCCGGAAACCCTAGATCCACTCCAAATCGCACACCGCCCCAACAGATCCACAGATGACACAATCTCAATTGCACTCAACACTGCCCTTTCCCACCTGGACAAAAGGTACACCTATGTGAGAATGCTGTGCATTGACTACAGCTCAGCGTTCAACACCATAGTACCCACAAAGCTCATCAATAAGCTAAGGACCCTGGGACTAAACAACTCCCTCTGATCCCTGAGATCATCTTGTAAATACAATTTGATTTGATCTGGAGCTCTGTCAGAGTGACCATTGGATTCTTGGTCACCTCCCTGACCAAGGCCCCAGATTGCTCAGTTTGGCCAGGCGGCCAGCTCTAGGAAGAGGCTTAGTGGTTCCAAACTTCTTCCATTTAAGAATGGAGCCCACTGTGTTCTTGGGGACCTTCAATGCTGCAGAAATGTTTTGGTGCCCTTCCCCAGATCTGTGCCTTGACAGAATCCTGTCTCGGAGCTCTACGGACAATTCCTTCTACCTGATGGCTTCGTTTTTTCTTTGACATGCACTGTCAAATGTGCGACCTTATATCGACAGGAGTGTGCCTTTCCAAATCATGTCCAATCAATTGAATTTACCACAGGTGGACTCCAATCAAGTTGTAGATACATCTCAAGGATCATCAATGGAAACAGGATGACCTAAGCTCAATTTCGAGTCTCGTAGCAAACTGTCCGAATACATATGTAAATGTGATATCCAGATTTTTCTTTGTCATTATGGGGTACTGTGTGTAGATTGATGAGGGAAAAACTATTTAATACATTTTAGAATAAGGCTGTAATGTAACAAAATGTGGAAAAAGTGAAGAGGTCTGAATACTTTCCGAAGGCACTGTATATATACATACACATACTGTGTGTGTGTGTGTGTGTGTGTGTGTGTGTGTGTGTGTGTGTGTGTGTGTGTGTGTGTGTGTGTGTGTGTGTGTGTGTGTGTGTGTGTGTGTGTGTGTGTGTGTGTGTGTATGTGTGTGTGTGTGTGTGTGTGTGTGTGAGTGAGTGAGTGAGTGAGTGAGTGAGTGAGTGAGAAATGAAATGAAATGAAACGGCAGGTCCTGGACAAGGTAGCACAAATAGTTAACAGGTCACGGTTGCATAGCCGCGGGCAGAACAGCAGAAACTGGATCAGCAGCACTGCCAGCTGGACTTGGTACGGGGTAAGCCAGAAGTCATCAGGCCAGGTAGTCCTCCAGCTTAGTCCTAGGGCTCAGGTCCTGCGGTAAAGGAGAGAGAGAAAGAGATGGAAGAATTAGAGGGAGCATACCTAAGATCACACAGAACACCAGACAAGACAAGAGAATTTCACCAGCTATGACAGACTGACCATAGCCTCCCGGCACATAGACTATTGCAGCATAGATACTGGAGACTGAGACTGAGACGGGGGGAGGCAGGGCCAACCTGGCAGAGACAGCAAGGGTGTTTCGTCACTCCAGTGCCTTGCCATTCACCTTCAACCCCTGGGCCAGACTACACTCAATCATCGGACCTGCTGAAGAGATGAGTCTTTAGTAAAGACTTACAGGTTTAGACATGGATTAGCAGACCATTCCATAAAAATTTAGCTCTATCGGAGAAAGCCCTGCCTCGAGCTGTTTTCTTAGAAATTATAGGAACAACAAGGAGGCCTGCATCTTGTGACCGTAGCGTACGTGTGGGTATGTACGGCAGATAGGTAGGAGCAAGTCCATGTAATTCTTTGTAGATTAGCAGTAAAACCTTGAAATCAGCCCTAGCCTTAACAAGAAGCCAGTGTAAAGAGGCTAGCACTGGAGTAATATGACTAACTTATTTTGTTCAAGGTTTTAGCAGCCATGTAGAGCATTGCAGTAGTCTAGTCTTGAAGTGACAAAAGCATGGATTAGCTTTTCTGCATAATTTTAGGGCAAAAAGTTTCAGATTCTTACAATGCTACAAATATGGAAAAAGGCTGCTCTTGAAATATTTTTGATATGTTTGTCAAAAGAGAGATCAGGGTCCAGAGTAACGCCGAGATCCTTCACAGTTTTATTTGAGACGACTGTACAACCATCAAGATGAATTGTCAGATCCAACAGCAGATCTCTTTGTTTCTTGGGACCTAGAACTAGCATCTCTGTTTTGGCCGACTTTAAAAGTAAAACATTTAAACACAGGCTTCCAGGGGAGGCAATTTTAGGGCTTCGCCACGTTTCATCAAAATGTACAACTGTGTGTTGTCTGCATAGCAGTGAAAGTTGACATTGTGTTTCCGAATGACATAATCAAGAGGTAGCATATATAATGAAAACAATAGTGGTCCTAGAACGGAACTTTTGAGGAAAACCAAAACTTACCATTGATTTGTCTAAGGACAAACCATCCTCAAAGAATAACTGATATCTTTCCGACAGATAAGATCCCCAGGCAAGAATCTGTCCGCGTAGACCAATTAGGGTTTCCAATCTCTCCTAAAGAATGTGGCGAACAATGTTATCGAAAGTGGCACCAAGATCTAGGAGCACAAGGATAGACACATACTGTAGCCTTGGTCTGACGCCATTAAAAGGTAATTTACCAGCTTCACGAGGGCGGTCTCAGTACTATGTTTGGGACAAAAACCAGACTAGAGAGTTCCATTTATGTTATTTGTCTATTATTTGCTGAGCAACAGCTTTTTCTAAAATGGTTGAGAGCATTGGGAGATTTGATATAGGCCGATATTTTATATATATTTTTTCGGGTCAAGGTTTGGCTTTTTCAGGAGAGGCTTTATTACTGCCACTTTTAGTGAGTTTGGTACACATCCAGAGGATAGGGAGCTGTTAATTATGTTCAAAATAGGAGGGGTAAGCACAGGATGTAGCTCTTTCAGTAGTTTAGTTGGAATAAGGTCCAGAAGACAGCTGGAAGGTTTAGAGGCCATTACTATTTTCTTTAATGTTTCAAGAGATAAAGGATTTAAAACAACTTCAGTGTCTCCATTGTTCCAAGGTTCTGGTAGTTCTGTGCAGTTTTGTTGAAGAAGTTCATGAATTCATCCCTGTTGAATTGAAGGCCATCCTCACTTGGGGAATGCTGCTTTTTAGATAGTGTTGCGACAGTATGAAAAATAGATTCTGGATAGTTTTATTGTTCTCAATCGGGTTGGAAAAGTAGGCCGATCGAGCAGCAGTGAGAGCTTTCGATATTGCATGGGTACTGTTTTTCCAAGCTAGTCTTCCAATTTGGTAGTGCGTCATTTCCATTCCAATTTTCTGGATGCTTGCTTCAGGGCTTGGGATTTTCTGTATACCAGAGAGCTAGTTTCTTGAGACAATTATTTTTTGTTTTTAGCGGGGTAATCCACAAGGCTAAGTTCAGATCCTCGATTAAGTGGTTGAACATATTTGTACTCAGACACTCTTGGCAAGGTGGAGGGAGACTGGAAAGGCATCTAGGAATCTTTGTGCTGTCCAAGAATTTATAGAGCAGCTTTTGATAATCCCTGGTTGGGGTCTAAGGACATTTTTGTTGCAATTGCAAACATAAGAAGATAGTCCAGGATTATAAGGTAAAACAGATCCACAAAATCTATTCCACGGGACAAAATTAGATCCAGGGTTTGATTGTGGCAATATGTAGGTCCCGAGACATGTTGGACAAAACCCACTGAGTAGATGATGGGTCCAAAAGCCTTTTGGAGACAGTTTATGGACTTCTCCATGTGGATATTGAAGTCACCAAAAATGTGAATGTTATTTGCTATTTCTTCAAGGTCCAATAGGAATTCAAGGAACTCAGTTAGGAATGCTGAATACAGCCCAAGAGGGCTGTAAACAGTAGCTATAAAAAGTGATTGAGTAGGCTGCATAGATTTCATGACTAAAACCTCAAAAGACGAAAACACAGTCTTTTTTTGTCATACATTTTAATTGACTGTCATAAATTTTAGCAACACCTCTGCCTTTGCAGGATTTGTAGGGGGTTATGGTCAATAGTGTAACCAGGAGGAGAGGCCTCATTTAACACAGTAAATTCATGAAGCTTACAGTAAAGTACTTAATTGTTACCCAGAAATCATTTAGTATTGATATAAAAATAGCCTTTAATACAATCATTTTATCGATAAGAGTGGGAATTGATTGATAAGCAAACCAAAGCACACCAAAGACAGAGGCAGGTGTTTTGTGTTGTCTCGTCCGATCCCTGTTACACCCTCTCTTCTCGTGAAGAGGAGGAAGGCTGCCGTTACACACGGTTTTAGAGACATTACTGATGGTGGCGGGTGCATGGGGAATATTAGCCAGACTAGATTTTGACCTTAATGCTTGTAAATAGGCCTACACCTTACCCTGTTAGGTCGGTCCGGGTTATTGTTTTTATTTGAATATGTCGGAGCTGGCATAAAATATGTCTCGGAAAGCGTACCTCAATCCAGGAACAGTCCATGGCACAGTACTTTTCTCATTATCCATAAAGCTACATCGAGAAGATTGAAATACTGCACTTTAAAAAAAAATATATATATATTTTGCGTCTTCATGCTAGGTAGCAGAAGCCACAGCAGCCATGTTGGAACACATAGCATTGAACAACAAAGGATAGACAGCCAATCAGGCCCCTTGTTGTTCAACGTGACATGCATTCCAAAATGGCTGCTGTGGCTTATGCCACCTAGCGTGAGGATGAAAAGGGCAGTTTAATTTAAAAAACAAGCAGTATTTCAATCTTCTCGATGAAGCTTTTTGGATAATGGCAACATCTGGAGTACAGTGCCATGGACTATTCCTGGATTCAGGTATGTTTTCTCACACCGGCTCCACCGTGTCTTAATCAAAACAGAAGCCCTGTCCAACCTTACAGGGAAAGGTGTACTTAACGAGGGTAAGGTCAGAATCTAGTCTGGCTAGGGGAATGACAAAGTGGGAGGCCTGCGTGAGAAGACTGAGAGACAGGCTGGGCTGAGGGGAACCCTGCCTCCCCCACCCCTCCATCCCCCCTTTTCCATTCCACTACTTCTACACAAGGGCTTTCTGTAAAAATGTTATTGATTTATCTCTCTCTCTTCCCCCCCCCTCCCCTGCACTCCCTGCCCCCTCCCTCTTTCTCTCTCAATACTTCTTCTTCAAAGGAGAAGAAAAAAGAGAGAGCAACACTTCATCCTGAGTGTCATAAATAAAGGCCTGGTAGATATTCAATGGACTGCTAAACTGACATCCTGTATCAGGCAGAGTGAAAGTCAATGGGAGAGCAGCCGGGAGGTCTCTATATCTGGCTCACACACATCACAAGTACATACACAGTCACAGCAATACACACACACACACAGTCTCCACAACACACACACATGAAACACATCGAGACACACACACACAGGCAAACACACACACACACACACACACACACACCTGAAACCCATCTAGACACACGCACACACTATTATGCTTCCAGCATGGTTCTATATTTGTGAGTGTGATACCACCTGGGACTGAGAGCGAAGCAGAGTGGATAGAGGCTGTTGCATTCCTAAGTCGAAAGCAGACCAGACCCAGTGGGACCAGCAGGACCTGGGGGACAGCAGATACATCTGATACAGTGAGGACTGAGGAAAGGGAAAATCTGTGGGATTGACAGGTTTATAACAGCAGACATACCAGGATGTCCCTCGGACAGTCTGTGTTGGCTGTCTCTGACTCTCACTCTGTTCAGGATGAAAAAAATAGATCTTGTCTTTTTCTGTAGATTTAATATTGTACATATTGTTCACCTCATTTGGGAAAAGGGGAAAGTGGAAAGGAACGTTATAAACTAATCTAGGGGTTGGAAAACGTGGATGATAGGCTATATCACAGCCCAGTACTGTCATCACTGTCATCCAGGACCTCTATACCAGGCGGTGTGAGAGGAAGGGCCTAAAAATTGTCAAAGACTCCAGCCACCCTAGTCCTAGACTGTTCTCTCTGCAACCACATGGCAAGCTGTACCGGAGTGCCAAGTCTAGGTCCAAGAAGCTTCTAAACAGCTTCTACCCCCAAGCCATAAGAATCCTGAACATCTAGTCAAATGGCTACCCAGACTATTTGCAGTGCCCCCCCCCGTTTACACCGCTGCTATTCTCTGTTATCATCTATGCAGTCATTTTAATAACTCCACCTACATGTACATACTACCTCAACTAACCGGTACCCCTGCACATTGACTCTGTATCGGTACCCCCCATGTATATAGTCTCACTATTGTTATTTTACTGCTGCTCTTTAATCACTTGTTATTTTTATCTCTTATTCTTTTCCATATTTTTTTAAACTGCATTGTTGGTTAGGGGCTCGTAAGTAAGCATTTCACTGTAAGGTCTACTACACTTGTTGTATTCAGCACATGTGACTAATACAATTTGATTTGATATCAATAAATTCTCTACTCCAACGTAATTTTGGGCAGTACAGTATAGTAAGCAGTGAAAACACCCGGAAAACCACATCATTACTGGGACACAAAGGTCTCTGGTAGTTATATATGAATCAATAAGTGAACGTCTTTCCCTCCTGCAGCCGCAAACAGGAAACAAATCAAAACGATCGAATTGCTAAACACGCTCATAAGATTCAGCTCAGTAAGCTCAGATCAGCCTAGCCAGGGAAAGGACAGGGAAAGATACCGGGGCCTAAAGCAGAGGAACATTGTGATAAATGTATCTGATCAGCTCCACTGGCCCAACATCCAAAACAAATCAAATCTCATTGGTCACTTAGCAGATGTAATTGCGGGTGTAGTGAAATGCTTGTGTTCCTAGCTCCAACAGTGCAGTATTATCTAACAGTGCAGTAGTATCTAAAAACCATTCACAACAATACACACAAATCTAAAAGTAAAATAATGGAATTAAGAAATGTATAAATATTTGATTGAGCAATGTCGGAGTGGCATTGACTAAAATACAGTAGAATAGAATACAGTATTTACTTGTGAGATGAGTAAGGCAGTATGTAAACATTATTTAAACATTATTAAAGTGACAAGTGTTCTATTATTAAAGTGTCCAGTGATTCTAAGTATGTATATAGGGCAGCAGCCTCTAAGGTACAGGGTTGTGCAACCGGGTGGAAGCCGGCTAGTGATGGCTATTTAACATTCTGATGGCCTTGAGATAGAAGCTGTTATTCAGTCTCTCGGTCCCAGCTTTGACACACATATACTGACCTCGCCTTCTTTATTATAGCGGGGTGAACGGGCCGTGGCTCGGGTGGTTGATGTCATTGATGATCTTTTTGGCCTTCCTGTGACATCGGCTGCTGTAGGTGTCCTGGAGGGCAGGTAGTTTGCCCCCGGTGATGCGTTGGGGAGACCGCACCACCATCTGGAGAGCTCTGCAGTTGCGGGGGGTGCAGTT
The DNA here is from genome assembly GCF_029448725.1 of Salvelinus fontinalis. Taxonomy (NCBI): domain Eukaryota; kingdom Metazoa; phylum Chordata; class Actinopteri; order Salmoniformes; family Salmonidae; genus Salvelinus; species Salvelinus fontinalis. The sequence goes on from NC_074695.1 coordinate 31,891,673, forward strand.
GTTGTACTAGGCGGTGTGCATCTGTAAAAGTTTGTGAGGGTTTTAGGGGCCAAGCCAAATTTCTTCAGCCTCCTGAGGTTAAAGAAGCGCTGTTGCTCCTTCTTCACCACACTGTCTGTTTGGGTGGACCATTTCAGATCGTCAGTGATATGTACTCAGAGGAACTTGAAGCTTACCACTTTCTCCACTGCTGTCCCGTCGATGTGGACAGGGGCGTGCTCCCTCTGCTGTTTCCTGAAGTCCACGATAAGCTTCTTTGTTTTGTTGGTGTTGAATGAGAGGTTATTTCCCTGGCACCATTCTCCCAGGGCCCTCACCTCCTCCCTGTAGGCTGCCTCGTCATTGTTGGTAATCAGGCCTACTACTGTTGTGTCGTCTGAAAACTTGATGATTGAGTTGGAGGCGTGCTTGGCCATGCAGCCATGGGTGAACAGGGAGTACAGGAGGGGGCCCCTGTGTTGAGGATCAGTGAAGTGGAGGTGTTGTTTCCTACCTTCACCACCTGGGGGCGCCCCATCAGGAAGTCCAGGACCCAGTTGCACAGGGCGGGGTTCAGACCCAGGGCCCTCGAGCTTAATGATGAGCTTGGAGGGTACTATGGTGTTGAATGCTGTGCTATAGTCAATGAACAGCATTGACTATGACTATTTTCCCTTTGTAGTCCGTGATTGTCTGTAGACCCTGCCACATACGTCTCGTGTCTGAGCCATTCAATTGTGACTCTACTTTTTCTCTGTACTGACATTTTGCCTGTTTGATTGCCTTACGGAGGGAATAACTACACTGTTTGTATTCAGCCATATTCCCAGTCGCCTTGCCATAGTTAAATGCGGTGGTTTGCGCTTTCAGTTTCGTGCAAATGTATTCGTTGATGTTATTCTCAGAGGCTACCCGGAACGTAGTGAGTAGTTAATCATAAAACATACACTCCCGCCTTTCTTCTTCCCGGAGAGTTCCTTATTCCTGATGGCTGTCAAGATGGGGACAGTATATCCCGAGAGAGCCATGTTTCCGTGAAACAGAGTATGTTACAATCCCTGATGTCTCTCTGGAAGGAGATCCTCGCCCTGAGCTCATCTACTTTATTATCCAGAGAATGGACATTAGCGAGTAATATACTTGGAAGTGGTGGATGGTGTGCACGCCTCCTGAGTCGAACTAGAACTCCACTCCGAATACCTCTTCTCCGCCGGCGTTGTTTTGGAGCAGCCTCTGGATTAAGTTAAATTGCCCTGGGGGGTACGAACAAAGGATCCAATTCGGGAAAGTCGTTTTCCTGGTTGTAATGCTGGTGAGTTACCGCCGCTCTGATATCCAAAAGTTCTTTCCAGCTGTATGTAATAACACAAACAAATGTCTGTGCTAATAATGTAAGAAATAACAACAACAACAAAAAAAGACTTCAAAGTTGCTTAGGAGCAAGAAGCATCTCAAAAACTCCTGGGGCTTTCAGACCAGTTAGACACCATGGCGATGGACGATGCGTCTCTTTTCAAGTTCACATCATAAGACAGCACATAGATTTGAACCTTATGACCAGAGACTGATTACTGACCATTCCAGTATTTCCCAGACCAGATTGTTGAACTAAGATGTTGGCAACATTTACATTAAAGGAGCTTTCCCTTGGAATAGACTGATATTAAAGTTTCATAATCTGTAATAAGATCATTACAGGGTGGTCCCTCCTTCCTTGGTAGTGAAGGATCAGAATGAGGAACTACTGTCTCTCTTTATTCTCTTCGCTCTCATTGTCTCTTCCTCTCCTCTCCTCTGCTCTGCTCTCCTCTGCTCTACTGTCGCTTGTCTATGTCCTGCTGATCTGAAAGGTCCTATCTTCACAGGCGTAGTCTTATCTGTGGCGTGTGATGTTAGGCCTCTATCTCTCTCTCTGTCTGCAGTCTGTTTCTTTGCTTGCCTGCTTGTCTTGCCTGCTCGACTCTCTGCCTGTCTGTCTGTCTGTCTGTCTGTCTGTCTGTCTGTCTGTCTGTCTGTCTGTCTCTGCCTACCTGCCCATCTGCCTGTTTCTCCCTGTCAGCCTGTGTGTCTGCCTGTTGCCTGTCTGTCTGCCTTGCCTGCCTGTGTGAGTGCCAAGAGCCATCTCTCATGGCCCAGGCACTTCAGCAGTGATTCAGATCCAGGGAAGCCTTGCTTCATCTGTCATCATACAGCACTGGCTGTCATACCACCACATCGCATAGAACTACACACAGGATTGGTCAGAGGATAGGTCTGAGTTAAGGAGATATACGTTCACACTCAAAGACATAAAGTACATACATACAGGCAGAGACATGCTCATATACACAGTACTACAATCATATCTAAACAAAACAGTTGCCTTGCCTTAAAAGCAATTCTCAATTGTTACCCATGAAAGTCTATGATTGTCTGATTGTCTTCTGAAAGGGGGAAGTGATGGGGAGTTGACTCCAGTAACTACTGCATTACTTCTTTATACCCACACCAATGATATCCTTAATTACACTCATTAATGTGTTTTTACTTACCAGTTACTTAATTAACCCCAATTAGCTCAGTAATGTGGCATGGCATGATTGCAAAGCGTTTTTTAGCCAAACATGGACATTTGTATGTGTTGGTGGTAATTGAATGGTCATTGGAGCTGGGAATAATTAATCAGTCATTAGCGTAAACTAAAAATAAAATGTGCAGATAACATCAATATGAGTGAGACCGGTGCTGCGCTGGGGGAGCGATGGCTGTGATGTCTCATTCAGCAGAGAGAGGGAGAACGAGAGAGGGAGAACGAGAGAGAGCGAGAGAACGAGAGAGAGAGAGAATGAGAGAGAGAGAATGAGAGAGAGAGAGAGAGAGAACGAGAGAACGAGAGAGAGAGAGAACGAGAGAGAAAGTCTGTGTTATTATCCTCCAGTGGAACATTCTCTTCACTTTTTTTATTGAGCTCTCTAATTAAGATAATTCATTACTTCACCAGTCAGAAAAACAACACATTTCATATAATACTATTATACTCCCTGGGAGAAAATCAATGGATTCTGTTCATCTAAACTAGCAAATTATCCAAATGGACCAGTGTTCTTGCGGTCTGATTTGTATTTGTGAAAAGTTGTGTATTCGGATGATTACAAAACAATCGACACAATGACGGGTAAAAGACAAAAGGACGAGGAGTCAATTAGAAATATCAAGTCTCCACAGACGAACATGATGCCGGTCCAGGAAGGATGATCCACTCTTCTAGAGTCTAAAGCAATTTACTGTAGCACACCCCTGCAATGCGACCGTGAACAATAAGGGTGCGACAAAGGATATCCCTAAATTGTGCCATCACATTGTAAAATAAATCGCTATGGTTACGGCCTGCCGCAACGCAGGTTAAACATAAGCCCGGCCCCCTTTCAGGAGCATCTCAACTGGCCGCATTTTAAAGAGGTGGGAACTCCCAGCGGACCAGGAGATAACGAATGCCCTCTATCCCAGAGAGGAGTGTGAGACCAGCTATTCATAGACCCTTTCTCTCTATACCGCTCTCCTTTCCCTCTGATTGTCACACACGGGCGGCCTCGCTCGCACGCACACACAGACACATACCCATACGCACACGCCCAACTATTCACAGTTAAAAGCAAATGTCTATATCTGTCCCCTAAACACACCAACGATCAGCACACATACATATACACACACAGTCCAGACTGACATATGCTGTCTGCTCAGCAAGTGCTACAGGGAGAAATAATGGTAGACAGACAGATAGGTCAGAGAGACTGATGTAACCGTAGTATTGTGTTCAGATTCCACTCAGTAGTCCCCCTCCCTACTCTGCTCTTCCTCTGCTCTGTCCCTCTTATCACCTGCTCCATACGAATAAAAAATACTGAGATCATCTTGTACTTCTCCTTTGAACACCATGTGACACCTGCCACAGAGCATCCCACAGGAATAGTTATCCGTCCCTCCCTCCCTTCCTCCCTCCTCATTCCAATGTGTATTCAGCATACATATCACACCATGAATGAACCCTCTGACTGGCTCCTGCACCGCATTCAGGATCCATACATCTAGACGCTGCTGCCGGAGAGAGGGAGGGAGAGAGAGAGAGGGAGAGGAAGACGGTGTCCTTGAGGCAACCATGGCTGGATATAGGGGAGCAGGGAATAAGAAAATATGACTAGTGTACCTGTAGAAATGTATACCCATTTACAGCCTACAGAGACCATATTATGGGTTATGATGGGGACAGAACATGAGAGGCCCACGGGTTTGAGGGAGACAGGGGGAGAGGGGTGGTGGAATGGAGCTGTGGCAGGCTAACACAGGGGACGGGAGCGGGGGCATTTGGCAGGGGGGATGGAATAAGGAGGGGAGGCGGACTGAAGTACGGGTGAGTGAGGTTGAGGGTGGGGTTAATGAAGCGCTAAATCCTTGCTTCTCCACTCTGCCAGCCTCCCTCCCATCCTCCTGTCCTCTGGCTCGACCTACCTTCACACATGAACTTCTCTGTTCAGGGGAGAGAACCTACACACACACACACACACACACACACTCTCTATATCACTCTCTCATAGACACAAACTACAGTGTACCTCCCGAGGCACACACAAAACAAAGTAGATGCAAATTTTCCTTTAGCCGTTAAATTAGCCATTATATTTGTCGTCTGGATGGTCTAAACATGTATGAATTGACTATAGACCTCAACGGGGTAGTACATGCCTGAATCTCACAGAGAGAAAGAGAGACGAAGAGAGAGACAAGGAGAGAGTTGAATACCCCAGAGATAGAGGGGATCGAGATTGAAAAGAAAGAGAATAGAGAGACAGTGAGAAAGAGAAGAAAAGAGAACGAGAAGAGAGAGAGATGACCTTTTGTGGACTGGTGTTTCCTGACAAGGGCATCGGATGGCATCTCTCTCTGAGGAGGTTCATGCAGAAACAAATGAGGCGACAGGAGGGAACAGACAGCTCAGTGATAGGTTCAGAGGAGGGGGGGTTGAGGGGGACAGGAGGTGGGGAGGGGAGGTGGGTTTCACCATATCTGACAAACAGCCAAGGAAAACATCCTGAAAAAATACAACAACAACACTGACAAGTGCATTGAGCAAGGACACAAAAAGAAGGAGAAATAAAAGAAAAGAAAGAGAAGCTGTGTTGCCCTCATCTCGATGATGAGATGGACACTCAGGAACAGAGGAGGGCAGAGCGCTGGGCACGTCATGCCACCGCAGCCCATCAATTAGACACCGAGCCGGCAGGGAGCAGGGCCGTAACTAGCCACTATCAGTCCGTCTGCGCCCCACCTGCAAGGCTGAGGCACCGCTGAGCTACGGCAGAATCAGTTAGTAGAGAAACAGGGGGTCTGTCTCTCACCCCTCTTATTATAGCAGAGTGACAGACACACAGAGAGAGAAGAAATGTGTGAAGACAGAAATGGAAATAAGTCATATCAACTGACAGGACATACATAGGGGGAACTCCAGGGTGCATTTATGCTGCAGGGTGAGTGAGTGAAAGAGTGAGTGAGTGAGTGTGTTTTTTCACATCTTGTTTCATTATGCAACATAATTTCCAGTAGCACTTGTCAGCATCAGTCCAGCCAGTTAGAATACAGCAGTGTGTGTGTGTCTACAGTGTTGTGTGTTCCTCCCAGGTGTAGCAGGTCTGCCAGCCAGGCCTGACAGAACCTCTGTTTACGATTCCACTTAAACATGACGAGGCCCGCAATGTGACCTGGGGACCAGACCTCTGTCTCAGCTTTACAACAACACGGCCACAGCAGATCAGAGCACAGCAGAACAAGACCAACAGCACCGTGGCAGAGCCTCAGAATAATGAGCATCAGAAAGAGAAAGCACCTTGAAATGAGGCTGGAGTCAATGCAGGCCTTTCCCTCCATGATGTGGGGCCAGAGGGGCCCTGGGTACTATTACACACAGAACTACACTCTATGCCAATCCGCTACAGGGGAAGATTCATATATTACCCTTTAGTGGCGGATGCTGGCTGACTTCGCCTCGCCTCTCCCTCTCTTTGTGTTTCCCAGGAGATAAGTTGTGTTTAAATGAGTTATCTCCAATGAGGTTTTGGGCCCCGCTGCACAACAATTAAACCGGTAAATAAAGTTGTTGTGCACGGCCGTTTGCAATTAAACAGTGTTGTCTCCCAGTGCCATCAGCAGACAGAGAGGAACCCCAGAGGTTCTGGCTGTGTGGCTGCTGATGGAACTCACTGTACCAGGCCACTACCAGCCCAGGCCACTGCCAGCCCAGGGTTACTGTACTGGGGAAAGCTCAGCCAGGAGCACGCAGCGTTCCAGCTACCTGTGGCATCTGGCAGGCAACTCATGGACAGCTAACATTTTAGATATCTCCCCAGACCGCCACCAAGGAGACATGGTCGGGGAGAGGACAGCAACTCCATGTATCTGAAAGTGCCCGATATAGGATCTAATGAGGGTTAGTAGTTTCAATCAGCCCCAACAGAGGAGAAAAGACTGGTATACTGTCTCCATATACAGTGGGGCAAAAAAGTATTTAGTCAGCCACCAATTGTGCAAGTTCTCCCACTTATAAAGATGAGAGAGGCCTGTAATTTCCATCATAGGTACACTTCAACTATGACAGACAAAATGAGGGGGAAAAATCCAGAAAATCACATTGTAGGATTTTTTATGAATTTATTTGCAAATTATGGTGGAAAATAAGTATTTGGTCACCTACAAACAAGCAAGATTTCTGTCTCTCACAGACCTGTAACTTCTTCTTTTAGAGGCTCCTCTGTCCTCCACTCGTTACCTGTCTTAATGGCACCTGTTTGAACTTGTTATCAGTATAAAAGACACCTGTCCACAACCTCAAACAGTCACACTCCAAACTCCACTATGGCCAAGACCAAAGAGCTGTCAAAGGACACCAGAAACAAAATTGTAGACCTGCACCAGGCTGGGAAGACTGAATCTGCAATAGGTAAGCAGCTTGGTTTGAAGAAATCAACCGTGGGAGCAATTATTAGGAAATGGAAGACATACAAGACCACTGATAATCTCCCTCGATCTGGGGCTCCACGCAAGATCTCACCCCGTGGGGTCAAAATGATCACAAGAACGGTGAGCAAAAATCCCAGAACCACACGGGGGGAACTAGTGAATGACCTGCAGAGAGCTGGGACCAAAGTAACTAAGCCTACCATCAGTAACACACTACGCCGCCAGGGACTCAAATCCTGCAGTGCCAGACGTGTAACCCCTGCTTAAGCCAGTACATGTCCAGGCCCGTCTGAAGTTTACTAGAGAGCATTTGGATGATCCAGAAGAAGATTGGGAGAATGTCATATGGTCAGATGAAACCAAAATATAACTTTTTGGTAAAAACTCAACTTGTCGTGTTTGGAAGACAAAGAATGCTGAGTTGCATCCAAAGAACACCATACCTACTGTGAAGCATGGGGGTGGAAACATCATGCTTTGGAGCTGTTTTTCTGCAAAGGGACCAGGACGACTGATCCGTGTAAAGGACAGAATGAATGGGGCCATGTATCGTGAGATTTTGAGTGAAAACCTCCTTCCATCAGCAAGGGCATTGAAGATGAAACGTGGCTGGGTCTTTCAGCATGACAATGATCCCAAACACACCGCCTGGGCAACGAAGGAGTGGCTTCGTAAGAAGCATTTCAAGGTCCTGGAGTGGCCTAGCCAGTCTCCAGATCTCAACCCCATAGAAAATCTTTGGAGGGAGTTGAAAGTCCGTGTTGCCCAGCAACAGCCCCAAAACATCACTGCTCTAGAGGATATCTGCATGGAGGAATGGGCCAAAATACCAGCAACAGTGTGTGAAAACCTTGTGAAGACTTACAGGAAACGTTTGACCTCTGTCATTGCCAACAAAGGGTATATAAAAAAGTATTGAGATAAACTTTTGTTATTGACCAAATACTTATTTTCCACCATAATTTGCAAATAAATTCATTAAAAATCCTACAATGTGATTTTCTGGATTTTGCTTTCTCATTTTGTCTGTCATAGTTGAAGTGTACCTATGATGAAAATTACAGGCCTCTCTCATCTTTTTAAGTGGGAGGACTTGCACAATTGGTGGCTGACTAAATATTTTTTGCCCCACTGTATGTTAGCTAGCTACCTGTGTAGGCTGCAGGGCTGCAGAGTGAATGAACTCTCCCTCTCTCCCAGGAATAAGTCCCTGTTTCAGAGACACAGCTACTTCTCCTGGCAGGCAGTTCCAGAAGAAGAACAGGGAAGACACAACCCAAAGGGAAGGAACAGAAATCAATACTGAGTTAAATTGAAGAATCTGCGCCCATTATTTCCCCTGTTTCCCATTCCTGCACTGTGTTTCTGTGACATCACTTCTCTCCACCGAGGCCTCCGCCTGTCCTATTCACACTCACCCACTGACGGATGGAACATGCAAACATGCGAACACACACACATTCACAACCTCTATCTTGTTCACTCACACAAACAAAACAAATCATTAAATAATTCAAACACTTTCCCATCTACAAAAATAAACACTCGGTCCCACTCTAACCACACAGCAAAGCAAATAGAGAAATATTACTCACAACTACTGTAATATAAGGGGTTTGTAGCACATTCTCTGAACCTTTGAGGAGGTCCACAATCACAATACTCTACGCTCTGGCAATTACAACACTCTCAGCTATTCTGTATAGTAAAAGGAGACCCATTGTGCCCCACAGTGCTCACCTGTGGATTCCCCTACAGTAGCCAGAGATATTAGCTAGCTACAGTAGCTATTTCCTGGCTGCATTACAGTATCTGCTGGCTGCCCGGCTGTGAGCTGGCTCTGGCTCTCTGGCTCTGGCTCTCTGGCTCTGGCTCTCTGTCTCTGGCCTGTCCACCCCGCTCCTCTCAGCTCTCCGCTGCAGCCTCATTACTCACTCTGCACAGCTTAACAGTGCGGAACAATACGGGATCACATCCATTTCAATCTGAAATAATCACCAGCATGAAATCTAATAAATTATGCAGCGCTCAATAGCCCAGGACTTCAGCCCTGCATTAACACTGAGCTAATGATGCCAACACATTATTCTCAAAGTCAACGTGCATCGTTCGTCCCTGGGCTGGGACGTCAAGAGTGCAGCCACAGCACGAATCGCTGTACACCACTGCTTCACCGTAAAAGCTCAGCCCATCTTGTAAGAGTGGTGATCCATAATCCAGCCCATTCTACAACTTCATCATCTTTTTCCTGCCGTGGAGAGTTCACCCATTGCGTTATTTGAATGTGTTTTCTGAGAACTCCGCTATAGTGCAGCAGATAAAGAATGTGATAACTGCTATCTCATCATCAGCTGAACCATGGGTCATCTTATGGTCCAACTGAAGGACTTATTACATATTCCTGAATCCTATTCTGTGGTCAGCGGTCACTGTGGGGTTGAGTGTACGGTCATAGGTTCATGTTGTGTAACAGAAGATGCGTTCTGATAGGGAAAACGCCATCTTGGGCTAAAGGGTGGGATGTTATCGCTGCCACCAGTCACAGTGCTATCTGCCTCTAAGGCTCTGTGTTACTCTGGAGACACACATGATGACGCAGACTCACCAGAGCTGCTTCTGTAGAGGCTGTGGTTACTGGCTGTCTCTAGAGAGGTGTGTGATGACTGGCTGTCTCTGGAGAGGTGTGTGGTTACTGGCTGTCTCTGGAGAGGTGTGTGGTTACTGGCTGTCTCTGGAGAAGAGTGTGGTTACTGGCTGTCTCTGGAGAGGTGTGTGGTTACTGGCTGTCTCTGGAGAGGTGTGTGGTTACTGGCTGTCTCTGGAGAGGTGTGTGGTTACTGGCTGTCTCTGGAGAGGTGTGTGGTTACTGGCTGTCTCTGGAGAGGTGTGTTGTTACTGGCTGTCTCTGGAGAGGTGTGTGGTTACTGGCTGTCTCTGGAGAGGTGTGTGGTTACTGGCTGTCTCTGGAGAGGTGTGTGGTTACTGGCTGTCTCTGGAGAGGTGTGTGGTTACTGGCTGTCTCTGGAGAGGTGTGTGGTTACTGGCTGTCTCTGGAGAGGTGTGTGGTTACTGGCTGTCTCTGGAGAGGTGTGCGGTTACTGGCTGTCTCTGGAGAGGTGTGTGGTTACTGGCTGTCTCTGGAGAGGTGTGTGGTTACTGGCTGTCTCTGGAGAGGTGTGTGGTTACTGGCTGTCTCTGGAGAGGTGTGTGGTTACTGGCTGTCTCTGGAGAGGTGTGTGGTTACTGGCTGTCTCTGGAGAGGTGTGTTGTTACTGGCTGTCTCTGGAGAGGTGTGTGGTTACTGGCTGTCTCTGGAGAGGTGTGTGATTGGAGGTCCACAGTCTATCCACCCCCCCAGCTATGTCTGTTATCTCTTTCTCTCTGGGTGAGACGCCTTCTATTGACCGACCCCAAGATAGAAAAGACAGAATACAGCACTATCAATGGTGAGGGACAAGCATACATTTTCACATAAACACAAACCACATGTCTTTGGCTTCTGTTTCGCTATCAAATGTTTTACAACTGAGTTTTGGCATTACGTGTACTGTGTCGTAAAATATCGAGGCAAATGGACTCTTTCCCAAGGCTGTATTAGTGGTTATAAATTGTGCTACATTATTCAGACCAATAACTCACTGCATAGCAGCAGGCATTTGTTTGCAATATGTCAAATGATTTCCACACCAATACAGAAGACACTAATCATTGATATATCTTTAAGAATAATGAGCAGTATGTTTTGTCATTCTTGTATATAATCCATTTTGAGTTCTAAATAACAGAGCAGCCTGGTCTCATAGACTAGACGTAACATAGTAAACATAAATCTGGGACACTCAAATTAGTATGATATGTTATGTTTGGTATGGTTACATAAGACAGATGATTACCTGAAGCAAAAACAAAAGTAGGGTGGTTGATCGGGGTGGATGGATGGGCATATAACGTGAACATCTAGCAACCCAAAGGTTGCAAGTTCGAATCTCTTTGCGGACAACTTTACCCTTTTAGCAACTTTTCAATACCTACATTTTTTTTGCTACTTTGCAACGACTTAGAATGTTAGCTAACCCTTACCCCCACCCTTTTAGCTAACCCTTACCCTAACCCTAACCTTAACCCTTGAACCTAACTCATAAACTTAACCCTAACCCCAAGCCAACGTTAGCCAGCTAGCTAATGTCAGCCACCTATCTAACATTAGCTGCCTAGCTAGAATTTGTAACATATCGTACGTTTGCAAATTTGTAACATTGTACAGTTTACAAGTTCATAACATACAATACGAATTGTAATTCGTAACCTATCATACAAAATATGTGATGGACATACACAAATTAAGACATACCATATGAAACAAAACATATCATACTAAAATGAGTGCCCCGGATTTACGTACAGAATAATACAAAATGCTCTGAGACCAGGTAGAACAGAGTGGATAGATAGCAATAAAGAGAGAGGGGGTATGGAGGAAGAGCGAGTGATGTAGATGAAAAACAAGAAGAGAGTGAGTTGGAGGGTTTGAGTTGCTTGAGTCTAATTTTGGAAACACTTAGTACTGAAGTCATTTGGCTGTAGGCCAAAGTGTTTCTGCCAGCCAGACTGTTCAGTTACATCTCACACAGTCTCCTAATTATTCCCCCACCACTCACTTAATGCCCCGCTGCCGAGTCCTCCCTGTTACACAGTCAAACAGAGCAAACACAAGGTTATTATTAACACACACACACAACACATTACACCTACCACAATATGGAGACAAGACGCGGAAGCTGAGGGAAACACATTCTATACTGTATTACTCTCCATTTAAACTCAACATTAAAACTCACAGAAATTAACGCTCTGGATAAAGTCTTACTGGGGTATGAAGTTAAAAGCACTAAAATGATAGATCACACAGTCTAAACAAGTTCTTAACTTCTAGCTGATATGTGTGAGCGAATGAACAGCAGCAATGTGCACTGCAGTCCCCTGAGAAAGCAGATGGAACATCACAGCTCAGGGGAACTTTTGAAGAATGTTGTCCATCTGAACAAGCAGAGAGAAACAACCGAAGGAAACCTTGAGGAAACTGCTAGGACTCTGAAACAAAAGCGTGCTGTTCATCAACGAGCATGGTCATACTGCGGAGTATAAGCCGCACACACACACACACAGACAGAAATCACTGTGCTTGCTTTAAATATGACACTGGCTCAAATTAATATAAAACTAGGAATAGCCATATGCAAATCGATTAGCCAGGCCCGTGTAATAATTTAAGGAAACCTGGGTTGCTGCATGGCATGTGTGTTGAATGCTAAGGTCCCGAGACTCAAGAGCATCCCACTCAGCACAATCACTACTACATCTCATTGTCTGCTCTAGGTCCTTGCGATCGGACTGTCACGCAAGGTAGATTGTGCGCGCGTGTCTGTGTGTGTGCGTGCATGCATGCCTGCGTGTGCAAGCTGCAAGTTTGTGTGTGTGAGTGCAATTGGTCCTCGCTCACTCCTCAGTGTAATCTTTTGATTTGTCGGATTGACCCCACTTAATTCAATGGAACAGAATCGCTGTGACAGCAACACTGAATGGATTTACAATGCACTGCACCGGCTCTAATAATAACTTACTTCCTTCCCACTGCACTAGTTGGCACAGTCACAAAGTCATAACATCCTAACCTTAACCACACTGCTAACCATAATGCTTAACCCTAACCTTTAATTTTGCATTTTTTTTTTTTTTATGAATTTTTTACAATATAGACTATTTTCACTTTGAAGCTGGCCCATCTAGAGGAAATCACTCATTTCTGCCTCCAGGACAAGACTCATCCCAATAAATGTCAACCTGCCTGCACAGCAGGAACAGAGAGGATGCAGATAAAGATACTGTGTACATTACAATGTCAGGACAAATGCACACATGAGAATACTGCACTTTGTACAGTAACTCTCTCCCTCTTCCTCTCCCTCTCCCTCTCCCTCTCACTGAAGCTGAGGCCAATGGTGGTCTCTATACAAGGCTGCGTGCTGTTGTGTTCCAGATCAATGGTTTCTCTCTCAGTCCTGTCGACCTCTGTGTCTGGCCTGGGAAAGGTCAGAGGGGGAGCCCATATGCCTAGCCCAGCCATCTCTCAGAGAGAGAGGGAGAAGGAGATAGGTAGAAAGAGTGAGGACAAGGAGAGGCACAGAGAAAGGGGAACGGTGGGACAAAGGAGATAATGAGAAATCAGAACTCAAGGTGAAGTGTTGAGATTGCTGCTAGTTGTATGTCATCATTATCTGATATGCATGTTGATCACCACCACACTGTATGACGAAGCTAAGGTTTAAACAGTGTATCATGTAAGCTCATCTCCATGACAAGACTACTGAAGGTATCCATTTGAACTGCACAATGACCTCAGCTAATTTACTATTTTTTTTATCTCCAGTTATTATTGCAGAACAAACATTATCGTCCACCAAGATCAATGTCGAAGCATTATTTTCCCCCAGTTTAACGCTAAAGAGGCATGTTTTAATTTGGAATTGAACAAATGACTTTGTAGGCCTAAATACACACTGCATCATCCGCTGTCTCTTCTGAGAATGGCGTTTTAATTGCAAAGTAGGACAAAAATCATTAATTATTTGCAGGGGACAATCCGTAGAGTGGAACACTGCCAGAGAGGGTGGATGCCTCTAGTCCAATGGGCACAATGCAATGGTGTAAAGGTGGGAATTGCTGCACTTTATTTATTTATGTTCACGGCCGCATCAGACACCTCAGGCCATGTACCTGCATCAAGAAGTAGAAGAGGTCTGCAGGGAACCCATCTACTCTGTTGACTTAATTTCATTGCACAGAGTCTTGAACTAAACCGGGTTTTAGTGCAGGTTCTCTTACTGTTTGACCACTGAAATACTGTACATTAGGTACAACTTTCAACTTGACTACCCATTTCTCGCACTCTTTTGGAAACTTAACTCACCTAACCTAACATAGCAGGTGTAAAAGTAAAATAAAAACCTGAGCGGAGTTCCCACATCCAGTTTTCAGCGGAAAAGGAAGCTAGGTTGAAGACTGTACCCCTAAAAAACAGATAAATCCGGTTGTTCGCAACTCTGCTAAGGGTGTAACTCACCTGATGCCCAAGGGCAGGGTGCTAAGAAGGTGATTGGCCAGTATACAAAAGCAGAGTTTGGCTGGCTGGCTTGTCAGAGCAGGAGCACCCAGTAGCAGGGCCTTCATTACAGTTGCCCATTTGGTTGTAGGCTATTTATGATGGTTCTGACTCATTTTCCCTTCTGTAACTAATACAATATATTTGATACCTCATAGTAAATAAATGTATTGATGAGAAATCTTAAATAATCTTAGTCAATAACTTGGTCTTGTAAATCCTGCAGTAATGTGTTCCGGACTCCCCCTGCTGGTCAAAAGAGGATATAACAATTCTCAGAATCTTCATTCATTCACCACATATCACAATACTTCATGCTAAACAAACAAGTAGGCCATAGAGGATCTCCAAAGGTATGCCAGAGGTCTTGGTTATTATTATGCAAGAGTGAGTTTTATTTGTGAAGCATTAGATCATCACTGTAAGCAATCCCTCACTTTTAATGCATTTTCCACACTAGGTACAGTAATGCATATGAAACCCTGGCCCTCATAAAAAATGCATTGTAATCTTTACCTCGTCCCTCCATCTAATTTTTACATCACTGAAACAATAACCAAAGTGGTCATCATCGCTCGCATAAATCCAAACTGAGAAAGGCCTGCTTAGGCTGTAACAGCTGTTATGGAAAGGTGTGCGTTATGTGGGTGTCTGCGTACCTACCTCCTGAACGAAGCTAAGCCTACTGTCCTCCAAGTCTTCAGATCTTTGTGATATGGAGAACAGAACTGATGCCTATAGCTGGAAAAGCCAACTCTCTAGTACTGCTGAGAACAGCCTTTCCTGTGTACATTGATTTATTTTCGCTTTCAGCCAGCTCTTTCTTTTTGGCACACCGTCTCAGCCCAGTGAGTTCATTCATATTGAATCCCCTGAATATCATAATGCAACAATGATGAATGATAAATTGATAGGGACTCATGCTTTGATTAATGAGGACGCTAACCTGGTTCACTATTATAAACCATGAGCCTTACCACCATGCAAGACCAAAGCTAACTAGTGAGGGAAAATGTATCAGATCTAACCAGAGTGATGTATACAGTACTGTGCACAATGACACCCTATTATTCACAAGGAATCAAACTTAATTGTGATGTCACTGTTCAGACGAGGCTGAGAGATGGCTGAGAGATGAGACGGGGCAGGTGGCTTTGTACAGTAGCCTAGATCCATGTGACCGGAGTCTATGCTTACATACTGTAGTTGGTGCCACAGCAGTTTAACCACTGTCTGCAATGGATTATTGCTTTATGTCAAGCTGCCCATTAATATTTATAGCTAAAGAATTTGTATGACTTCAAATCTTACCTTATTATTGATGGTATTATTGAGCTGCTATTACAACTTGGCCTTGGGAGGAAAGACAAGTGGCACTTTTTGATTAGGGTAATCTTAAGGTATTTGTATATTTTATTTTTATTCTAAGGCTGAGATCAAGGTCTCTTTCTCAGATGAGCCCTGCATACACATCAATACTCATCAATATTCACATCAATACACATCAATATTCACATCAATACACTAAAAGCAAAACAATCATAGAAAACAAACATGGTTTTCAGTAAAAAGGTCCTCAATCAGCCTTTTTTAATTTCCCTAGAGGCACCAATTCATCCAACTTTAGAGAGCCATTCCAAAAGTAAGGAAGGCTTTATAAACATGCATTGATCTACGGGATTTCAAAGAGGGCCAGCGTACTTTCTGATACAAAATGCATTGATGTGTATTGAACTTATCACCCGTAATAAAGCTTACTGCCCTATGATAAACTGCATCCAACGGCTTCAATACAATGGCAGCTGCATTCATATCGACAATATCCCCATAGTCTATGACCGGTATGAATGGAGACTGAATCATTTGTTTTCTGCTATCTAATAAAAGGCATGACCTATTCCTATAAAATAGGCACATTTAAATTATTAATTTCTTAACTCCTCAAAATGCTTTTTGAAAGATCGCTTTCCTTCAATCCAGATGCCCAGATATTTATAAGCCCGGACACGATCAATAAAGGCACTATCTAATTAACAAATCATCAGATACATTTTTTACGTGGAGAATAACATACTTGATTTGACATGCATTAAGTACCAATTTCAGTTCAACAGAGGCTTTTTGCAATGCAATGAAGGCAGATTGAAGCTCCGAAAGAACCTGGTCAACCGTGGTGCAATGCAATACACAAGTGTCATCGGTATACATGTTTATGTTACAATTTTTGGTAATTGTATTTATTTAGGCCTAGTATAACAACAAACCTATTGATGGCTCTTGGACATTGAATGAGTAATAGAGATTACCCTGTCCTACTTATTGAGATAGGCATACCTTAATTTAGACTATTATTTATCCTGATGACTCAACTGCATACAATAAAGCTCTAATAAAGCACAAAGATTCATTTAGGCTTCTCTATGAAGAATATATACTGTATATAAGAATACATATGACATGATATTCTTTATTGATCATGTTATTTTCCCTGTTATGTCATTTAGGCCAATTGTGTTTTTGCTTATTTCTAGAGAAATATCTACCTGCAGAAACATGTCTTTCTGCACAGAGATATTTAGAGCCAGACTTTGAAAGTACTGCACAAGGAAGTTAATTTGATTAAAAAAACAATGGAGGTGGGTGAATTCAAGTATTCCTCTCACGTGGATTCTTTACTCAATGTTTGCCTTCAGATAAACATATGAGAAGGCTACATGAAACTGTTTGAGCAGGTGAAGCTGGGTCCCACTGCACGGGTCCTCTCCACAACGGATCTCGGTGTATGACTGTACAAATCCACAGTTTTGAGGTCAGACGGCGAATTATTCACCTTGCAGCAGATCCGGGGGCTCTGACCTATTCGGAGAAGAGGATCAGCATCTAACCAGATCTGAGTGATGAACTGCTGAAACAGAAGGCGACCAACAACGAGGTGGATGAAGCAACACGCACATTTTCCACTGCCAACAAGGCTCAACACTTAAGGGAATGGGGGGTCAGGGAAGGGAAGGGGAGGCAAGGGGAAAATGGTTTACAGGGAGGGTTTTCTGGGTGGGGAACGACCAATTGGTGGCTTTCCCTGTGGGTCCTGCTTTTTGTTACACATCCATGTGCTTATCAACACTAAAGATAACAATTATATAATTAGTATAATATTCCTGTCTGAAAAACAATGACACTGATAGCTATTCTCACTTGGAATTTGAAAGGGCTAAATTTTCCTATCAAATGTTCCAGCTGTCTTGACATCCTAGCAAGAAACCATATTGATATAGCAATGCTCCAAGAAACACACCTGCTCCATAAGGACGCAGATAGAATATTGGGGCGGCAGGTAGCCTAGCGGCTAGTGTTGGACTAGTAACTGAAAGGTTGCAAGACCGATTCCCCGAGCTGACAAGGTAAAAATCTGTCGCTCTGCTGCTGAACAAGGCAGTTAACCCACTGTTCCTAGGCCATCACTGAAAATAAGAATTTGTTCTTAACTGACTTGCTTAATTAAATAAGAGGTTAAAAAAATACAAAACCATGAACAAATGGTTTATTTTTCATCAGCCTCAAACAAAACTAAAGGTGTAATCATAATCATACATAAAAAAAATTGAAATCACCATCTTGGCTAAAGGCAAAGACCAAGAAGGCAGAATCACTTTACTTAAATGCATCCATAATGGAAAGTGCATTTCAATTATTATTGTGTATGCTCCAATTCCATAATTCCATCCTAAAAAATGTTTTTCTCTGAACAGCATGTTGTTACAATTAACTGAATTCCAACTGCTATTGGGACAAAGATCAATGCCATTTTGGACATGTGAGACAAACGTAATAATTAAGCAATAAAGCACAAGAGGACAGGTAATTCTATGGGATGCCACCCAAAAGAATAGTGCAACTGCATTTGCATCTGGGCTGAATAAATCACAATTAAAGAAGATATCAGAATTGGAAATGCTGTTAACTGCGTATGAGCGTTCAACAAAAGCAACAACAGAAAATCTAACCAGATAGCTATTACATTTTCCAAAGTCAAGACAGAACTTCAAATATTGATAAGACAGAGCGTTAGACTCAACTATAACTTACATGTTAATCATCCCAGTTGTTTACTGGCCAACAAGCAATGCAGTAATAATCAATTAGCTGATATAGCAACTCTTGAATCTTAAACAGTTCCTTTGGGAGAGATGTGAATACAGCACAAATGTCACCTTTATTGGATGCTGCCCAGTTCTCTCTATCACCCCCTATCATTGATAAACACTTATTACACTGTTTTCGAAAATGTTGTCACACCCTGACCTTAGATATCTCTGTTTTTCTATATATTTTGGTTAGGTCAGGGTGTGACTAGGGTGGATACTTTAGTTTGTATGTCTAGGGTTTTTGAATGTCTAGGGGTTTTGTATGTCTATGTTGGCCTGATATGGTTCCCAATCAGAGACAGCTGTTTATCGTTGTCTCTGATTGGGGATCATATTTAGGTAGCCATTTCCCTCGTTTGTGTTGTGGGATCTTGTCTACAGATAGTTGCCTGTGCGCAAACCAGTAGCCTCACGTTTCGTTTGTGCTTTTGTTGTTTTGTTTGGTGAGTTTCTGTTTATTAAAAGATGTGGAACTCTACGCACGCTGCGCCTTGGTCCATTCATTACGACGATCGTGACAAATGTTGTCATCCTATCTTGAGACTTACTTACACAAATTGGTCCACATGGACTAAAGTGGGATTGTTACAAAACATTTATCCTCAGAATAACCTCTGTCAGCCATTACATATCTTAGATGCTTCATCAGAAATAAAAGCTTTCGATGCTGAAAAAGCTTTTGATAGATTAGCAAGGTCATATCTCTGATCTGTCTTGGAACATATGGGAATTGGCTGCAATTTCTTTACGATGATTAAAATACTATATGCCAATCCTTCGACTATAGTTATAACAGGCAATATCTGCTATGCTCCGTTCAGAATCACTAGAAACAACAGACAAAGTTTCCCTAAAATATACAGATCAAGTCATCTCATTATACACAGAAAATATTTTACTATATCTAGACAATGTATCTCAATCACTCCCAAACGCATTGAATATCATGGATAAATTCAGCTCCATCTCAAGTCATAACATGTATCTAAACAAATCAGATCTACTGCCTCTCAAGACCCCAATGGAGGACTCCATCTCTACTTATGGAATCCCAATTGTTACCCATATTAAATATTTGGGAGTATATATATTTAATTGCTTACATAAAACCATTGCTAGAAACTAACAGAACACTGAAATTAATTCAATCCGACCTCAGATGGACTAACATCCCAGTTACTTTAAAATTTATTGTGACTGAGATCCCGTTAACGGGATCGATATGACAACAGCCAGTGAAAGTGCAGGGCGCCAAATTCAAACAACAGAAATCTCATAATTAAAATTCCTCAAACATACAAGTATTTTATACCATTTTAAAGGTAATCTTGTTGTTAATCCCACCACAGTGTCCGATTTCAAAAAGGCTATACAGCGAAAGCACCACAAACAATTGTGTTAGGTCACTGCCAAATCACAGAAAAATACAGCCATTTTTCCAGCTAAAGACAGGAGTCACAAAAAGCAGAAATAGAGATAAAATGAATCACTAACCTTTGATGATCTTCATCAGATTACACTCATAGAACTTCATGTTACACAATACATATATGTTTTGTTCGGTAAAGTTCATATTTATATCAAAAAATCTCAGTATACATTGGCGCGTTATGTTCAGTAGTTCCAAAAACATCTGGTGATTTTGCAGAGAGTCACATCAATTTCCAGAAATACTCATAATAAACATTGATCAAAAATACAAGTGTTATACATGGAATCTTAGATCCACTTCTCCTTAATGCAACCGCTGTGTCAGATTTCAAAAAAGCTTTACGGAAAAAGCAAACCATGCAATAATCTGAGGTCGGCGCTCAGAGCCTAAGCAAGACAAAAAGATATCCGCCATATTGTGCAGTCAACAGAAGTCAGAAATAACATTATAAACATTCACTTGCCTTTGATGATCTTCATCAGAATGCACTCCCAGAAATCCCAGTTCCACAATAAATGTTTGTTTTATTCGATAATGTCCATCATTTATGTCCAAATAGCTACTTTTGTTAGCACGTTTTGTAAACAAATCCAAAGTCACGAAGCGCGTTCACTAGGAGCAGACGAAATGTCAAAAAGTTCCGTTACAGTCCGTAGAAACATGTCAAACGATGTGTAGAATCCTTCTGTAGGATGTTTTTAACATAAATCTTTAAAAATGTTCCAACCGGAGAATTCCTTTGTCTTCAGAAAAGCAAATGGAATAGAGCGTCACGAGCTCAAAGCATTCTGCCAGACCTCTGACTCATTCCCCTCTCATTCGGCCCCACTTCACAGTAGAAGCATCAAACAAGGTTCTATAGACTGTTGACATCTAGTGGAAGCATTAGGAAGTGCAACATGACCAATATCCCACTGTATCTTCAATAAGTAATGAGTTGAAAAACCACCAACCTCAGATTCCCACTTCCTGATTGGATTTTTTCTCAGGATTTTGCCTGCCATATGAGTTCTGTTATACTCACAGACATCATTCAAACAGTTTTAGAAACTTCAGAGTGTTTTCTATCCAAATATACTAATAATATGAATATATTAGCAACTAGGACTGAGTAGCAGGCCGTTTACTCTGGGCACCTTATTTATCCAAGCTACTCAATACTGCCCCAGCCATAAGAAGTTAACCGGCAGAATATCTATTGTAAAAATGAATACATTGCCACGGCTGAATTTCTGTAGTTCAATGCTTCCCAGGTCTCCCCCTTCTGGCTATTGGGCTAAAATTCTTAGTGCGGTTTCAAAATTCATATGGCAAGGTAAGCAATCCCAGATAAAATGAACAAACTTACAAAGAGGGAGAGATGTAAAATGAGGAGTATCCATACCAAACTTTGAATTGTATTGCACTATGCATTTTGAACATTCCTAAATTGGTTTAGACATTATTCTTCCACACCATGGCGGAGTATAGAAGGAAATATGGTGTCTCCTATTGCCCTGGACGAGGTGGTCCTCATTGATATACTATTTAAACTATGCTTTGGTCCACTTATTGCTCACAATTTCTATTTGGTACAAAATTATAAAAACAATGTAACTGGAAATCCAAATGGCATGCCCATACTCCATATTATATCATAACAATGCCTTGCCTTTTTCCACCCCCAATGGTCCAAATGTGGAATCCATACCCGTGCCAATATCATGGACAGTAATGGTTTGAAAACATTCCAAGACTTAAAAGACACATACACATTACCAGGTAACTGCTTTTTTCTATATTTTTCTCCATAGGCCAGCATAGCTGTCCCTTGGGAAACCCAACCCAACTACTGAACGATCCAATTTTTAAAATAAATTATCTGGGCTCCCAAAAGGACAGATCTCTATAATACAGTCAGTAAGGAATAAAGTTCTTAGCAAAAAAAGACAAGCTGTAACGATCTTCTTCATCTGAGGAACAGGAAAGATTGGACCAAAACGCAGCGTGGTAAGTGTCCATGTTAATTTAATATAACTGAACACGAAATACAAAATAACAGAGTGAAACAATGAAAATCGAAACAGTCCTGAAAGGTGAAACAAAACACAAAACAGGAAACAACTACCCACAAACACCAAGTGGGGAAAGGCTACCTAAGTATGGTTCTCAATCAGAGACAACGATAGACAGCTGCCTCTGATTGGGAACCACACCAGGCCATACCAGGAGACATAAAAAGGAACTACGGTCAGGGTGTGACACAAGCACAAAGCAAAGAATAAGAGGACCAAACCATTCAAGCGGTAGAGCAAAAGGGGGATGTAGCCTTCGTCAACTTCTTTGTCGTTTCTACAGTGCTTTTTGTCACTCCATCACCAGGGTTCACCAGCCATACGAGTCACCAGATTCTGTAATGCATGTTCTCATGTCAAGTTGTATAATGATAGGAGACAGGCGCAGGAATACGAAAGTTTATTTTGTTTCCCTACCCAAAATAGCGTACGTCATGAACATGACGGGGACAAAGCCCAAAACAAACACGTGTATATATAACACTGGGCTGTAACCCAAACAAAGAGCTAAGTGTGAAGCTGTAATAAATACACAGGATGAGACCCGTAATAGCAATACACGGGACGAGACCCGTAATAACAAGTGTACACTAACACAGTAACACGCAAGCTGATACAACAGAGCACAGGTACTCACAAGACCAACAGACATGGGACAATAATCAACAAGGACAATGGGGAACAAAGGGCACACATATACACATACTAATCAGGGGGAATGGGAACCAGGTGTGCGTAATGAGACAAGACAGTCTGGGGTTGGTGGTAATGATCCAGTTCAGTGACGCCTAGAAGGCGGGTGACGTAGACCTCCAGAGCTGGTGAACGGAATGAGCAGCAGTACCAGGAAAATCCGTGACAGTACCGCCCCCCCTCCCCTCCCCCCGACGCGCTGCACTAGCAGCTGGACGACACCAGCCTCGGGGACGACCACAGGGACTCGGTGCTGGTCAGTCAGGGCGCTGACGGTGAAAATCCCTGGTCTGCGAACCATACAGGATGTCCACCGCAGGAACCCAGCACCGCTCCTCTGGGCCGTACCCCTCCCAGTCGATGAGGTACTGGAGACGCCCAGCCTGATGCCTTGAATCCAGGACTTCACGCACTGAGTACGCCGGACCTCCCTTGATGCCCAGAGGTGGAGGCGGGGTGTCACTTTTTTTTTTTTTTTTTTTTTTTTTTTTTTTCTTCTTAGGGGTGTCACTGGGTCAAGCCTCAGCGAGGGGACCAGGCACCACTGGCCTGAAGAGAGACACATGAAAAGTTGGGTTCATGCGGTAATCAGCAAGGAGTTGCAAACGGTACGTTACCTCATTAACCCTCCTCAGGACTTTAAATGGCCCCACAATCCACGGGCTCAGCTTACGGCAGGGCAAGCAGAGGGGCAGGTTCCGGGTAGAGAGCCAGACTCAGTCGCCTGGAGAGAAAACAAGCGCCTCACTGCTGTGACGGTCGGCCTGTTCCGGCCTGTTCCATATGCCGATGCATGGCCCGCTGGAGACGAGTGCACGCAGCGTTCCAGATCTCCTCAGCGTGCCAAAACCACTTGTCCACAGTAGGGGCCTCGGTCTGGTTTGGATGGTGCCAGGGCCGTCTGATACCACAACATGCACTGGAAAGGAGTGAGGTTAGTGGAGGAGTGGCGAAGGGAATTCTGTGCGTACTCAGCCCAAAGTAGAAAATCTACCCACTCCCCCTGCCGGTCCTGACAGTAACACCCCTAGAACCTGCCCACGTCCTGATTGACCCTCTCCACCTGCCCATTTGCTTGAGGACGGTACCCGGAGGTGAGACTGACCGTGACCCCCAGGCATCCACGTCCCACACCACTGGTGCGATGATATGGAACGGAGGGATGATGGGGGTCTCCTCTCCCTGCCTCTCCTCTGCGTCCATCTCCACTCCCTCCGTGGATATGCCCAAAAAGGACACGGAACACTGTAAAAAAAAATATATATATATTGTTTAACATCCAACAGTCTTCCCAGCACAGACCTGACCAACGAGACATGCTGGGCGCGGTCAGCAGAATATCCCAAAATGCTGCCTATATAAACCACAATGCCCCGTCGCAGCATGTCCCGAAACACTTCGTTAATAAAGGCCTGGAAGACTGGAGGAGCATTAGACAAGCCAAAGGGCATTACGTGATACTCGTAATGCCTCGTAGTCGTGGAAAAGGCCGTTTTCCATTCGTCGCCCAATCAGGGGGAATGGGAACCAGGTGTGCGTAATGATGCAAGACAGTCCGGGGTTGGTGGTAATGATCCAGTTCAGTGACGCAGCAGTACCGGGGGAATTCATGGCATCGTGCATACACACAGCTCCTCATTTCTCTTCCCTGGATGATTTTCTTTCATCATCAGAATTATATTTAATTATCACAATTCATAAGGCACACATTTAAAGGCGCTGCATGGTCAATCCGACATCTGCATTGATCGTGCAGCATTTACGGTGATAAGGTCTAAAGTCTAAAGTCAGGGCATTCATACGTCTTGCGCTTTGTGGAGCAGCGCAAAGGTGCTGTGAAGGAAGTTGTCAAGGAAGGGAGTTTGTGTTTATACAGCACCTCCCACCTTCCGTCAACCAATCATGTCAATACAAAGCTATACTGAGCCTTCCACATTGTTACAAAATTTGGAAGGCGCACACGATGCGGTACGGAGCTAAATTTGGCCTCTGGAGGCTCCGCAATTGCGGCACACCCTCCAAGAGCAACCAGGGTGGCAGAGGAAAGCCCATAAAATTGTCAGAGACTCCAGTCACCCGTCATAGACTGTTTTCTCTGCTACCGCACTGCAAGCGGTACCGGAGCGCCAAGTCTAGGACCAAGGCTCCTTAACAGCTTCCCCCGCATACTGACTCGGTACCGGTACCCCCTGTATATAGCCTTGTTATTGTTATGTTATTGTGTTACTTTTTATTATTTTTTACTTTAGTTTATTTGGTAAATATTTTCTTAACTCTTCTTGAACTGCACTGTTGGTTAAGGGCTTGTAAATGAGCATTTCACTAAGGTCTACACTTGTTGTATTCGGCGCATGTGACAAATAAAGTTTGATTTGATTTGATATGGAGTCTCCGACCACATATTCAGCTTAAGCATAATTGGTTCTTGCTGGGTTAAAGGCTCTGCATGGTCAATCCAACGTCTGCAGTGGCCCTACAGCATTTACTGCGATATGGCCTCTGTAGGAGTCAGGGCATTCATACTGTACTTCCTGTGCTTCGCAGAACTGTTGTCAAGAAAGTGAGTTTGTGTTTATACAGTACCTCCCACCTCCACCTACTGTCAACCAATCATGTCAATGTGGAGCTATACGGAGCCCAAGCCTTAACAGGAAGCCAATGTAGAGAGGCTAACACTGGAAAAATATGATCACATTTTTTGGTTCTAGTCAGGATTCTAGCAGCCATGTTTAGCATTAACTGAAGTTGATTTAGTGTTTTATCCAGGCTGCCGGAGAGTAGAGCATTGCGGTAGTCTAATCTAGAAGTGACAAAAGCATGGATTAGCTTTTCTGCATCATTTTCGGACATAAAGCTGCTGATTCTTGCAATGTTACGAAGATGGAAAAAAACTGTCTTTGAAATATTCTTGATGTGTTCGTTAAAAGAGAGATCAGGGTCCAGAGTAACGCTGAGGTCCTTCACAGTGTTATTTGTGATGACTGTACAGTACAACCATCAAGATTAATTGTCAGATCCAACAGCAGATCTCTTTGTTGCTTGGGACCTAGAACTAGCATCTCTGTTTTGTCTGAGTTTAAAAGTAAAACATTTGCCGCCATCCACTTCCTTTTGTCTGAAACACAGGCTTCCAGGGTAGGCCATTTGGGGCTTCAACATGTTTCAATGAAATGCACAGCTGTGTGTCATCCGCATAGCAGTGAAAGTTGACATTGTGTTTCCGAATGACATCACCATGAGGTAGAATGTGTAGTGAAAACAATAGTGGTGATCGATGGTGTCAAAAGCAGCACTAAGTATTAAGGACCAAGGCGAGACCCAGCTGCAGACACAGGAGGCAGATGGTTGGAGTCTTACAATGTTTATTAATCCAAAGGGATAGGCAAGAGAATGGTCGAAGACATGCAAAAAGGTCAAAACCAGATCAGAGTCCAATAGGCACCCAAAGGGCAGGCAGAATCAAGGTCAGGGCAGGCAGGATGATCAGGCAGGTAGGAAAGTAGTCCAGAGTTAGGAGGGGGTCAGAACCGGGAAACTATAAAAAGAGAATAGAAAAGGAGTACGGGAAAAACACGCTGGTTGACTTGACTAAACATACAAGACAGGAAACACATTGATAAATACACCAGGGAAAATAAGCAACACCTGGAGGGGGTGGAGACAATCACAGGAACAGGTGAAACAGATCAGGGCATGACACTAAAGTCTAGGAGCACAAGGACAGATGCAGAGCCTTGGTCTGACGCCATTGAAAGGTAATTTACAACCTTCATGAGTCTTTTTCAATTTTTTTTGAGAGGAATGGGATATTCGATATAGGCCGATAGTGTTTTTACATTTTCCAGGTCAAGGTTTGGCTTTTTCAAGAGAGGCTTTATTACTGCCACTTTTAGTGAGTTTGGTACACATCAGGTGGATAGGGAGCCATTTATTATGTTCTACATAGGAGGGCCAAGCACAGGAACTAGCTCTTTCAGGAGTTTAGTTGGAATAGGGTCCAGTATACAGCTTGACGGTTTAGAGGCAATTACTATTTTATGAATGTGTCAAGAGATACAGGATTAAAACACTTTAGTGTCTCCATTGATGCTAGGTCCTGGCAGTTCTGTGCAAACTCAGGACAATGGAGCTTTGGAGAAATATGCAGATTCAAAGTGGAGTCTGTCATTTGCTTTCTAATGTTCATGATCTTTTCATCAAAGAAGTTCATGAATTTATCAGTACTGAAGTGAAAGCTATCCTCTCTTGTTGAATGCTGCTTTTTAGTTAGCTTTGCGAAAGTATACATTTTTGGGGGGGATTCTTCTTATTCTCCCCAATTAGGTTGGAAAAATAGGAGGATCAAGCAGCAGTGAGGGCTCTTTAAAGGTCTTGCTCACATCGGCTACGGAGAGTGTGATCACACAGTCATTCGGAACATCTGGTGCTCTCATGCATGCTTCAGTGTTGCTTGCCTCAAAACGAGCATAAAAGGCATTTAGCCCGTCTGGTAGGCTCGCGTCACTGGGCAGCTCACGGCTCGAGGCTACCCCTTTGTAGTATGTGTAGTAGGATTCAATCTTAGTCCTGTTTTGATGCTTGCCAGTTTGATGGTTCATCTGAGGGCATAGTGGAATTTCTTATAAGTTCCCTGGTTAGTGTCCCGCTACTTGGAAGCAGCCGCTCTAGCCTTGGACTTGGAAGCAGCAGCTCTAGCCTTCAGCTCGGATGTTGCCTGTAATCCAGCCTGTAATCTTTTGGTAGATAGTATCGTCACCAGCATATTATGAGGCACTTCAGGCGAGCAATAACTTGAGGCTACCTTAATATTAGTAATATGTTGACATCTAAACATCTAAATGTTTGTTGTTGTGAGAAAGAAAATGTCTGTGGCAGAGTATTGGCTGTAAAATGTGGGCACACTTTGAAACATAATAAAATGTCACTCACGTTCCCTGCAAAGCCAACCCATTGAGGTGAGCTGATAACCATCTCTAAAAAGGAAGGGAGAGGAGAAGAAATGATCAGTTTGAAGTAGTTAGAGACAGAAATCAAGCAAGAGTTATATTTTAGATCTACATTAAAAATGTTCAGAAAAATGGGAAATACTTTTCCGGGGAGTTACCTTCAAAATGCTTCAAATATTTTGCAGATTGATGACTTGACTGATTGTAATGGTGGTTAAGACTGGAATGTACTGATCATAGAAGTGTTTGTCTGTCACAGTATTTCTCACCGATGGTTCTAAACTGTTTTACAGTCTGCAGCAAGCTGGAAGAGAGAAGACCACTATGACAGCATCACTCTCTCACTCGCCCCTGATCCACCTGTGCCTGTGTCTGTTGGTATGGTCACACCTGGGCCTGTCTGACATCTCCCACTGCCATCAGGGGACCACCAACTAGTGCACCAAGCCTCATCTGTTCCTGGCCACAGCCTTGTGTGCACGCTAACGCTCAAAGGGGCATACGTGATTGACTCTCAGAGCTACCTGATCCCCACCACCAACTCATGTACCTTGTGTGAGAACCCACTGATGGGCAACAGGTTTGAGAAGCTGCCCCTCTCTGTGCAGGACTTGTGGGTGAACAGCAGCTGAAGCCTAAGGCTCTCCAGCTCTGCTTTAATGTCTGTCAGCTCCTTGGTGGGGAGTGTCTCCATGATACAGAATGATTGGAGGATGGCTGCGGGGTTGGCAGGGTTCACCAATCTGCAGCTGGAGGGCAGCCAGTTTCCGGCTTCGCCTCCGTCAGAGCCAGAGTGGATGTTATTAGCGGCAGGTCATGTCAGAGATGAGAAAGTCGAGTTGTAGACAGGACAATTGTTAACTTGTTTATTATTTATTGTTTTTGTTTGGCGTTTTGCGTTGACTGCTTGTTCTTATTTTCTACTGTCTTTCAATTATTTGTTAATGTATTTGTTAAATGCGATTTTGCATACACACCTGTGTGTGATCATAGCCCTATACTACGTACATAGTTTGAGAAGTGAGGTAACTTCTTCTGGTCAACTCTGAGTTCAATTCGGGATAACCGGTATCACCAAAGTGGCTCACCTTTTAGCCACATACATTTCGATGGCAACGAATCCTTCAGACTTAACCTGCTCCTGGGCAGGCTAACTCCATTTATCCTGAAGGAAGTGCCTGAGCCGTGAGTTGAGGACCAATGAAATCATATTCCCTCCAAAGACTGCATCATCATCCCCTTCATTTGAAGAAGACGACTGATTCACTATTTTATTAATCAAATGTGTTTTGTGTGTACATTTTTATATTGTTAAATACCTATCACATTACACATTTAGTAATGACAGAATGCATTTTAAACTTCATGCACATGACTGATTAATACAATTATTTTGTCGATAGGAGGGGGAGAAAAAGGTTATTGTGCATTGAAAAGCACACCTAAAGACGACATGAACGATAACAAGCCTATATCACGCCATAGCTTGGTGATTTTGCAAGATAACTTTTCTTTCATTTTGATTTAGTCACAAATGAAAAGGTGTCTCTGACTCGTCCATTGATTGATGTTCCAGCATCGTCTCAATGAAGAGTTCGGTGTTCGACTAG
Source organism: Salvelinus fontinalis (assembly GCF_029448725.1). Classification (NCBI taxonomy): domain Eukaryota; kingdom Metazoa; phylum Chordata; class Actinopteri; order Salmoniformes; family Salmonidae; genus Salvelinus; species Salvelinus fontinalis. Next base: position 31,920,681 of record NC_074695.1, read on the forward strand.
CCATGTGTGACATGCACACGCAGATACAAGTCTGCTAGAGTTAGCGGCAGGCTGATAAACAGTATCCAGCGCTGTAGTACGGTTTAAGACTGAGCTGGAATGTGAATCTAACTGGATCTGGCTAGCTTTATAAAGTAGATCTAGCTTCAATCAATCTGAGCCCTTCATAAAAACAAAATACAAAGTAGGTCACAAAAAAAAAAGATTTGAAATACAGATGTACTAACATCAGGAAGTTTATGATGTCACTTTTTGCACCTTCTGTTCTTCTGTTTTCCAGGTACCGTCTCTTCAGCAACCCCCCTCTCCACCCTGACTTCCACCAGGAGGCTCTCTCTCTCCCCCAGATGCTCAACAGAATCACCCTCCCCATGCAACGGCACTTCATTACCACCTACGGCACCCACTACATCCCTCAGGCAGTGACTCCAAATTAAAACTCTATCGTGTTTGACTACGACTGCTTTTAGTGTATCAAAGCTCTATTTGAGTGGTCGACAATGTGGTTTTTAAAATCTGTATTTTGTGGAGTGACACTTTAATACGTTTTTCTAATTCTAACTTCCTCAGATGACCCTGGGAGGAGGGCCGAAGAGGGTGACCTCCCTCCGCACCTGCCTGGCCTCCCTCAACAAGGTGTGGTTTTGCATTCTCATACTGCCTAGCATGTGATAATCACCTGACTGGCACCCAGTGTAACCATTACAGGCGTTCTCTCAACTAAGGAGCAATCCTCAATATATACTGTCTGCTTTAATTTACCCACGTTAAATGTTTCAACGTCTTTTAACTCACCCTAGTGTTCATGAAATATTTGACCAAGAAGGAGAATGATGGAGTGCTGCATCAGATGACCTAGCCTCCACAATCACCTGACCTCAACTCAGTTGAGATGGTTTGGGATGAGTTGGACCGCAGAGTGAAGGAAAAGCAGCCAACAAGTGCTCAGCATATGTGGGAACTCCTTCAAGACTGTTCTAAAAGCATTCCAGGTGAAGCTAGTTGAGAGACTGCCAAGAGTGTGCAAAGCTGTCATCAAGGCAAATGGTGGCTACTTTGAAGAATCTCAAATATACATTTGTTTAACAATTTTTTGGTTACTTCATGATTCCATGTGTTATTTCATAGTTTTGATGTCTTCACTATTATTCTACAATGTAGAACATAGTAAAAATAAAGAAAAACCCCGGAATGAGTAGATGTGTCCAAACTATTTTTTTTATACAAGGCACTTTGTTGATGACTAGAGCACCATAATGTAACCAACCATAGCAGCGTTGACGATTATGTTTAACTCCCAGCTTCTCCTGCCTACTTCTATTTCCCAGCAGTGCTGTCCAGAGCTGAACTTACTGTCACTCATTGTATGTGATATAAAAGGATTGAAAACTGATGGACTATATTGTGCTGAATGAGCTGTATGAGCTGATTTAGCTGATGTAGCATTTCTAGGAGTACAAAACACACCGCATCTGTCATTGGAGTTTTTGACTATCTTTTGTAGTGTGAGTCTCTCTGGGAGAGGTTTGACGACCTGCAGCATGTGCAGCATGTAGTTGAATGAAAATAAACTACATTCATTCCCCCCTGTGGATACTCTGCATTTTAGAAGGTAATCAGAGGAACCAGAGACATATGTGGAGAGAGGTGATTAGACCTTAAAAAATAACAGCATTGTGTCCATGTAATAGCTACCTCCCAAAGGCTTGGCAGGACAGTGGACACACCTCCATCAGAAGGTGTGTGGCTTAGCTGGACAGGTCAGGCCCCATCATCGGAATCCCGTTTCACATTTGATGATGCACCACGGTTTGTGAAACACTTGGAAAGCATTCGAAATAGCAATACACTGAAAGTACACACGTCAACATGATATCCTACTCTGCAATGTATGACAAATACAGATGACGAAATAAATGTCTCATGACAATAATAATAAGTTGTGAGTAAAGTTTCACTATCATTAATATGGAAACCAGCCAAGTTATCCCTTTAACTACCTGATCCAAACAGAGGACGAGTTAGAAGACACATGATCTGGATGCATGAAAGGAAACAGGCAAAAAAACAAGCACAACAAAAAAGCATACCATCCAGCTTCACTGCAAATTAAAATTCTAACAATACATGGCAATTAACAATTACTCCCCCCCTTTCAGAGTGAGGAGTTTGGAACAAATGAGAACACTCTAAAACAGTCCGTATAGTGCAAATACCTTCCCCACCCCTACTGTATTTCCGCCATCTCTTGCATTTAAAGCATTCATCTACAGTATACGATTTCCAGTCTTGTTACAGTAGATACACTGTTTAGCAGAATTCTCAGTAATGTTAGCCACAACTGACTTGAAAATACAGAGAAAAACCCAGAAAACCCAGAAAATAAACACGCAATTCCAGTGCAACAATTTCCATACAAGGTTTTCCTAAGGCCATCCTGTCTGAGAGAGCTACTCTCGCTGTGTGTGCAGTGTCTTGTGCTTGTCCAATAGTCAACACGAGTTTGTGGTATTCATTTTTATCATTACAATTGATACCTTTGCTGTAAAACCAGCTGAGGATCGCATCATTATTGTCACTTGAGTTCAGACTCATTTTATGCGCAGGAATGAGATACTCAGCGGCATGGACCGCCCATGTCTCCTAAAACGCAGCTATTGGCTTAACATGATCATTTAGCTCGCTATCCATGTTGAAAATAAGGAACGCTTCATGAATTCAAAAACTAAACAGTACAATTTTGTATCTTTATGTCTCCAAAACTATCAATGGCCTATTCACAGGGGGAATGGAAATGATGCAGACAATTACATTGGAAGCAACATTCTTTCCGCAATACTAAGCTGATCCACCCCTAAAAATAAAATAAAAAAAATAAAAATAAAAATGGCCTATTCACAATATCTAGGAAGAGCAGGCCACAGTAAATCAACAGTTCAGCGGCAAACTCAAATAAGTCCAAATCCCATCATTTTGCAGTAGGCTTATGTGCCAAACAGAAAAAAGGGCCGCAGTGTCCATGTGCTTCCATTAGGTCGGGAGAGCTAAGTGTTTTTAAATGTTACATTTAAATATTCAATGTTATGTCTATGTCCTCTTTCCTTGGCCTAGTCTTGTTAAATGTTTTAGAATGTATAGTTTTCAAATTAGATTCAGAAGGAATTGTTCTTTAAATGTTGGTGAATGTAACCTGGAAGAAAATAATACAATTACGTTTCCCTGCTGTAAAACACAAATCACGTCAGGGACACCGTTACGTAGTTGAATGAAAATGATGTTGAATATAATAAATAATAAACGATATTCATCAATCTGACTTCAATATTATGTGAATAAATGCAACAGACCCTGTACGTCTCTGGTGGATCAAGTCAAGGTAGAAAGTTTTGCATCACCTCTCAGTATGACTATAATGAACACGTGTATTTCACTGTTATTGAATTTAATTGATGTGGACCCAGTGGATATCACTGGAAAGTATTCATGGAAATTACAAACAACCATAAATACATTCATTTAAATTGACATCCTAAAAAGTGGCACTATTCACTGCACTTCTCCCTAACCTTAAAAATCAACCATATTAATTTCAAATTAAAACAATCTATCCATTGCACATCAAGCGTATCATTCAAATAAATACACCTGACCAGCCGTAGGGGGCACAAGGGGCAGTGGAGTGGTTTCTCCTACTTAGACAACCTTGTCCAAATTAAAACCTTTGACTGCTTTTTAAAGCTATTTCTACTTTTTCTTTGCTTGATCTCCAAGGGGAGACTATTCCATAGACAAATACCTGTATAGAAAAACATGCTCCTCGCAGTACTGTTTACTCTTGGGATTTATGCAATTACTAAGATGCTAGATACAAATACAGTCGTATGAAAACGTTTGGGCACCCCTGACAATTACCATTGTTAATTAATTGGGTGTTTGGATCAGCAATTTAATTTTGATCTATCAAATAACTGATGGACACAGTAATATTTCAGTAGCGAAATTAGGTTTATTGGATTAACAGAAAATGTGCAATTTGCATCAAAACAAAATTAGACAGGTGCATACATCTGGGCACCCCAATAGGAACATCACATCAATATTTGGTAGAGCCTCCTTTTGCTAAAATAACAGCCTCAGATGCTTCCCATAGCCTCTAATGAGTGTCTGGATTCTGGATGAAGGTATTTTGGACCATTCCTCCTTACAACTCATCTCCAGTTCAGTTAGGTTTGATGGTTGCCGAGCATGGACAGCCCGCTTCAAATCATCCCACAGATTCTCAATGATATTCAGGTCTGGGGACTGGGATGGCCATTCCAGAACATTGTACTTGTTCCTCTGCATAAATGCCCGGGTAGATTTTGAGCAGTGTTTTGGGTCGTTGTCTTGTTGAAATATCCAGCGCCGGCGTAACTTCAACTTTGTGACTGATTCTTCAACATTATTCCCAAGAATCTGCTGATATTGAGTGGAATCCATGTGACCCTCAACTTTAACAAGATTCCCAGTACCGGCACTGGCCACACAGCCCCACAGCATGATGGAACCCCCACCAAATTTTACTGTGGGTAGCAAGTGTTTTTCTTGGAACGATGTGTTCTTTTGCCGCCATGCATAACGCCCCTTGTTATGACCAAATAACTCAATCTTTCTTTCATCAGTCCACAGCACCTTATTCCAAAATGAAGCTGGCTTGTCCAAATGTGCGTTCGCATACCTCAAGCGACTCTGTTTGTGCCGTGTGTGCAGAAAAGGCTTCTTCCGCATCACTCTCCCATACAGCTTCTCCTTGTGCAAAGTGCGCTGAATTGTTGAACGATGCACAGTGACACCATCTGCAGCAAGATGATGTTGTAGGTCTTTGGAGGTGGTCTGTGGGCTGTTTTTGACCGTTCTCACCATCCTTCGCCTTTTGCCTCTCCGATATTTTACTTGGCCTGCCACTTCTGGCCTTAACAAGAACTGTGCCTGTGGTCTTACAGTTCCTCACAGTGGACACTGACAGCTTAAATCTCTGCGATAGCTTTTTGTAGCCTTCCTCTAAACCATAATGTTGAACAATCTTTGTTTTCAGGTCATTTGAGAGTTGTTTTGAGGCCCCCATGTTGCCACTCTTCAGAGGAGAGTCAAAGAGAACAACAACTTGCAATTGGCCACCTTAAATACCTTTTCTCATGATTGGATGCACTTGTCTATGAAGTTCAAGGCTTAATGAGCTCACCAAACCAATTGTGTGTTCCAATTAATCAGTGCTAAGTAGTTACAGGTATTCAAATCAACAGAATGACAAGGGTGCCCACATTTTTGCATAGCCTATTTTTCATATCTGATTTAATTTCATACAACTTAATATTGCTACACTAAAAATGTTTGTCTGGACAATACCCCAGGGCTCAGCTTTTATTAGAAAATGAATGGCATGCCACTGTGATCATTTTCTGTGACGACAGACGACTTTATCATACGACTGTAGCTAATCCTGACGACCAATGTTGTAGCATTCATTTATTGAGTCAAGTAGTCCAGGGATGTCGAGGTGGAACATGTAATGTCTTTTGTCGGTGGAAAGAGAGGAGGACCAAAGCGCAGCGTGGTACGTTTCCATATTTATTGGAATACTTTTTCAACACGAACAAAAACAATAAACAGACGAAAACCCAACGAAGCTACAGTCCCGAACTAGAGAACACAAAAACAGGAACACACGAACAGGAACAATCACCCACAAACCAACAGTGAAAACAGGCTACTTTAATATGGTTCCCAATCAGAGACAACGTAAAACACCTGCCTCTGATTGAGAACCATATCAGGCCAATAAGACAAACCTAAACAAAGTAACACATAACATAGACTACACCCACCCAGCTCACGTCCTGACCAACTAAAACAAAGACTAAACAAAGGAAATAAGGTCAGGAACGTGACAGAACACAAGCATATGCTATGTGTAGTGTAAATTATATTTACCAATAGACCTACTAAATCATGAAGGTATAGTCAATTATTACTCTGTAAAACAAGGAATGAATTTACTTATTTCAACTAATAGAATGTATTAGTTACCAAAGAATTAACACTAAAACAAGTACATAGAATGCATTATACATTACATAATAACACAGAGTAACTGACTATCAACTAAATAAGACTTAACGAGGTAACGTGTCTTCAGTTCAACATAATCTCTAAGAGAAATAACTAAATTCAGCAAAAAAAGAAACATCCTCTCACTGTCAACTGCATTTATTTTCAGCAAACTTAACATGTGTAAATATTTATATGAACATAACAAGATTCAACAACTGAGACATAAACTGAACAGGTTCCACAGACATTGAATAATGTGTCCCTGAACAAAGGGGGGTGGGGGTCAAAATCTAAAGTAACAGTCAGTATCTGGTGTGGCCACCAGCTGCATTAAATACTGCAGTGCATCTCCTCCTCATGGACTGCACCATATTTGCCAGTTCTTGCTGTGAGATATTACCCCACTCTTCCACCAAGGCACTTGCAAGTTCCCGGACATTTCTGGGGGGAATGGCCCTAGCCCTCACCCTCCGATCCAACAGGTCCCAGATGTGCTCAACGGGATTGAGATCAGGGCTCTTCGCTGGCCATGGCAGAACTGTCTTGCAGGAAATCAAGCACAGAAGGAGCAGTATGGCTGGTGGCATTATCATGCTGGAGGGTCATGTCAGGATGAGCCTGCAGGAAGGGTACCACATGAGGGAGGAGGAAGTCTTCCCTGTAACGCACAGCATTGAGATTGCCTGCAATGAAAACAAGTCCGATGATGCTGTGACACACAGCCACAGACCATGACGGACCCACCTCCTCCAAATCGATCCTGCTCCAGAGTACAGGCCTCAGTGTAATGCTCATTCCTTCGACGATAAACGCGAATCCGACCATCACCCCTGGTGAGACAAAACCGCGACTCGTCAGTGAAGAACACTTTTTGCCAGTCCACTTTTTGCCGTCCAGCGACGGTGGGTTTGTGCCCATAGGTGACGTTGTTGCTGGTGATATCTGGTGAGGACCTGCCTTACAACAGGTCTACAAGCCCTCAGTCCAGCCTCTCTCAGCCTATTGCAGACAGTCTAAGCACTGATGGAGGGATTGTGCGTTCCTGGTGTAACTCGGGCAGTTGTTGTTGCCATCCTGTACCTGTCCCGCAGGTGTGATGTTCGGATGTACCGATCCTGTGCAGGTGTTGTTACACGTGGTCTGCCACTGTGAGGACGATCGGCTGTCCGTCCTGTCTCCCTGTAGTGCTGTCTTAGGCGTCTCACAGTACGGACATTGCAATTTATTGCCCTGGCCACATCTGCAGTCCTCATGCCTCCTTGCAGCATGCCTAAGGCACGTTCACGCAGATGAGCAGGGACCCTGGGCATCTTTTTTTGTGTTTTTCAGAGTCGGTAGAAAGGCTTCTTTAGTGTCTTGCGTTTTCAAAACTGTGACCTTAATTGCATACCGTCGGTAAGCTGTTAGTGTCTTAATGACATTTCCACAGGTGCATGTTCAATTATTGTTTATGGTTCATTGAACAAGCATGGGAAACAGTATTTAAACCCTTTAAGACGAAGATATGTGAAGTTATTTGGATTTTTACGAATTATCTTTGAAAGACAGGGTCCTTTCTTTTTTTGCTGAGTTTATGTGTGTGATACACACAGGAGCTTGCTAACGTTCTCAAAGTATGATAGCTAACACGTTCTCAAAGTATGATAGCTAACAAGTTCTCAAAGTATGATAGCTAACAAGTTCTCAAAGCCAGATTCTAATCTAATCAACTCAATTTAATTGATAGGAGCGCACCCCTGTTTTGCTCCCTCTTTGAACTATCCACCGTCCGACGAACAGAATAACAGTTTCCCTGTAACAATAAATTCATATCACTTACAGCACATTTGAACACATCATAGAACACACATTCATAGCTTTTGATGAACTCATGAAACAATCCAAACATGAAAATGTGATTCACAGTAACATTAGTTAGTTTTGGCGATTCAAGTTTCATCAGACTTCACACCTTTCCTGGCGTCAGTGACCCCAGGACTTCTATGGGAACGTCTTATCCCCGAGATTGCCATATATAAGGTGTGGCTCTCTCCTGTGAGATCCAAATATATGGCCATCCATCTAAACAATGTATTGAGTCCAAACGCTGGGCCTCAGCACCAGCAAGTACCACCTTCTATTTTTTTCACTACACCCTCTCATGTTCTCCAAGGCTTCCCTTTCTTTCTACTGAAACTCCTTTTTTTATCTCTTCTTCCCTCTTCTTTAGAAAATGGTGCATCTCCTCAGACTGGATGCTGATTTGAGTCATTAGCTGACAGGACTTAGTCTTGTTTTCTGTCATTTCTTCTTCCTGTTGTTTGGTCAGGTGCTCTATGGAGCTGTTGTCACAGAGTGAGGAACTGAATTGCCTCCTCTAGTTCCTCCTGGCCACGGCTGTCTCTTTGATATGTTTAAACGTCTGCTCATCATGCTTCTCCCCATTCATGCATATGACGCAAACCAACTGTTAGTCTGTTGCACAAGTCAGTCTCCTTGTAAGAGAAACAATTATGAGAATAACAATATGTAAAGTCTTTCCAGAACATCCCCATAGAACACTGGAGAAATTAAATTACAAAATTCAAGAAGCGAATGAAAGGATAAAAAAGGCTGTTTTGTAAAAGGCTTTAATTGAAATGAATAGGAATCTCTGGATCAATGGACAATTTTCTATTTATTTAGGCTGAGCTTTCAGTGTTCAGACCTTCATCAGGCTTTCATTACCTTAACTTATCAATCCAATTTAGTTACAAAACTCACCCCTCTTCCCATTATGGACGGCTACCTTTTTAGTTTTATCTTGTTCACCTTTTTCGGCCATGCTCTTCAGAACATGTTTTTTTGAGAGGTTTCTCTCAGCTGTTGGGATTGTAGCGCGGCAATGAGGAAAAAGGTTCTGTGTTCTCAGAAAGTTTGTAAAGCATTGTCTGCAGAATGAGAGACTGCCAGAAAGGCTAATTGGCAGGGCCGGCTCTGGCCTTTTGGGGGCCCTGAGCGAGATTTAGTTTTGGTTCCCCCCAAGAAAGAGGTCGGGGAGCCCCCTAGTGGCCCTAAGCGACTGCTTATGTTGTTTATGTCTGGAGCCAGCCCTGCTAACTGGATCAGTGAAGAGAGAAAGACATGCATAACAGGTTAATTCCTCCATGTATGCGGCAGAGGCCATCTCGCTCAGCTGATCCTTACCTAAACCTGGGTCAGAATAAGGAAATAGTCTCTCAAGCCACAATTAATTCATTTCCTTATGCTACTTCTCATTTTATGACCGTATAACTGATTAAGTAGATCAGCTGATGTTATGAAGCACTTTTACTTCTGCAAATTACTACACAGTTTGGTTTGCTACCCAACATATCAGTATGAATTATAACACTCTCCTCTCAAGGAAGTATGATAATGTCACAATCATCAAACCAATTTGGAATCAATGGATTTATCTTTGCACAATAGCCTACTGTATGTGGTAACGAATAATCTGACATCTGCCAGGAATCTTCCAAGATCTTCAATTACTGGCAAGAGCATACAGAGGTGCAACATCCCACTCTAGTGGTAAGCATGTAACATGTAAACATGTAGTGAATGTGACTTCAGAGAGAGTAGCTGAGGTTGTTACACTGCAAACATACAGGATAAGTTAAATACTTCACACTTTTCTGTCCTGGCCCTAAGATATGATTGATGTAACTTATTTGTATCTTCAGTTTGCCCCTTTCATGTGCCAACCTATAGGTATTTTTAATGGCGTTGTTAAGGGGGCTGTGTGCACATCAACTGCACACTCAATTTAGGTTATCAAATCTAATCAAACTTTATTTGTCACATGCGCTGAATACAACATGTGTAGACCTTACGGTGAAATGCTGACTTACAAGCCCTTAACCAACAACGCAGTTCAAGAAAGAGTTAAGAAAATATTTACCAAATACACTAAAGTGAAAAATAATAACAAGTAACACAAGAAAATAACAATAACGAGGCTATATACAGGGGGTACCGGTACCGAGTCAGTGTGCGGGGGTACAGGTTAGTCGAGGTAATTTGTACATGTAGGTGGGGGTGAAGGGACTATGCATAGATAATAAACAAAGAGTAGCAGCAGTGTAAAAAAACAAATGGGGGGGGGGGGGGGTGTCAATGTAAATAATCCGGTGGCCATTTGATTAATTGCTCAGCAGTTTTATGGCTTGGGGGTAGAAGCTGTTAAGGAGCCTTTTGGTCCTAGACTTGGCGCTCCGGTACCATTTGCCGTGCGATATCAGAGAAAACAGTCTATGGCTTTGAGTCTTTGACAATTTTTGGGGCTTTCCTCTGACAGCGTCTAGTATATATGTCCTGGATGGCAGGAAGCTTGGCCCCAGTAATGTATTGGGCCATACGCACTACCCTCTGTCGTGCCTTATGGTCAGATGCCGAGCAGTTACCATACCAGGCGGTGATGTAACCGGTCAAGATGCTCTCAATGGTGCAGCTGTAGAACTTTTTGAGGATTTGGGGACCCATGCCAAATCTTTTCAGTCTCCTGAGGGGGAAAAGGTGTTGTCGTGCCCTCATAGTTTGTTGGTGATGTGGACACCAAGGAACTTGAAACTCTCGACCCACTCTGCTGCAGCCCCGTTGATGTTAATGGAGGCTTGATCGGCCCGCCTTTTCCTGTAGTCCGAGATTATCGTTGTCAGTGATCAGGCCTACCACTGTTGTGTCGTCAGCAAACTTAATGATGGTGTTGGAGTCGTGTTTGGCCATGCAGTCGTGGGTGAACACAGAGTACAGGAGGGGACTAAGCAAACACCCCTGAGGGGCCCCAGAGTTGAGGATCAGTTTAGCAGTCGTTTATGCAGGATTATACACTAAGTATACAGAACATTAAGAACACCTGCTCTTTCCATGACATAGACTGACCAGGTGAATCCAGGTGAAAGCTATGATCCCTTATTGGTGTCACTTGTTAAATCCACTTCTATCAGAATAGATGAAGGGGAGGAGACAGGTTAAAGAAGGATTTTTAAGCCTTGAGACAATTGAGACAAGGGTAAATGGTCAAGACAAAAAATGTAAGTAGATGCCAGGTGTAATAGTTTGTGTCAAGAACTGCAGGGTTTTTCAAGCTCAACAGTTTCCCATGTGTATCAAGAATGGTCCACCACCTAAAGCCAGATTCATCCAACTTGACACAACTGTGGGAGGCATAGACACCACTAATGCAAAGAGTAAAATAATATAGAACACTACACATTTTATATGAATACTTATCTGTTATCGCCGAAGTCTGAGACTGCCAATATTAGCACACCAAAATGAGAAGAGAGGGGTGAGTTTTATAACTAAATTGGATTGATAAGTTAAGGTAATAAAAGCCTGATGAAGGTCTGAACACTGAAAGCTCAGCCTAAATATGTTGAAAATTGTCCATCGATCCTGAGTGTACAGAGATTCCATTTCATTTCAAGTAAATACTCAAGGCATAGACACCAGTAATTCAAAGTTCGAGTAAAATAATATACCATTTTATTTGTCAAGCATTTAATATATACTTTTATTTGTCAAGTTCTTTGCACACAAGTTACAATATGTGCAAGTGAGGAAGATGAATAACCCTTGTGAAAAGCCTCTAATCATCTAAATCATAAATTGTTAATTATAAAAACTCAACAGGTATGATACAATTTGGTATACAGTCAGATCCATAATTATTGGCAACCTTGATAAAGATGAGCAAAAAAAGTCTGTTTAAAATAAATAATACTAATACTGAGATATATTGTATTCAAAAGAAAAGGGGAATTGTATATGATTTTAGACTAATACAATTGCTCATGGAAAGAGATTTTTTAAGAATGAGGAAACAGCCTTCAACTTATTTTTAAAGTGTAACTTATTAAATTGATAAACCAGTTTGCACTTTGCCCTGCTGTAGATCACCATACATTGTCTAAGAATACTTAACGTGTCTGTTATCAACCAAGACACAGAGCCACAAATGTTATAGCAGTAACAAAGGAGGCTACATGTGCAACATCATATTCTAGTGGTTAATCACTCTAAACATAGACTTTAGTCAGAGATTGTGTTACACAGCAAACATTCAGAATAATTTGCCCTGGCCCTAAGATTACATTTACATTTACATTTAAGTCATTTAGCAGACGCTCTTATCCAGAGCGACTTACAAATTGGTGCATTCACCTTATGACATCCAGTGGAACAGCCACTTTACAATAGTGCATCTAAATCTTTTAAGTGTGGGGGGGGGGGGGGGGCAGAAGGATTGCTTTATCCTATCCTAGGTATTCCTTAAAGAGGTGGGGTTTCAGGTGTCTCCGGAAGGTGGTGATTGACTCCGCTGTCCTGGCGTCGTGAGGGAGTTTGTTCCACCATTGGGGTGCCAGAGCAGCGAACAGTTTTGACTGGGCTGAGCGGGAACTGTACTTCCTCAGTGGTAGGGAGGCGAGCAGGCCAGAGGTGGATGAACGCAGTGCCCTTGTTTGGGTGTAGGGCCTGATCAGAGCCTGAAGGTACTGAGGTGCCGTTCCCCTCACAGCTCCGTAGGCAAGCACCATGGTCTTGTAGCGGATGCGAGCTTCAACTGGAAGCCAGTGGAGAGAGCGGAGGAGCGGGGTGACGTGAGAGAACTTGGGAAGGTTGAACACCAGACGGGCTGCGGCGTTCTGGATGAGTTGTAGGGGTTTAATGGCACAGGCAGGGAGCCCAGCCAACAGCGAGTTGCAGTAATCCAGACGGGAGATGACAAGTGCCTGGATTAGGACCTGCGCCGCATCCTGTGTGAGGCAGGGTCGTACTCTGCGGATGCTGTAGAGCATGAACCTACAGGAACGGGCCACCGCCTTGATGTTAGTTGAGAACGACAGGGTGTTGTCCAGGATCACGCCAAGGTTCTTAGCGCTCTGGGAGGAGGACACAATGGAGTTGTCAACCGTGATGGCGAGATCATGGAACGGGCAGTCCTTCCCCGGGAGGAAGAGCAGCTCCGTCTTGCCGAGGTTCAGCTTGAGGTGGTGATCCGTCATCCACACTGATATGTCTGCCAGACATGCAGAGATGCGATTCGCCACCTGGTCATCAGAAGGGGGAAAGGAGAAGATTAATTGTGTGTCGTCTGCATAGCAATGATAGGAGAGACCATGTGAGGTTATGACAGAGCCAAGTGACTTGGTGTATAGCGAGAATAGGAGAGGGCCTAGAACAGAGCCCTGGGGGACACCAGTGGTGAGAGCGCGTGGTGAGGAGACAGATTCTCGCCACGCCACCTGGTAGGAGCGACCTGTCAGGTAGGACGCAATCCAAGCGTGGGCCGCGCCGGAGATGCCCAACTCGGAGAGAGTGGAGAGGAGGATCTGATGGTTCACAGTATCGAAGGCAGCCGATAGGTCTAGAAGGATGAGAGCAGAGGAGAGAGAGTTAGCTTTAGCAGTGCGAAGCGCCTCCGTGATACAGAGAAGAGCAGTCTCAGTTGAATGACTAGTCTTGAAACCTGACTGATTTGGATCAAGAAGGTCATTCTGAGAGAGATAGCAGGAGAGCTGGCCAAGGACGGCACGTTCAAGAGTTTTGGAGAGAAAAGAAAGAAGGGATACTGGTCTGTAGTTGTTGACATCGGAGGGATCGAGTGTAGGTTTTTTCAGAAGGGGTGCAACTCTCGCTCTCTTGAAGACAGAAGGGACGTAGCCAGCGGTCAAGGATGAGTTGATGAGCGAGGTGAGGTAAGAGAGAAGGTCTCCGGAAATGGTCTGGAGAAGAGAGGAGGGGATAGGGTCAAGCGGGCAGGTTGTTGGGCGGCCGGCCGTCACAAGACGCGAGATTTCATCTGGAGAGAGAGGGGAGAAAGAGGTCAGAGCACAGGGTAGGGCAGTGTGAGCAGAACCAGCGGTGTCGTTTGACTTATCAAACGAGGATCGGATGTCGTCGACCTTCTTTTCGAAATGGTTGACGAAGTCGTCTGCAGAGAGGGAGGAGGGGGTGGGAGGGGGAGGAGGATTCAGGAGGGAGGAGAAGGTGGCAAAGAGCTTCCTAGGGTTAGAGGCAGATGCTTGGAATTTAGAGTGGTAGAAAGTGGCTTTAGCAGCAGAGACAGAAGAGGAAAATGTAGAGAGGAGGGAGTGAAAGGATGCCAGGTCCGCAGGGAGGCGAGTTTTCCTCCATTTCCTGCTCGGCTGCCCGGAGCCCTGCTCAGTTATGTTTATCTTCACTCTGTCCTCAACATTATTTGAATGACAATGACGGAGACTAGGCACATCAATTCCACGCGTATAATTTACTTTGCAGGATTATATGCATGCTTGTGAACTCCTCAACCATAGCAGTAACCAAACAGAGAACAAACAACCCCTTATCTGACCACAAAAACAGACTTTTGAGACTGGGATGCACCTGGTCTGGCACGTTGTGTTAGCTAGTTGATCATTAGCAAACCATTTTGCAATTATATGTTAGCACAGCTAAAAACTGTTGTTCTGATTAAAGAAGCAATAAAACTGGCCTACATCAGCATTTGTGGGTTCTATTGCAGGATCAAAATGGCCAGAAACAAAGAATTTTCTTCTGAAACTCGTCAGTCTATTCTTGTTATGAGAAATTAAGGGCTATTCCTTGCGAGAATTCAAACTCATTTTTCAACCCCTCCACAAATTTCTTGTTAACAACCCATAGTTTAGGCAAGTCGGTTAGGACATCTACTTTGTGTACGACACAAGTAATTTTTCCAACAATTGTTTACAGAAAGATTATTTAACTTATAATTCACTGTATCATAATTCCAGTGGGTCAGATGTTTACATACTGTGCCTTCAAACAGCTTGGGGAAATTCCAGAAAATTCCAGAAAATTATGTCATGGCTTTAGAAGCTTCTGATAGGCTAATTGACATCACGTGAGTCAATTGGAGGTGTACCTGTGGATGTATTTCAAGCCCTACCTTCAAACTCACTGCCTCTTTGCTTGACATCATGGGAAAATCAAAAGAAATCAGCCAAGACCTCAGAAAATAAATTGTAGGCCTCCACAAGTCTGGTTGATCCTTGGGAGCAATTTCCAAACACCTGAAGGTACCATGTTCATCTGTACAAACAATAGTACGCAAGTATAAACACCATGGACCACACAGCCGTCATACCGCTCAGGAAGGAGCGGTATGGAAGCGCTCAGGAAGGATAAGGGGTTGTTTGTTCTCTGTTCGGTTACTGCTATGGTTGAGGAGTTCACAAGCATGCATATAATCCTGCAAAGTAAATTATACGCGTGGAATTGATGTGCCTAGTCTCCGTCATTGTCATTCAAATAATGTTGAGGACAGAGTGAAGATAAACATAACTGAGCAGGGCTCCGGGCAGCCGAGCAGGAAATGGAGGAAAACTCGCCTCCCTGCGGACCTGGCATCCTTTCACTCCCTCGCTCTGTCTTCTAGAGATGAACGTACTTTGGTGCGAAAAGTGCAAATCAATCCCAGAACAACAGCAAAGGACCTTGTGAAGATGCTGGAGGAAACAGGTACAAAAGTATCTATATCCACAGTAAAACGAGTCCTATATCGACATAACCTGAAAGGCCGCTCAGCAAGGAAGAAGTCGGTTTGCAACTGCACATGGGGACAAATATCGTACTATTTGGAGAAATGTCCTCTCGTCTGATGCCCATCGTTATGTTTGGAGGAAAAAGGGGGAGGCTTGCAAGCTGAAGAAAACCATCCCAACTGTGAAGCACGGGGGTGGCAGCATCATGTTGTGGGGGTGATTTTCTGCAGGAGGGACTGGTGCACTTTTTTGTGTGGATATATTAAAGCAACATCTCAAGACATCAGTCAGGAAGTGAAAGCTTGGTTGCAAATGGGTTTTGCAAATGGACAATGACCCCAAGCATACTTCCAAAGTTGTGGCAAAATGGATTAAGGACAACAAAGTCAAGGTATTGGAGTGGCCGCCACAAAGCCCTGACCTCAATTCTTTACAAAATTTGTGGGTAGAAATGAAAAAGCGTGTGCGAGCAAGGAGGCCTACAAATCTGATTCAGTTACACCAGCTCTGTCAGGAGGAATGGGCCAAAATCCCTCCCAACTGATTGTGGGAAGCTTGTGGAAGGCTACCCGAAACGTTTGACCCAAGTTAAACAATTTAAAGGCAATGCTACCAAATACTAATTCAGTGTATGTAAACTTCCGGCCCACTGGGAATGTGATGAAAGAAATAAAAGCTGAAATAAATAATTCTCTCTAGTATTATTCTGACATTTCACATTCTTAAAATAAAGTGGTGATCCTAACTGACCTAAGACAGGGAATTTTTACTAGGACTAATTGTCAGGAATTGTGAAAAACTGAGTTTAAATGTATTTGGCTAAGGTGTATGTACACTTCGACTTCAACTGTATATATAACTTATTTTGAACTCAAGACATTGAAAATATTAGACCCTATAGCTAGGTTTCCATCCAATTTGCGACAAGAATATCATGTGAATATTAAAAAATCTGAAGAAGAAATGATATGTGCATTTTCCCGCTAGAGGTGTCTTTCCATCAAACTGACTTATTTCGGATAAAAGTCTGTGAGTGATGACTTGGTGCACATAAAAGTAACCTTTGCGGTTAAACTCCCATGTATCGAATGAAAAATAGTTAAATGAGTCTCCATCGCATTTTCAACTCTACTGATGGTTTTGTCACAAAAACTGTTGTGTTATATAGCAAATGTGCAACTCTGGTCTTGGCATGTGCACTCTAGCCAACAGCTCAACAGCTCACAGATATAGTGCAGGTAGGCTACCTACATTATGAGTTCATTATGAACAAGAGCGATATCATTTTTATTTGTCAAACGGCAGCCAATTATCGATCATCATGTCACCAGAATAAAACCCTTGATATTTATTGGAAAGTAGCATCAATCTCATCGCATGCACTTTCACCACCCTATGCAGTTCATCATAACTTATTTCATGTGTAGCCTAACTGAGTTCCATAATATGAGTCAAAATACCCATAAAACCTAGTGGTAAAACTCGGAAATGGTTCCAATCGTTTTCCACAATTCAATTGTCCGTAGGGGAATTTAGAACTACTTCATGTAAGTTCTGTGTTTCGTGTAGGTTTACCCTGGCTTGATCTTTTGATAACCGCCCAAATCTCTCTCAGACAAGGTCACTTTTATAAATATATTCGCAAGTAATTACACAACAAAAATGAAATGCTAATTAGACGCTAATGTGGCTATCAAACAGAACTACACAACCTGTCGCAAGCTTTGACGAAATCACTCAAGACACAGGGTGGAAAAAAGCTCCATATTTCTCAATGCAACCTCTCATTGACATTTAGCAAGTAACCTAGTAAGTAGATATCATAGCCTTTTTAGTTTCTTGTGTAATTAATTGATATCGTGTATTTCTTGTGTGTATTCTTATTTTAGCACTTTTTCTAATTACTAGCTACTGTAGCATTTCTTAATTGAATTGTTTTAATTTCCCTGGCCTTTGTAGCTAACTAGCTAACCTTATGTAATATTCATATGTGTAAACATACTGAATTATAATTGGATGCATTTCACCACCATATCATACTGTGCTATGATTGGTTACGGCCACCCAAATGGTTAGGTGATGGTCAGTTTGATCCTGGTTGACGATACGTGAACATGCCAGTTATAGCTAGCTAATAAAGAGCTACGTTAAGAAATATCCTGTAGTACTGCATTTTATTATTTTGTACAAAGCGTGCAAAACAAGACACCTTAGGTCTCTCCGTCAATCCAAAGCAAGGATGGTTCTGTGCTGTGTACTGAATTGTAACCACTACTCCGATAAGCGCGACCTCTGTAAGCGAGAGGCATTGTTGGAGCTGTGTGATAAGGTTAGCCATGTTTGCTAGCTGCTAACAAGCTATTTTGGTTAGGTCAAATATCTGTGGTTAGCTAGATGTTTTTGAAAATTAGCTAGATAACTACAGTCGGTGGCTAAGTGTATAACGCACGTTACTCTCCTAATAAGTAAAAAGAAAACCAGCATAGGTTAACATAATGACTGTTGTGACATTTTATTATTGACAAGTCTTTTGTGAGCTAGCCAACTATTTAACTTCAGCTCACAGTTTGTGTAGTCTTTCTCACTGTATCACAAAGGGTCATCGGTCAGGGAAAGGTTAGTGTGTGGTTTACTCTTTAACCTTAATCTTGAGAATTGCTTGTGTTCAGTTGAAGTAGTAAGTACTAGTCTCCTGTCTCAGTTTTCAACATATAGCCAAGACGGCGTAGCAGTGCAGATGTGTTTTGTTCGTCTTCTCGTGAACTTTTGTATTTTTCGTCTTTTTTTGTATATATTTCAATTTTATTTTCAATCTCTTTTCCATTGTAATTCAATTATACCTTCAGCCTGGATAATACTCGCCAGCCTACCAGTATCGGACTGTCTCTCCACTACAACGCCGGATTCCTGCCATAATCCCTGGACCATTACTCCTTATCTTCACAGCTAGCTAGCACCCACCGAGTTACCCAGTACCGAAGCTATCCCTGAGGCCCACCTCCCGGCTTACTCAGTTGTTCACCCGGACTCCACCCAAACATGGCTAGAACCCACTACTCCACCGGATCCTTGCCGTAAGCTCTGATTTTGGCACCGGATCAACGCTGCTACCGAGTGGCTATAGTAGCTAACGCCCCTGCCCCGAAGCTAGCACCAGTTAGCCGTGAGCAAGGAGCATCTCCCGGCTAGCAAACTAAATTACTACAACTACAATACCTCTTCCGCCATCTGGCTTGGATCCTTTGTCGACACGGTGCCCCGCCGCACCACCACGACTGGTCTGCCGACGAATACTCCATCCGCTGTGCCTTCAACCGGCCTCCGTTGGAGCAGACGATTCTACTAGCCCCGGGCTACTAACTTTAAACGTGTCGCCTGCGTGCTAGTGTAGAAGCAACTGCTCCGCGGCTTCCCTGTTCCATCTATTGCTGCCCCCTGGACCCTATGATCACTTGGCTACATAGCTGATGCCTGTTGGACTGTCCATTAATCACGGTACTCGATTCTGTTTATTTTTTGTTTATCTGTCGGCCCCAGCCGCGAACTCAGGCTCTGTGTGTAGTTAACCGACCCTCTCTGGCCATTCATCGCCATTTTACCTGTTGTTGTTGTTTTAGTTGATTAGCTGTTGTCTTACCCGTTGTTGTCTTAGCTAGCTCTCCCAATCAACACCTGTGACAACGTTATGCCTCGCTGTATGTCTGTCTCAAATGTCAATATGCCTTGTATACTGTTGTTTAGGTTAGTTATTATTGTTTTAGTTTCCAATGGAGCCCCTAGTTCCACTCATCATACCTCTGATACCTCCTTTGTCCCACCTCCCACACATGCGGTGACCTCACCCATTATAACCAGCTTATCCAGAGATACAACCTCTCTTATCCTCACTCAGTGCCTGGGCTTACCTCCGCTGTACCCGCACCCCACCATACCCCTGTCTGCACATCATGCTCTGAATCTATTCTACGACGCCAAGAAATCTGCTCCTTTTATTCTTTGTCCCCAACGTTGTAGGCAACCAGTTTTGATAGCCTTTAGCCGTACCCTCATCCTACTCCTCCTCTGTACCTCGGGTGATGTGGAGGTAAACCCAGACCCTGCGTGTCCCCAGGCACCCTCATTTGTTGACTTCTGTGATCGAAAAAGCCTTGGTTTCATGCACGTTAACATCTGAAGCCTCCTCCCCAAGTTTGTTTTACTCACTGCTTTAGCACACTCCGCGAACCCTGATGTCCTTGCCATGTCTGAATCCTGGTTTAGGAAGGCCACCAAAAATCTAGAGATTTCCATACCCAGGAGGAGTTGCAATCTACTTTTGAGATAGCCTGCAAAGTTCTGTCATACTTTCCAGGT
Source organism: Salvelinus fontinalis (assembly GCF_029448725.1). Lineage (NCBI taxonomy): Eukaryota > Metazoa > Chordata > Actinopteri > Salmoniformes > Salmonidae > Salvelinus > Salvelinus fontinalis. The sequence goes on from NC_074695.1 coordinate 31,940,630, forward strand.
CTATACCTAAACAGGTCGAACTTCTAATTTTAAAAATGAATCTCTCCAGAAATAAGTCTCTCACTGTTGCCGCCTGCTATCGACCCCCCTCCGCTCCCAGCTGTGCCCTGGACACCATTTGTGAATTGATCGCCCCCCATCTAGCTTCAGAGTTTGTATTGTTAGGTGACCTAAACTGGGACATGCTTAACACCCCGGCAGTCCTACAATCTAAGCTAGATGCTCTCAATCTCACACAAATCATCAAGGAACTCACCAGGTACAACCCTAAATCCGTAAACGTGGGCACCCTCATAGACATTATCCTGACTAACTTGCCCTCCAAATATACCTCTGCTGTTTTCAATCAGGATCTTTGCGATCACTGCCTCATTGCCTGTATCCGCTATGGGTCCACGGTCAAACGACCACCCCTCATCACTGTCAAACGCTCCCTTAAAAACTTCTGCGAGCAGGCCTTTCTAATCGACCTGGCCCGGGTAATCCTGGAAGGATATTGACATCATCCCGTCAGTCGAGGATGCCTGGTCATTCTATAAAAGTATTTTCCTCACCGATAAATACCGATAAATCCATGATAATCGCAAACCCTATCTTTCTAAAACTATCTGCCGCCATTGTTGCAACCCCTATTACCAGCCTGTTCAACCTCTCTTTCGTATCGTCCGAGATCCCTAAAGATTGGAAAGCTGCCGCAGTCATCCCCCTCTTCAAAGGGGGTGACACCCTAGACCCAAACTGTAACAGACCTATATCCATCCTGCCCTGCCTATCTAGTTTTCGAAAGCCAAGTTAATAAACGGATCACTGACCATTTTGAATCCCACCGTACCTTCTCCGGTGTGCAATCCGGTTTCCAAGCCGGTCACGGGTGCACCTCAGCCAAGCTCAAGGTACTGAACGATATCATAACTGCCATCGATAAAAGACAGTACTGTGCAGCCGTCTTCATCGACCTGGCCAAGGATTTAGACTCTGTCAATCACCTTATTCTTATTGGCAGACTCAACAGCCTTGGTTTTTCTAATGACTGCCTCGCCTGGTTCACCAACTACTTTGCAGACAGAGTTCAGTGTGTCAAATCGGAGGGCATGTTGTCTGGACCTCTGGCAGTCTCTATGGGTGTACAACGGGGTTCAATTCTCAGGCCGACTCTTTTCTCTGTATATATCAATAATGTCGCTCTTGCTAAGGGCGATTCCCTGATACACCTCTACGCAGACGACACCATTCGGTGTACTTCTGGCCCTTCCTTGGACACTGTGCTAACTAACCTCCAAACGAGCTTTGAATGCCATACAACACTCCTTCCGTGGCCTCCAACTGCTCTTAAACGCTAGTAAAACTAAATGCATGCTCTTCAACCGTTCGCTGCCCGCACCTGCCCGCCCCTAGCATCACCACCCTGGACGGTTCCGACCTAGAATATGTGAACAACTATAAATACCTAGGTGTCTGGTTAGACTGTAAACTCTCCTTCCGGACTCATATTAAACATCTCCAATCCAAAATCAAATCTAGAATGTCTTTCTATTTCGCAACAAAGCATCCTTCACTCACGCCGCCAAACTTACCCTCGTAAAACTGACTATCCTGCCGATCCTCGACTTCGGCGATGTCTTCTACAAAATAGCTTCCAATACTCTACTCAGCAAACTGGATGCAGTCTATCACAGTGCCATCCGTTTTGTTACCAAATCATCTTATACCACCCACCACTGCGACCTGTATGCTCTAGTCAGCTGGCCCTCGCTACATATTTGGTGCCAGACCCACTGGCTCCAGGTCATCTGTAAGTCTATGCTAGGTAAAGCTCCGCCTTATCTCAGTTCACTGGTCACGATAACAACACCCACCCGTAGCACACGTTCCAGCAGGTATATCTCACTGATCATTCCCAAAGCCAACACCTAATTTGGCCGCCTTTCCTTCTAGTTCTCTGCTGCCAGTGACTGGAACGAATTGCAAAACCGCTGAAGTTGGAGACTTTTATTTCCCTTTAAACTTTAGCTATCTGTGCCGCTGACCGATCGCTGCAGCTGTATATAGTCCATCTGTAAATAGACCACCCAATCTACCTACTGCATCCCCATATTGTTTTTATTTACTTTTCTGCTCTTTTGCACACCAGTATCTCTACTTGCACATCATCATCTGATCATTTATCACTCCAGTGTTAATCTGATAAATTGTAATTATTCGCTCCTATGGTCTATTTATTGCCTACCTCCTCATGCCTTTTGCACACAATGCTTGCTTTTTTTCTACTGTGTCATTGACTTGTTTATTGTTTATTCCATGTGTAACTCTGTGTTGTTGTCTGTGTCACACTGCTTTGCTTTATCTTGGCCAGGTCGCAGTTGTAAATGAGAACTTGTTCTCAACTAGCCTACCTGGTTAAATAAAGGTGAAATAAAAGTAAAATAGTCATACTTTTGAAATGCTAGCTAATGTTAGCTAACCAGCGCAGGGATATAGCTTGCTAAATACTGGCTGGTGGGCTAGCTAGTTAGGCACCTTGGTTGGCTAGTTTGCTGCATTAGATAACATTAGCTGGCTAACGTTGCACAGTCTCTCACATGGTGTAGTTGGACTTTCCCGACAGGCGGTGACATGCTAGCAAATGGGACTAACATTAGCAGTTAGTGCGAACTAGCTAATGTTAAATATCCCTGCCCTGGTGAACTAGCTAGCATGACACCACCCGTGGGGTGGGGAAAAGACTACACGAACAATGAGCTAACGTGACTAGCTAGCTAAACATCACTGCCCTGGTGGAAAAACATTAGCTAGCATGTCACCACGTGGAAAAGTGTGACAACACGAAAGGTGAGTTCATGTGAAGTCAGTTATACGTGTCAGCAGGGATGGAAATTAAGCTTGCCTGAGGCTAATAGTTTTCAGACTGGGCTAGAAGACAAAGTGCCAAACAAGCCTGACACAGCATATAAAATGGCTAGTTGAAAATGTGCCAAACTAGCTTGGCATAGAAGTGAAACGTTGCCTTCACTAACATCGCATGGCACAGATTTAGCACCTGAATTTTACCTAGGCTAATAGAAATTGTGGTCTGCTGGCCAGTGCCCAAAATCCTTGTATGGCAGTCCCTTTCAGACGATCCCCCTATCACTGTTGGTCCTCCTCAGTGACCTCACGGCTGAGGGTTTTATCTTTTCTCTTGAGAATTAGAATCAGGAGTACAGTTGTATAGCTCATCGCAATATTCACCTCTTCGGGCAGAAATTACCCTAGACTGTCCGGATCATGTAGTTCAGCATTCCAGATAATTCCTCCATCGCAGCAGAAATGTCCCATCCACATAGGAGGATTTTAGATGTGCAGCCAGACCAAAGTCCAGCCTATTTTACCATTACTATAGTCAAGTCTAGGGGTTATGGTATTTTAATAGAAATGTTACATTTTTAGTAATCAACTTAGCTAGCTAGTAAAAGTTTAAAACAAAATCTTTAACATGGGCGGACCGGAAACCCACTGATAACACTCGTGTCTGCAGCTGCCATTTTCCGGTGGGAAAGATAAATGGCCCTGTATTTACCAGGAAAGGTCATCCATCCATCATGACAGAAGAGGAATATCCAGACTGTTGATTGGGAAACAAGAGCAAACAATGAGGCATGAGGATTGGGTGTTGAGGGACCACTTG